>NC_053393.1:282686573-283037811 GCF_905171765.1 Bufo bufo | reverse complement strand
CCTTTTTCTTTTTTTGGCAGAGATTTTTTCATCCACATTGATCGATGCGAATGAAGAAATCTGTGCCGTTCATTTTTTTATTTCAGCCCAGAGGCTGAACGGAAAAAAAAAATCTCATTACCCGTATGCTCAATATAAGGAGAATAGCAGAAACTCCTAATGCTGGGCATACATGTAATGATTGCGGAGACCCTCAAATGCCAGGGCAGTACAAACACCCCACAAATACCACCATTTTGGAAAGAAGACACCCCAAGGTATTCGCTGAGGGGCATATTGAGTCCATGAAAGATTGAAATTTTTGTCCCAAGTTAGCGGAAAGGGAGACTTTGTGAGAACAAAATCAAAAAAATCAATTTCCGCTAACTTGTGCCAAAATTTTTTTTTTTCAATGAACTCGCCATGCCCCTCATTGAATACCTTGGGGTGTCTTCTTTCCAAAATGTGGTCAAATGTGGGGTATTTATACTGCCCTGGCATTTTAGGGGCCCCAAAGCGTGAGAAGAAGTCTGGTATCCAAATGTCTAAAAATGCCCTCCTAAAAGGAATTTGGGCCCCTTTGCCCACCTAGGCTGCAAAAAAGTGTCACACATCTGGTATCTCCGTACTCAGGAGAAGGTGGGGAATGTGTTTTGGGGTGTCATTTTACATATACCCATGCTGGGTGAGAGAAATATCTTGGCAAAAGACAACTTTTCCCATTTTTTTATACAAAGTTGGCATTTGACCAAGATATTTATCTCACCCAGCATGGGTATATGTAAAAAGACACCCCAAAACACATTCCTCAACTTCTCCTGAGTACGCAGATACCAGATGTGTGACACTTTTTTGCAGCCTAGGTGGGCAAAGGGGCCCACATTCCAAAGAGCACCTTTCGGATTTCACAGGTCATTTTTTACTGAATTTGATTTCAAACTCCTTACCACACATTTGGGCCCCTAGAATGCCAGGGCAGTATAACTACCCCACAAGTGACCCCATTTTGGAAAGAAGAGACCCCAAGGTATTCGCTGATGGGCATAGTGAGTTCATGGAAGTTTTTATTTTTTGTCACAAGTTAGTGGAATATGAGACTTTGTATGAAAAAAAAAAAAAAAAAATCATCATTTTCCACTAACTTGTGACAAAAAATAAAAAATTCTAGGAACTCGCCATGCCCCTCACGGAATACCTTGGGGTGTCTTCTTTCCAAAATGGGGTCACTTGTGGGGTAGTTATACTGCCCTGGCATTCTAGGGGCCCAAATGTGTGGTAAGGAGTTTGAAATCAAATTCTGTAAAAAATGACCTGTGAAATCCGAAAGGTGCTCTTTGGAATATGGGCCCCTTTGCCCACCTAGGCTGCAAAAAAGTGTCACACATCTGGTATCTCCGTACTCAGGAGAAGGTGGGGAATGTGTTTTGGGGTGTCATTTTATATATACCCATGCTGGGTGAGAGAAATATCTTGGCAAAAGACAACTTTTCCCATTTTTTTATACAAAGTTGGCATTTGACCAAGATATTTATCTCACCCAGCATGGGTATATGTAAAAAGACACCCCAAAACACATTCCTCAACTTCTCCTGAATACAGAGATACCAGATGTGTGACACTTTTTTGCAGCCTAGGTGGGCAAAGGGGCCCATATTCCAAAGAGCACCTTTCGGATTTCACAGGTCATTTTTTACTGAATTTGATTTCAAACTCCTTACCACACATTTGGGCCCCTAGAATGCCAGGGCAGTATAACTACCCCACAAGTGACCCCATTTTGGAAAGAAGAGACCCCAAGGTATTCGCTGATGGGCATAGTGAGTTCATGGAAGTTTTTATTTTTTGTCACAAGTTAGTGGAATATGAGACTTTGTATGAAAAAAAAAAAAAAATCATCATTTTCCACTAACTTGTGACAAAAAATAAAAAATTCTAGGAACTCGCCATGCCCCTCACGGAATACCTTGGGGTGTCTTCTTTCCAAAATGGGGTCACTTGTGGGGTAGTTATACTGCCCTGGCATTCTAGGGGCCCAAATGTGTGGTAAGGAGTTTGAAATCAAATTCTGTAAAAAATGACCTGTGAAATCCGAAAGGTGCTCTTTGGAATATGGGCCCCTTTGCCCACCTAGGCTGCAAAAAAGTGTCACACATCTGGTATCTCTGTATTCAGGAGAAGTTGAGGAATGTGTTTTGGGGTGTCTTTTTACATATACCCATGCTGGGTGAGATAAATATCTTGGTCAAATGCCAACTTTGTATAAAAAAATGGGAAAAGTTGTCTTTTGCCAAGATATTTCTCTCACCCAGCATGGGTATATATAAAATGACACCCCAAAACACATTCCCCACCTTCTCCTGAGTACGGAGATACCAGATGTGTGACACTTTTTTGCAGCCCAGGTGGGCAAAGGGGCCCATATTCCAAAGAGCACCTTTCGGATTTCACAGGTCATTTTTTACAGAATTTGATTTCAAACTCCTTACCACACATTTGGGCCCCTAGAATGCCAGGGCAGTATAACTACCCCACAAGTGACCCCATTTTGGAAAGAAGAGACCCCAAGGTATTCGCTGATGGGCATAGTGAGTTCATAGAACTTTTTATTTTTTGTCACAAGTTAGTGGAATATGAGACTTTGTAAGAAAAAAAAAAAAATCATCATTTTCCGCTAACTTGTAACAAAAAATAAAAAGTTCTATGAACTCACTATGCCCATCAGCGAATACCTTAGGGTGTGTACTTTCCGAAATGGGGTCATTTGTGGGGTGTTTGTACTGTCTGGGCATTGTAGAACCTCAGGAAACATGACAGGTGCTCAGAAAGTCAGAGCTGCTTCAAAAAGCGGAAATTCACATTTTTGTACCATAGTTTGTAAATGCTATAACTTTTACCCAAACCATTTTTTTTTTACCCAAACATTTTTTTTTTATCAAAGACATGTAGAACAATAAATTTAGAGCAAAATTTATATATGGATGTCGTTTTTTTTGCAAAATTTTACAACTGAAAGTGAAAAATGTCATTTTTTTGCAAAAAAATCGTTAAATTTCGATTAATAACAAAAAAAGTAAAAATGTCAGCAGCAAAGAAATACCACCAAATGAAAGCTCTATTAGTGAGAAGAAAAGGAGGTAAAATTCATTTGGGTGGTAAGTTGCATGACCGAGCAATAAACGGTGAAAGTAGTGTAGGTCAGAAGTGTAAAAAGTGGCCTGGTCTTTCAGGGTGTTTAAGCACTGGGGGCTGAGGTGGTTAAGGGTGTATCTCACAATGACATCTGCATCAAAGGATGCCAACAAATTTTTTGTGCCCAAACGAGTGTTTGTTTATCAACTGAATTTGACAGCAGTATATAAGCCTGTAATTTCAATCGTGCTGATGCTGCAAGGGCTTAAAATGTTTTTTTTTTGTCAAAAAAGTGTGTTTTTCAAACCCCACAAAATGATGGATGTATTTCTAGCTTAACCTCTTAAGGACACATGACGTACCGGTACGTCATGATGTCCTGGTACTTAAGGACACATGACGTACCGGTACGTCATGTGTTGTTCCGATCACTGCCGCCCGGCCGGCAGTGATCGGAACCCGGTGCCTGCTCAAATCATCGAGCAGGCACCTAGGCTAAATGCGCGGGGGGGTCCCGTGACCCCCCCATGTCGGCGATCGCGGCAAACCGCAGGTCAATTCAGACCTGCGGTTTGCTGCGATTTCTGCAGTTTCTGATCCCTGCGGTCCCTGACCGCGGGGATCAGAAACTTTAGTATTCCTAAAATAGATCTGTATCCCTCCCCCTGCACCCCCCGAGTGATTTTAGCCCGGTGGGAGGTGCAGGGGGAGGGTTGCAGGCAGTGTGGGCGGTGCGGGAGGCGGGCGGTGCGGCAGGCGGGATCGCGATCCCCCGCCCGCCTCCCCTTGTATAATCGTTGGTTTCTAGTGGGGATACCAGGGTGCCAGCACATTGCTGGCACCCTGGTATAAACGGCTGACATCTGCGATGCGATGTCAGCCGTTAACCCTTTCCATACAGCGGTCCGTACGGACCGCTGTATGGAAAAGGTTAACAGCGCAGGGAGCTCCCTCCCTCTCCCATCGGGGGGCTGCTGTGCCTTTGCAGCCCCCCGATGGGAGAGGGAGAGAGCCCCCAGAGAGCCCCCCTCAGCCCTGTGCTTACCCTTCCCCGTCTGCGCAGTTCTGAGCAGACGGGGAAGGTTCCCATGGCAACAGGACGCCTCTCAGGCGTCCTGCTGTCCATGGTGCTGAACAGATCTGTGCTAAAAGCATAGATCTGTTCAGTGTAAGTAAAATACAGTACAGAACAATATATATTGTACTGTACTGTATTATACAGACATCAGACCCACTGGATCTTCAAGAACCAAGTGGGTCTGGGTCAAAAAAAAAGTAAAAAAAAGTGAAAAAAAAGTAAAAATCAAAAAACACATTTATCACTGATTAAAAATGAAAAAAATAAAATTCCCTACACATGTTTGGTATCGCCGCGTCCGTAACGACCTGATCTATAAAACGGTTATGTTACTTTACCCGAACGGTGAACGCCATAAAAATAAAAAATAAAAAACTAGGATGAAATTGAAATTTTGCCCACCTTACTTCCCAAAAAAGGTAATAAAAGTGATCAAAAAAGTCGCATGTACGCCAAAATAGTACCAATCAAACCGTCATCTCATCCCGCAAAAATCATACCCTACCCAAGATAATCGCCCAAAAACTGAAAAAACTATGGCTCTTAGACTATGGAAACACTAAAACATGATTTTTTTTGTTTCAAAAATGAAATCATTGTGTAAAACTTACATAAATAAAAAAAAAGTATACATATTAGGTATCGCCGCGTCCGTATCGACCGGCTCTATAAAAATATCACATGATCTAACCCCTCAGATGACCACCGTAAAAAAATTAAAATAAAAACGGTGTAAAAAAAGCCTTTTTTGTCATCTTACGTCACAAAAAGTGTAATAGCAAGCAATCAAAAAGTCATATGCACCCCAAAATAGATGCCAATCAAACCGTCATTTCATCCCGCAAAAAATGAGACCCTACTTAAGATAATCGCCCAAAAACTGAAAAAACTATGGCTCTTAGACTATGGAGACACTAAAACATTTTTTTTGTTTTAAAAATGAAATCATTGTGTAAAACTTACATAAATAAAAAAAATTGTATACATATTAGGTATCGCCGCGTCCGTGACAACCTGCTCTATAAAATTACCACATGATCTAACCTGTCAGATGAATGTTGTCAATAACAAAAAATAAAAACGTGCCAAAAAATCTATTTCTTGTTACCTTGCCGCACAAAAAGTGTAATATAGAGCAACCAAAAATCATGTACCCTAAACTAGTACCAACAAAACTGCCACCCTATCCCGTAGTTTCTAAAATGGGGTCACTTTTTTGGAGTTTCTACTCTAGGGGTGCATCAGGGGGGCTTCAAATGGGACATGGTGTAAAAAAAAAACTGTCCAGCAAAATCTGCCTTCCAAAAACCGTATGGCATTCCTTTCCTTCTGCGCCCTGCCGTGTGCCCGTACAGCAGTTTACGACCACATATGGGGTGTTTCTGTAAACTACAGAATCAGGGCCATAAATAATGAGTTTTGTTTGGCTGTTAACCCTTGCTTTGTAACTGGAAAAAAAATATTAAAATGGAAAATCTGCCAAAAAAGTGAAATTTTGAAATTGTATCTCTATTTTCCATTAAATCTTGTGCAACACCTAAAGGGTTAACAAAGTTTGTAAAATCAGTTTTGAATACCTTGAGGGGTGTAGTTTCTTAGATGGGGTCACTTTTATGGAGTTTCTACTCCAGGGGTGCATCAGGGGGGCTTCAAATGGGACATGGTGCCAAAAAAACAGTCCAGCAAAATCAGCCCCCCAAAAACCAAACGGCGCACCTTTCACTCTACGCCCCGCTGTGTGCCCGTACAGTAGTTTACGGCCACATATGGGGTGTTTCTGTAAACAGCAGAGTCAGGGCAATAAAGATACAGTCTTGTTTGGCTGTTAACCCTTGCTTTGTTAGTGGAAAAAATGGGTTAAAATGGAAAATTAGGCAAAAAAATGAAATTCTCAAATTTCATCGCCATTTGCCAATAACTCCTGTGCAACACCTAAAGGGTTAACGATGTATGTAAAATCAGTTTTGAATAGCTTGAGGGGTGTAGTTTCTTAGATGGGGTCACTTTTAGGGAGTTTCTCCTCTAGGGGTGCATCAGGGGGCTTCAAATGGGACATGGTGTAAATAAACCAGTCCATAAAAATCAGCCCTCCAAAAACCATACGGCGCACCTTTCACTCTACGCCCCGCTGTGTGGCCGTACCGTAGTTTACGGCCACATATTGGGTGTTTCTGTAAACGGCAGAGTCAGGGCAATAAAGATACAGTCTTGTTTGGCTGTTAACCCTTGATTTGTTAGTGGAAAAAATGGGTTAAAATGAAAAATTAGACAAAAAAATGAAATTCTCAAATTTCCTCCTCATTTGCCAATAACTTTTGTGCAACACCTAAAGGGTTAACAACGTATGCAAAATCAGTTTTGAATACCTTGAGGGGTGTAGTTTCTTAGATGGGGTCATTTTTGGGTGGTTTCTATAATGTAAGCCTCGCAAAGTGACTTGAGACCTGAACTGGTCCCTAAAAATTGAGTTTTTGTAAATTTCTGAAAAATTTCAAGATTTGCTTCTAAACTTCTAAGCCTTATAACATCCCCAAAAAATAAAATATCATTCCCAAATCAATTCTAACAAGAAGTAGACATATGGGGAATGTAAAGTCATCACAATTTTTTGGGGTATTACTATGTATTACAGAAGTAGAGAAACTGAAACTTTGAAATTTGCAAATTTTTCCAAATTTTTTGTTAAATTAGGTATTTTTTGGTGCAAAAAAAATAATTTTTTTGACTTCATTTTACCAGTGTCATGAAGTACAATATGTGACGAAAAAACAATCTCAGAACGGCCTGGATAAGTCAAAGCGTTTTAAAGTTATCAGCACTTAAAGGGACTCTGGTCAGATTTTCAAAAAATGGCCTGGTTCTAAGGTGTAAAAAGGCTGTGTCCTTAAGGGGTTAAATTGCACACTGACTAATCCAGATGTTGTAGATTGCCAAAAAAGTGTTTTTTTGGTAACAGAATATGAAAGCTGTATATATTAAACTTGAATTTAACACTTGCAGAACTGGAAAATACAGTTTAAAAAAAAAGAAAAAAAAAAGGGTGTTTTTCAAACCCCACAAAATGATGGGTGTATTTCTAGCTTAAATTGCACACTGACTAATCCAGATGTTGTAGATTGCCAAAAAAGTGTTTTTTTGGTAACAGAATATGAAAGCTGTATATATTAAACTTGAATTTAACACTTGCAGATCTGGAAAATCCTGTTTTTTGAAGAAAAAAATTTGTGTTTTTCAAAGCACAGAAAATGATGGGTGTATTTCTAGCTTAAATTGCACACTGACTAATCAAGATGTTGTAGATTGCCCAAAAAGTGTTTTTTTGTTAACAGAATATGAAAGCTGTATATATTAAACTTGAATTTAACACTTGCAGATCTGGAAAATACAGTTTTTTGAAAAAAATTGTGTGTTTTTAAAACCCTAGAAAATAATGGGTGTATTTCTAGCCTAAATTGCACACTGACTAATCCAGATATTGTAGATTGCCAAAAAAGTGTTTTTTTTGGTAACAGAATATGAAAGCTGTATATATTAAACTTGAATTTAACACTTGCAGATCAGGAAAATACACATTTTTGCCAAAAAACTGATTTTTTAAAACCCCAGAAAATGAAGGGTGTGTTTCTACCTTAAATTGCACACTGACTAATCCAGATGTTGTAGTTTGGCAAAAAAAAATGGTGCTTTGCAATGTCCCAAAAGCTCAGATGCAGTGCTGGTGCACTGAGCTTGCATAAAATGGCCGCCGCCACCCACCTAACTAACAGAATTATAAAAGTTAGTATTTTTTTTGTCAATGGCCTCAGAACAGGGTAAAAGGATTGTGTCCTGCACCCACACAACTATTTCTCTATAGATCGCTGAGTTAGATTCTCTCCTATTCTCTCCCTGAAATCACAAGTCCAGCAGCATCCTCTCCCTACACTTGTAACAGCAGAGTGACGTGCAGCGATACGTGACTCAAGCTTATATAGAGCCTGGGTCACATGCTGCTCTGGCCAATCACAGCCATGCCATTAGTAGGCATGGCTGTGATGGCTTCTAAGGTCAGACAGTTAACCGCTTGTTGATTGGCTGCTCTGCAACCTTTCAAAAAGCGCCAAGAAAGCGCCGAACACCGAACCCGAACTTTTATGGAAATGTTCGGGTTTGGGGTCCAAAAATCCTAAACTTCGGTACGAACCCGAACTTTACAGTTCGGGTTCGCTCAACCCTACTTGATACCTGTCTGTCAGACATACTATACTGTAACAGTAAAATAGCAGTAGTGTCAGGGCGCAATTACACCCCCAAAACAAGGATGAATGGATGTACTTATGTATAAAAAAATGTGAACAGCACAAACTGTGTAGTATTAGGCCTCAATTTTACCCCAATTACACAATTAAGAATTAAAGGATTGAATTATGTGAAAAAGAACGTGAGCACCCTAAAATCTGTAGTGTCAGGCCACAATTTCACCCCAGAATCAAGGATGAATGGATGTACTTACATATAAAAGAACGTAAACACCCCAAAATTTGTAGTATCATGCCACAATTTCACCCCAATTACACAATTAAGGATTAATGGATGTACTTATGTATAAAAGAACGTGAACACCATCAAATCTGTAGTATCAATCCACAATTTCAAATTCACTATTAGGGATTCAAAAATTTAATTATGTGAAAAAGAACGTGAACATTGTATCAGGCTGTAATTTTACCCCAGAATCAAGGATAAATGGATGTACCTATATATATAAAAGAACGTGAACACCCCAATATCAGGCCACAATTTCATCCCAATGACATAATTAAGGAGGAATAAGTTATGTATAACAGAACGTGAACATCCTAAAATCTGTAGTGTCAGTCTGCAATTTCACTCCAATCAGGGCCGGCAGTACCATAAGGCAGACCAAGCGGATGAAGAATGAATGAATGCTTTTTTTTTTCTTTTTTTTTGCACCTACTTGAACCCGCCGCCCGCCCTGCGTGTGACGGCCGGCGGCCGCGGCGCTTGTCGTAGTCAGGGCAACAGATACCGATAATTTTTTTTATGGGGGGGGGTGATGCCGTGCTAATCCTAAGCGCCTATGCTCTAGTTTGTGTGACCGTGACACTGACATGATGGAGTCTGGAGGGAGGGCCGGGGGGACAATGTAAATGTCTGTACTCTGAGTATGTCACTGTATGTGACACGGGAATGGGGCCAGGCCGCCAGAAAGGGTCGGCCGGGGGGGGGGGAAATGATGTGCCATGGGGATGGGGGGGGTAAAATGTGACACAATAGGGGGTAATGATGTGATCATGGATGGGGCCAGAGCCGTCCGGGCGGGGGGGGGGGGGGAAATGTGACACAATAGCCTATCGTGTGTCATATTTCTCTTCCCCCCATGGCACATCATTCCCACCCCCCCTGCCCGGATCATGCCGGATGGCCCTGGCCCCATCCATGATGTGCCATGGGGGGGGGGGAGAAATGTGACACAATAGGGGGTAATTATGTGATCAGAACGGAGGCAGCATGACTACATGCACAGCGACCCCACATAAGTGACCACTTAATAAATAATAAAAAGATTAATCCAGCATCGAAGTTGAAATTCTTTTGGGTTCCTTTATTCAATATAGTACAGATCCATACAGTGACAGCATCACCTCAGTGTTCCAAGTGATCGTCTACACGTTTCGAACAAACGTGTTCTTAATCATGATTAAGAACACGTTTGTTCGAAATTCGTAGACAATCACTTGGAACACTGAGGTGATGCTGTCTGTAACGGATCTCCTGGCACCCCGACTGGGTACCTCCGTTGATGGATGCTCCTAGTGCTTCCTGAGGACTCTAAGCACTCCACTTGACTCCGTAATCACTGCCGACCCCACGAGCCTATGCAGATGGGTTGAGGTCTCCCGTCTTCCACCCACTCTGGACCTAAGACCAGGATCCAGCTGTCACGACCATGGTAATGGCCGTGACTCCTGAACCGCATGCAGTTGCCTGTGGTCTGGGGTTGTTGTCAATCACAGGTGAGGGCTGAAGTATGTTGCCTCACCTGTGGTTGCCACTGGCAACATTAGGTATGTGGCAGTAGAGCAGTTGGAGCTGGTTGCTAGGCTGCTCGCTGTCATTGCATCCGGTTGCACCTGGCAACCTGTCTATTAGGTGTGCCTTGTGTTTGTTTGTTGTGCACAAGGTTTTTGTATGGGTGCACATCCCCTTTAACCTCTTAAGGACACATGACGTACCGGTACGTCATGATGTCCTGGTACTTAAGGACACATGACGTACCGGTACGTCATGTGTTGTTCCGATCACTGCCGCCCGGCCGGCAGTGATCGGAACAAGGTGCCTGCTCAAATCATTGAGCAGGCACCTAGGCTAAATGCGCGGGGGGGTCCCGTGACCCCCCCATGTCGGCGATCGCAACAAACCGCAGGTCAATTCAGACCTGCGGTTTGATGCGCTTTTTGCAGTTTCTGATCCCCCGCCCGCCTCCCCTTGTATAATCGTTGGCTTCTAGTGGGTATACCAGGGTGCCAGCACATTGCTGGCACCCTGGTATAAACGGCTGACATCTGCGATGCGATGTCAGCCGTTTAACCCTTTCCATACAGCGGTCCGTACGGACCGCTGTATGGAAAAAGTTAACAGTAAGAGGGAGCTCCCTCCCTCTCCCATCGGGGGGCTGAAGTGCCTTTGCAGCCCCCCGATGGAGAGGGAGAGAACCCCCAGACAGCCCCCCGACAGATCCCCTCCTTACCCTTCCCCGTCTGCGAAGTTCTGAGCAGACGGGGAAGGTTCCCATGGCAACAGGACGCCTGCTCAGGCGTCCTGCTGTCCATGGTGCTGAACAGATCTGTGCTAAAAGCATAGATCTGTTCAGTGTAAGTAAAATACAGTACAGAACAATATATATTGTACTGTATTATACAGACATCAGACCCACTGGATCTTCAAGAACCAAGTGGGTCTGGGTAAAAAAAAAAGTGAAAAAAAGTGAAAAAAAAGTAAAAATCAAAAAACACATTTATCACTGATTAAAAATGAAAAAAATAAAATTTCCTACACATGTTTGGTATCGCCGCGTCCGTAACGACCTGATCTATAAAACGGTCATGTTACTTTACCCGAACGGTGAACGCCATAAAAATAAAAAATAAAAAACTATGATAAAATTGAAATTTTGCCCACCTTACTTTCCAAAAAAAGGTAATAAAAGTGATCAAAAAAGTCGCTGTACGCCAAAATTGTAACAATCAAGCCGTCATCTCATACCACAAAAATCATACCCTACCCAAGATAATCGCCCCAAAACTGAAAAAACTATGGCTCTTAGACTATGGAAACACTAAAACATGTTTTTTTTTGTTTCAAAAATGAAATCCTTGTGTAAAACTTACATAAATTAAAAAAAGTATACATATTAGGTATCGCCGCGTCCGTATCGACCGGCTCTATAGAAATATCACATGATCTAACCGCTCAGATGACCACCGTAAAAAATTAAAAATAAAAACGGTGTAAAAAAAGCAATTTTTTGTCATCTTACGTCACAAAAAGTGTAATAGCAAGTGATCAAAAAGTCATATGCATATGCAAAAAAAGGTAATAAAAGTGATCAAAAAAGTCGCATGTACGCCAAAATAGTGCCAATCAAACCGTCATCTCATCCCGTAAAAAAATGAGACCCTACTTAAGATAATCGCCCAAAAACTGAAAAAACTATGGCTCTTAGACTATGGAGACACTAAAACATTTTCTTTGTTTTCAAAATGAAATCATTGTGTAAAACTTACATAAAAAAAAAAAAAGTATACATATTAGGTATCGCTGCGTTCGTGACAACCTGCTCTATAAAATTACCACATGATCTAACCTGTCAGATGAATGTTGTAAATAACAAAAAAAAAAAAACAGTGCCAAAAAAGCTATTTGTTGTTACCTTGCCTCACAAAAAGTGTAATATAGAGCAACCAAAAATCATATGTACCCTAAACTAGTACCAACAATACTGCCACCCTATCCCGTAGTTTCTACAATGGGGTCACTTTTTTGGAGTTTCTACTCTAGGGGTGCGTGCATCAGGGGGGCTTCAAATGGGACATGGTGTCAAAAAAAAAACAGTCCAGCAAAATCTGCCTTCCAAAAACCGTATGGCATTCCTTTCCTTCTGCACCCTGCCGTGTGCCCGTACAGCAGTTTACGACCACATATGGGGTGTTTCTGTAAACTACAGAATCAGGGCCATAAATAATGAGTTTTGTTTGGCTGTTAACCCTTGCTTTGTAACTGGAAAAAAAATATTAAAATGGAAAATCTGCCAAAAAAGTGAAATTTTGAAATTGTATCTCTATTTTCCATTAAATCTTGTGCAACACCTAAAGGGTTAACAACGTTTGTAAAATCAGTTTTGAATACCTTGAGGGGTGTAGTTTCTTAGATGGGGTCACTTTTATGGAGTTTCTACTCTAGGGGTGCATCAGGGGGGCTTCAAATGGGACATGGTGTAAAAAAAAACAGTCCAGCAAAATCTGCCTTCCAAAAACCATATGGCATTCCTTTCCTTCTGCGCCCTGCCGTGTGCCCGTACAGTAGTTTACGGACACATATGGGGTGTTTCTGTAAACTACAGAATCAGGGCCATAAATAATGAGTTTTTTTTGGCTGTTAACCCTTGCTTTGTAACTGGAAAAAAAATATTAAAATGGAAAATCTGCCAAAAAAGTGAAATTTTGAAATTGTATCTCTATTTTCCATTAAATCTTGTGCAACACCTAAAGGGTTAAAAAAGTTTGTAAAATCAGTTTTGAATACCTTGAGGGGTGTAGTTTCTTAGATGGGGTCACTTTTATGGAGTTTCTACTCTAGGGGTGCATCAGGGGGGCTTCAAATGGGACATGGTGTAAATAAACCAGTCCAGCAAAATCTGTCTTCCAAAAACCAAACGGCGCACCTTTCAATCTACGCCCCGCTGTGTGGCCGTACAGTAGTTTACAGCCACATATTGGGTGTTTATGTAAACGGCAGAGTCAGGGCAATAAAGATACAGTCTTGTTTGGCTGTTAACCCTTGCTTTGTTAGTGGAAAAAATGGGTTAAAATGGAAAATTAGGCCAAAAAAATGAAATTCTCAAATTTCATCCCCATTTGCCAATAACTCTTGTGCAACACCTAAAGGGTTAACGAAGTTTGTAAAATCAGTTTTGAATACCTTGAGGGGTGTAGTTTCTTAGATGGGGTCATTTTTGGGTGGTTTATAATATGTAAGCCTCGCAAAGTGACTTGAGACCTGAACTGGTCCCTAAAAATTGAGTTTTTGAAAATTTCTGAAAAATTTCAAGATTTGCTTCTAAACTTCTAAGCCTTATAACATCCCCAAAAAATAAAATTCAATTCAAACATGAAGTAGACATATGGGGAATGTAAAGTCATCACAATTTTTGGGGGTATTACTATGTATTACAGAAGTAGAGAAACTGAAACTTAGAAATTTGCAAATTTTTCCAAATTTTTGTTAAATTAGGTATTTTTTGGTGCAAAAAAAAATTTTTTTTTTACTTCATTTTACCAGTGTCATGAAGTACAATATGTGACGAAAAAACAATCTCAGAACGGCCTGGATAAGTCAAAGCGTTTTAAAGTTATCAGCACTTAAAGGGACTCTGGTCAGATTTGCAAAAAATGGCCTGGTCCTAAGGTGTAAAAAGGCTGTGTCCTTAAGGGGTTAAGTGGCTGCCTTCCCTTCCCTGGTGTGGGAAGAGTTAATTCCCTTCCTAGTGTGTGTGCACTGGGTGTGTCTGTGTGGGTGTGGCTACATGGGCTATTTAGCCTCAGTTGAGAGCAGATGTCTGAGGGGTACTTCAGCCATGGTTAGCTGGAGTCTTCCTCCTGGTTTATATTCCATCTGCCACCCTTATGAGGGCCACCCTTGTGGTCATAAGTTATGTTACATGGTGTTATGAAGGTGTGTGTTTGGTCTCCTTGTTATTGAAGCTTATGGTCCTGAGTTCCTGTGTGAGGTGTGGTGTGTGCTGTGTCCGTTTGAGTTCTTGTGGACAGCAGCACTTACACATAGGTTCCAGGCTCTGTGTCTGTGGCAGGTAGGTGTTGTGTTGTTGCATTTACCTGCCATTGCCATAAGCTGTTCATGTTCCCCTTTCTTTGTAGCTTGACCAGTGAGACTCTTATTTCTCCGTATCTAGGAGGAACAGGTCGTCTTACCCTGCTCCTAGTCCAGGGCCACCCTGAGGGCTAGAAGGGACTTCAAGGTTCCGGAGTATGAGCCCTCCCACCATCAGGGTCAGCTCATACGGCTAGGAGACAGGGTCAGAATTAGGGATTGATAGGAGGTGACCTGCTCCCTGATTCCTGGCCTTGCATCGACCATCCATCTTCTGGCATCGCACGGCTGAGGGTTTCCCCCATCCTCAGCCGTGACACCAGCTTCCAGTGGGTAGAACCATCTAAGTAAATATAGCTGTTCCCCCCCACACCTGAGACGAGACTCTATGTTTAGGGTAAATTGAATAAAGGAACCCATAACATTTTCAACTTCGATGCTGGATTCATCTTTTTATTCCTACAAGTTCACGGTCTTACCAAGGTTTCCGTGCATCAGAGAAGTCAATCCAAGGGATAGGGGCAGCAGGTGAGCTGGATATTGTCCACAATTTTAAGGGACCACTTACCTTGCAGTGAGCACTAGCTATTAAAGTTGTTTTTAACAACATACGACATCCCGAGAAGCTTATGGGCACAGCACACAAATGATCTAAAATGTACTGGAAAGGGCCAATAGCACGTAGGGGACCTTACAGGTTCACTTTAAAAACAAACGCAAAATACAAATGCAATAGCACTCTGCAACCAGCATTCTGCCCTGCCTCTATGCTGGATGAGGCATTGGTGTACATTTTGGCCAATGCGTAATAAGCCACTCACCACGTCAAGGTCGCCTCTATGGAGTGGTCCCTAACACTAGTTCCTACCTGTTTATGGGCCATGACAGCCACACAAAGTCCAGGGAATGCAGGTGCAGCATGCACGCCAAGCACACTCTGCTTTTAACCCCGTACGGTGCCATTACAGCTTTCATCGGATCCAGGGATGCAAGTACCAACATGCATGCTGAGCCCACTATATACTTCTCCTGGAGCCAAATGGCTACTGGTAGGTGCTATATATGCAGACTCAGTTTTATACTGACTTTAAAACCAGCCTCCAGGACAGATTGACTGGTCAGGTGTGCATGACTGCATGGAGATCGCCACGCCTCCAATATATACTACAAAGAAAAAATGTGGGTGATTCAGTCAGCACACCCCTGTATGCAGGTGCACATCGCTATGGCGAAATACATATACAAACGCAAAATACAAATGCAATAGCACTCTGCAACCAGCATTCTGCCCTGCCTCTATGCTGGATGAGGCATTGGTGTACATTTTGGCCAAAGCGTAATAAGCCACTCACCACGTCAAGGTCGCCTCTATGGAGTGGTCCCTAACACTAGTTCCTACCTGTTTATGAGCCATGACAGCCACACAAAGTCCAGGGAATGCAGGTGCAGCATGCACGCCAAGCACACTCTGCTTTTAACCCTGCCCGTGCCATTACAGCTTTCATCGGATCCAGGGATGCAAGTACCAACATGCATGCTGAGCCCACTATATACTTCTCCTGGAGCCAAATGGCTACTGGTAGGTGCTATATATGCAGACTCAGTTTTATACTGACTTTAAAACCAGCCTCCAGGACAGATTGACTGGTCAGGTGTATCTAGGAGGAACAGGTCGTCTTACCCTGCTCCTAGTCCAGGGCCACCCTGAGGGCTAGAAGGGACTTCAAGGTTCCGGAGTATGAGCCCTCCCACCATCAGGGTCGGCTCATACGGCTAGGAGACAGGGTCAGAATTAGGGATTGATAGGAGGTGACCTGCTCCCTGATTCCTGTCCTGGCCTTGCATCGACCATCCA
The DNA here is from genome assembly GCF_905171765.1 of Bufo bufo. Classification (NCBI taxonomy): domain Eukaryota; kingdom Metazoa; phylum Chordata; class Amphibia; order Anura; family Bufonidae; genus Bufo; species Bufo bufo. Next base: position 283,021,660 of record NC_053393.1, on the reverse strand, counting down.
TCTTCTGGCATCGCACGGCTGAGGGTTTCCCCCATCCGCAGCCGTGACACCAGCTTCCAGTGGGTAGAACCATCTAAGTAAATATAGCTGTTCCCCCCACACCTGAGACAAGACTCTATGTTGAGGGTAAATTGAATAAAGGAACCCACAACATTTTCAACTTCGATGCTGGATTCATCTTTTTATTCCTACAAGTTCACGGTCTTACCAAGGTTTCCGTGCATCAGAGAAGTCAATCCAAGGGATAGGGGCAGCAGGTGAGCTGGATATTGTCCACAATTTTAAGGGACCATTTACCTTGCAGTGAGCACTAGCTATTAAAGTTGTTTTTAACAACTTACGACTTCCAGAGAAGCTTATGGGCACAGCACACAAATGATCTAAAATGTACTGGAAAGGGCCAATAGCACGTAGGGGACCTTACAGGTTCACTTTAAAAACAGGCTGAAGAGATCGCAGTCACCAGTACCAAATTTTTGGTCCGCATGGCGACCTTGTGCCTGGCATTTGTTGTGGCCTGCAGTAAGGTGTGTCCATAGCAATAGACAGTACAGTACACGCTACCATTCAGTACTGTATATTGATATGGGCACCTCTAGGATGGTAGCATGTTATGTATATTGTTATGGCTCATTACAGTAGTACCATCCTAGAGGTGCCCATAGCAATATATAGTATTTTAGCCTTATATAGGTACCTGTAGCAATATACTACCGTCCTATATGTACTTGTAGCAATATACTACCATCGCAGATGTACCTGTAGCAATATACCATCGTCGTTGATGTACCTGTAGCAATATACCACCGTCGTAGATGTACCTGTAGCAATATACCACCATCGTAGATGTACCTGTAGCAATATACCACCGTCGTAGATGTACCTGTAGCAATATACCACCGTCGTAGATGTACCTGTAGGTGTAGCAATATACCACCGTCGTAGATGTACCTGTAGGCGTAGCAATATACCACAGTAGTAGATGTATGTACCTGTAGGCGTAGCAATATACCACCGTCGTAGATGTATGTACCTGTAGGCGTAGCAATATACCACCGTCGTAGATGTAACTGTAGCAATATACTACTGTCCTATACAGTGGGGAGAAGAAGTATTTCATATACTGCTCATTTTGCAGGTGTTCCTATATACAAAGCATGTGTAGGTCTGTAATTTTTATCATAGGTACATCTAATGGTGTCTGATGTCTTGTGGCAGTCACAGTTGCACAGTATATGATATATGGAGACACAGGATATAATATACGGGGCACAGTATATAACATATGGGAGAACAGTAAATATTTTGAATATGGGAGCACAGTGAATAATTAATTCATATAGCAAAACACTCTTAATCCAGCTCACCTTCCTGGTCAATATGTGCTCCCGACTCCAAAACCTTAGGGGAGTGTCCCCATTGCAGACTGCATAACTTGAAAAAGGAATGGTCTCGGATTCAAATGGAGATCCTCTAAAAACTTCTTCTTTATTGATACATTCAAATTATAGCAGACACAGCCACTTGGTACACAGGACAAATCATTGACGCGTTTTGGGTACTAGACCCTTAGTCGTAACAATGTCACATAGTGAGACACTGGAATTTAAATGAACTCTATTCCAGTTACTCCAAACTCAAAGGAGGAGGGCAGATTCTTCATTGGTTGTCTCACTATGTGTCATACCCCTCATCTAGGCTGGTAATCACAGAATAGATGTGTTTCACATTGTGCTGGAACTCTAGATCAAATTAACCCCTCGGGAACTATAGTCCCATAGTATTGACTGAAGAAAGGGGAAAGAGAAACCGCACAGTGTGAATATCATACTACATATAAAAACATATATTATTATAACTAATATGGCCCTTAACCTGCCATTGTATTCCTGAGTTAGGGGATTACATTCATAGCTTCCACGAGAGTAATCTGCCTGGTTCCCTGAACTCAGAATTTACTGATAAATGTACATGAACTCCCTTTTCAGATTTAAACCTGCTGGAACTCTACTGTTAAGTCGGAAAATCCAGAACGCCTCCCGTAAGAGGAGTTTTTTACGATGATCGCCCCCTCTCGTGGGTGCAACCACCCTTTCTATTGCAAAGGCATTGAAGCTTTTCACTTTGCGAGCATGCATCTGCACGAAGTGTCTCGCTACATTTGAAATATTCAATGCATTCGGATTATTTATATAATTCAGATGCTCCAGGAGTCGATTCTTGAATTTCCGAATTGTACTCCCGATGAGCATCAAATCGCATTCGGTACAGCGAATAATGTACACCACTCCTGCAGTGCTACAATTAATGTAACTTTGAATTGGAAAACTGCACGAATGGTCAGAGTTTTCAAATGTTTGTAAGGGGGTCACATAGTTGCAAGTTTTGCATGGATTGCCCCCGCACCTTGTGAACCCCTTGTACCTGAGCCAACTTTGTTTAGTAACTCCTGGTCTATTGGAGGTGAAAGAAAAGAGACGGAGACAGAGAGCAGGACAATGTAGTAGCTCGCCTGGGTACGATTTTGCAACCTGACTTCAAGGCCTTGTATAAGATCTCATCATCGTATAAAATGGGTAAACATCCTTTTATCACAGAGCTGATTTTATTAAATTCCTTGCTGTATGTTATAGATAAAATCAGGATCTTGTCCTGGTCCCTGTCTCCATGTACCCTCGCACTCCTTTCTATAATTTTGGATTTACTCTTATCTTTTACCGGCCCAAAGAGCATGTCACATCTATTTTTTTGCATAGCGATATTCCTGCCCCTCCGAAGCATCCAGTCGGGATAGTTTCTGGCTTTTAATCTTTTATCCACCAGACTAAATTCTTCTTCTAGGAGCACTGATGAACTGCAATTTCTTGCAGTCCGTATATATTCCCCCACGGGAATCGCCCTGATAGTGTGTGAAGGATGGTGGCTTCTAGCATTCAGAATCGAATTACCAGCTACCTTTTTCCTGTATGTTCGGGTGTGCACCACCTCCCCTGGACTGCTGTGGAGTGTCAAGTCGAGGAAATTAATCTTAGATTCACCTGTTGAGCATGTGAAACGCAAATTATAATCATTGGCATTCAGATAGGCCTGGAGGTCCGGGACGGCAGACACATCGCCCGCCCAGATCATGAGCAGGTCATCGATGTATCTGCCGTACCAGACCAATCCAGACCCAAATGGATTATTCAAACTATAAATAAATTTTTCTTCCCAGTAGGCCATAGTTAAATTCGCCAGTGAAGGCGAGAATTTAGCCCCCATTGACACTCTACGTGTCTGTAGATAGTGCACACCATCGAACATGAAATAATTGTGGGTCAGCAAAAAGGCCGTAACCTCACATACATAATCTATGTAGCTGGAACCCGATCCCGTATATCTATGGAGATGATACTCCATTGCTAGCAGGGCGACTCCGTGGGGAATAGAGGGATACAGAGCTATTACGTCTGCTGCAACCCAATTGTATTTGCTTCCCATTTTAGGCTATACATGGCTCTCAGCACGTCCGCTGTGTCTTTTAGGAAACCTGGTTTGCGCCTGACCAATGGCTGCAGGACATTGTCCAGCCAATTTCCCAGGCGCTCAGTCAGGGATCCCATACCTGACACTATTGGGCGGAGGGGGGGTGGACACCCTTATGGATTTTAGGCAGAGCATGCATGATAGGAGTGACAGGCGCATCCACGCACAGGTACCTGAACTCTGTTTCATTGAAAAGACCCATATCTCTCCCCTTATGTATCAATGTCATGTATCCATCTTTATACTCACTGAGTGGATCTTTGGCCAGTCTCCTGTACGTGGATGCGTCCGATAACATGCTCATCATCTGGCTACTGTATACCTCGCTATCCAGGATGACCACCGCCCCCCCCCCCTTGTCCGCCATTTTAATTACTATTTCGTCGCACTGTTGCAGTTCCACGACGGCCTGGATCTGAGAGTGGGTTAAATTGTCAGAACTTCTGACATCCTTTCTTTCCTGTTGTATTCTACCTAACTCTTTTTCCAGTACCTCCTGGAATATATCCATGCTGCCATTGCGTGACATTACAGGGTAAAATTGGGCGTTGCGTGTTTGCAACTTTTTACCAGGTTTGGCTGACTTCACGATTCCCTGCTCCTGCTGAAGACCCGCGAGACAGCACAGAGACATCTGTTCTTTGAACAATAAATCCTTATAGGAATTCTCTTTGTGGGTCTCTATCTGTGTCAGCGGGGGATCAGCAGGAGCAGGGATATCATGGAAGTGCCGAGACACTGTTAGGTTGCGAACAAACTTATTAATATCTAGTGTCTGCTATAATTTGAATGTATCAATAAAGAAGAAGTTTTTAGAGGATCTCCATTTGAATCCGAGACCATTCCTTTTTCAAGTTATAATTAATTCAATATAAAGCTGTGGCACTCACCATATATTGCCAAATATTTTCTTTCTTCTTTATTATGCAAAGGTTACATACTGTGGGGTGTCATTACAAACTACACAGGGGCAATACAAGACAACGGCTGTTTTGTGCTACAACATGCTGTTTCTGGCCTCTTTTGCTATATAATTAGTTTATTTGTGGGGCACATTATGTTTAGAATTTTAGTATGGTGTCTATTATAAGGAATATCTGGGGTGGCAGGGTTTTAGGGGCTATAGTATGTGCCGGTATTGCATTCGGAAGGTGCAGTATGTGGCATTATTATATTCAGAGGGTACAGTGTGAAGCTGGAATAAGACATGGTGGTCTGGACCAGATGAAGAAGAACAATAAAGACTACAGAGAAGATGTGACTGGTAATTTGATGATATCAATTTGGATTCTGCCTGACTATGCAGTGTTGTAGTCACACTTCTGTAGTTATGATTAGTAAAACTACAAATCCCAGCATACCCTTACCAGAGCTTATATACTACTGGGAGCTATAGTATCACATGGTCAAAACTTCTTTAGCGCTTTCCCCTTGGCAATTGGTGTATTTGATTATTATAGTAAATATAATTTTCTTCAACACGCTACACAGCGGGTGTTAGTAAGAAGCCTGTTTATAAAAATTCAACAAATATTTTATTATTCACATAGCTGAAAAACTACGATTAAAATGCCGAAACTATTTAAAGAAAAGAAATTATCAGGAGCAGGTTTCAGAAAAAGGCGAAAAGAAAAAGAAAAAGCTGGAAAGCAGATGTCTGGAGATTTAAAGAAGTACCTGACCTCTCACAAAACCAGAAAGGAAGATGCTCCTGCATCAGAACCAGTTTCAAATGTGGAAGATGATCCAGTTCACGTAGCTATGGATGAGGAATCTTTAACAGCAGACCAACAGCCCTTCATAGCTCAAGAGGCTGCTAATGTGGATGATCAAGCGTGGAGGAAAGACAAGAAGAAGTAGGTGATGATAAACCTTCTACGTCATCATATGTACCATCTCCTCACCTTGAAAAGACTACTGATACAGAAGGATCAAGTGATGTAGAAATTATGCAAGAGGAACAATGTTCTACTTTGGAGACTCTTGATTTGTCTGATCCAGCTAATTGGCCCGCTGTTCTCACCACCTCACTAAGGGATGCTTTTGTCAGGAAAGGTCCTGCAAAGCAAAAAGCTGATTTTGTTTTTCCGAAAGATGCAACAAATAGACGTTTCACTAAAGCAAATTATAAGAGACGATTGCCAAACTGAGAAGAAACCTACAGAAACTGGCTGGTTTATTCTGTTAAGCTGGACAAAGTGTCTTGTTTTTGTTGTAAGCTATTTTCAACTAAAATAATAACAAATTTGACAAGCGGTGGCTATAGTGATTGGAGGAACTTGTCTCAAAATCTTCATATTCATGAAAGGTCCAATTCTCACCTTGTTGCTGTAAGAGACTGGAATGAAATCTCTAGAAGATTTGGATCAGGAAAAACAATAGATGCTGTATCCCAGAGATTTTTGACAGCAGAAAAACAACACTGGCAAAATGTTGTCAAGAGGCTTGTAGCCATTGTAACGTATCTTGGTCACCAGTGCTTGGCTTTTAGAGGTAGCAAAGATACGTTACATAGTGAAAATAATGGAAATTTTCTGCAACTTGTAGAAATGCTTGCCACATTTGATACGGTTATGCAGGAACATCTGAAGCGTATCAAAAATAAGGAAATTTTCCATCATTATTTGGGGAAGGACATTCAAAATGAACTAATTGGCCTTATAGCCAAAGAAATTACAAAACAGATTCTGCAAGGACTGAAAGCGGCAAAGTATTATTCTATCATACTTGATTGCACCCCAGACATTTCACTTATTGAACAAATGACTATAATTGTTAGATTTGTGTTCATCAAAGAAGGGGGGTCTCCTACTGATGAACCAGAGGTGTTTATAGAGGAAAGATTTCTTGGCTTTCTCCAAATCCAAAGCTCTACTGGAGAAGGTCTGACCGAGGCTATTTTGAGTGAATTAGAAAAACAAAAGATTCCCCTTGGTGATATGAGAGGACAAGGCTACGATAATGGTTCCAACATGAAGGGCAAACACCATGGTGTTCAGAAGAGGATCCTTGATTTAAACTTGCGTGCCTTTTATGTTCCCTGTAGCGCTCACACATTAAATCTTGTGGTGAATGATGCAGCCATATCATGCAGAGATGGAGCAACCTTCTTTTCTGTTATGCAGAAAATATGTTTTTTTTTGTCAGGATCCACACTTCGTTGGAATGTCTTGAAAAAGCACATTGGGAGAATTACAGTGAAACCTTTGTCTGACACCAGATGGTCTTCAAGAATAGATGCTGTTCGACCATTTAGGTTCCAGGTTGGAGAAATCTATGATGCCTTGTCTGATATTTCAAGGGATGGCTCACAGACAGCAATGGCACAATCTGATGTGGAATCCCTTGTAAAAGAACTAAACAACTTAAAATTTTTGTGTTTCATTGTAATGTGGTACAATATTTTAAATAGAATTAACTTTGTCAGCAAGCTGCTTCAAAGTAAAAGTATGTACCTTCCAGATGTAATTGATATGTTGGATTCGACAACAACTTTTTTGAAGGTTTATTGTTCAGATAAAGGATTTGAAGATTTGTTAGAAGAGGCTAAAGAGCTAGCCACAGAAATAGAGATTGAGACTATGTTTCCCGCGTTAGTGCGTCAAATAAAGAAAAAGAGGATGTTTTCTTATGAAGCGCAAGATGATCCAATTGATCCTGCAAAATTTTTTTAAGTTGAGTGCTTTTTTAGCATTTTGGATGTTTGCATTAATTCTCTTGATGAGCGATTTGAGCAAATTAAGCATCACAGCAGGCACTTTCAGTTTCTGTACGATATCCAGAAACTTAAAAACGTACCATATGAAACACTTATGAAGTCATGTTTAGATTTGCAGACTGTATTGACTGATAAAAACTCAGAAGATACTGATCTGGATGGAGCACAGCTGTGTGAAGAGCTCACCATATTGGCTCCTATCTTGAAACCGACAATGACCCCTACACAGATTTTAGCATATGCAATTAAAAATGACTTTGCTCCCAATGTCTCCATAGCACTGCGGATATTATTGACATTGCCAATATCTGTCGCATCTGGTGAACAAAGCTTTTCAAAGCTCAAATTAATAAAAAATTATCTACGTTCAACAATGTCACAAGAGAGATTGGTGGGACTTGCAATGATTTCTATTGAAAACCGTATTGCACAGGACATTGATTTTCAGACTTTGCTTTATGATTTTGTGAACGCAAAAGGAAGAAAAGTTAAATTTTTATAGAGCTCACTTTGAATGTGTGTATTATCTAGCACTTTAGTTGAATTGCACTCAGTTAACTCGCAGGAAACTTAAGTTCTTATGTTATAGTTTGAAAATATGTTTATAATGTGAAAGGAAGAATGTGATTAATATGTTGGTTTGAAACCTCACTGATCCTTATTGCACTTCTTTTTTACCAATAACTAAGTAATGTTTTGCCTTGAACGGGCTGTTTTAGTGTACACTGTGTGTAGTGTTTTAAGACAAGTATGTTTGCACTATTTCCTGCACTTTTACTCATGGTTGAAAACTTTGTTTTATAGTTGTATAACTTATTTTATTAAACTATTAATAAAACCCAGTTAACAAAAAACACGATTTAGTTTGTTTTTTATATAAAAGAAAAATAAGGTAAAAAAAATCTACCGTATGCACAGGAGGTGGGTGCGGTAGGTGCACTGCAGGGTTTTGCGAGGCAGGCATTCAGGCGATTGGAGTGGAGTCCGGGTGGGATGCTGGTGTTAGGGGGAGTTCGCTTGTGTTGGCAAAAATCCTTGCACCGGCCCTGACTCCAATAACACAATTGGGGATTAAAGAATTGAATTATGTGGAAAAAAACATGCAAACACCCTAAAATTTGTAGTATCAAGCCGCAATTTCACCCCAACTAGACAATCAAGTATTAATGTATTTACTTATATATAAAAGAACTTGCTCCTCAACTTGCTGCAAGACCACTTCATGGGCCAGTTTGTAGAAGCTCCCACAAGGGGCGATGCTCTGTTGGATCTGGTAATTTCTAATGATGCAGAGCTTGTTGGTAATGTTACTGTTCGAGAAACACTAGGTAATAGTGACCACAATATCATTATATTCCCCCTAAACTATAAAAAGCTAACTCTGTCAGGCAGAGCAGAGACACTGAATTTCAAAAAGGCTAATTTCCCTGGGTTGAGGGCAGCATTTCAGGGCATAGACTGGGATCAGCTACTGTCACATAATAATACTGAGGATAAATGGGAGAGCTTTAAATACACATTGAATAATTGCACTAAAAATGTATCCCTTTAGGTAACAAGTATAAACGGCTAAAATTAAACCCCCCATGGCTTACAGCTACTGTAAAAAGAGCAATAAAAGACAAAAAGAGGGCATTTAAAAAATACAAATCTGAGGGGTCAGCTGTAGTGTTTGAAGAATTCAAAGGGCTTAATAAAATTTGCAAAAAGGAGATAAAATTAGCAAAGATACAAAACGAACAGCAGGTGGCAAAAGAAAGCAAAACAAATCCCAAAAAGTTTTTTAAATATATAAATGCTAAAAAACCTAGGTCTGAGCAGGTTGGTCCCCTAAATAATAGTAACGGGGGGTAGTCACTGAAGAGTTCCTAAATAGGTTTTTTAGCTCTATATATACAAAGGAAGAGAAAGGAGCTGATATCTGTGGCGCCGGGGCTGTTAGTACATCCAGTGATGTATAGAGATGTCGCGAACATAAAATTTTCTGTTTGCGAACGGTGAACACGAATTTCCGCGAATGTTCGCGAACGGGCGAACCGGGTGAACTGCCATAGACTTCAATAGGCAGGCGAATTTTAAAAACCACAGGGACTCTTTCTGGCCACAATAGTGATGAAAAAGTTGTTTCAAGGGGACTAACACCTGGACTGTGGCATGCCGGAGGGGGATCCATGGCAAAACTCCCATGGAAAATTACGTAGTTGACGCAGAGTCGGGTTTTAATCCATAAAGGGCATAAATCACTTAACATTCCTAAATTGTTTGGAATAATGTGCTTTAACCCCTTAAGGACACAGCCTTATTTCACCTTAGGACCAGTCCATTTTTAGCAAATCTGACCAGTGTCACTTTAAGTGGTGATAACTTTAAAACGCTTTGACTTATCCAGGCCATTCTGAGATTGTTTTTTCGTCACATATTGTACTTCATGACACTGGTAAAATGAAGTAAAAAAAAAATTTTGGGCATAAAGAAATACCTAATTTACCAAAAATTTGGAAAAATTAGCAAATTTCTAAGTTTCAGTTTCTCTACTTCTGTAATACATAGTAATACCCCCAAAAATTGTGATGACTTTACATTCCCCATATGTCTACTTCATGTTTGAATTATTTTGGGAATGATATTTTATTTTTTGGGGATGTTACAAGGCTTAGAAGTTTAGAAGCAAATCTTGAAATTTTTCTGAAATTTACAAAAAACAAATTTTTAGGGACCACTACAGGTCTGAAGTCACTTTGCGAGGCTTACATAATAGAAACCACCCAAAAATGACCCCATTCTATAAACTACACCCCTCAAGGTATTCAAAACTTATTTTACAAACTTTGTTAACCCTTTAGGTGTTGCACAAGAGTTATTGGCAAATGGGGATGAAATTTGAGAATTTAATTTTTTTGCTTAATTTTCAATTTTAACCCATTTTTTCCACTAACAAAGCAAGGGTTAACAGCCAAACAAGACTGTATCTTTATTGCCCTGACTCTGCCGTTTACAGAAACACCACATATGTGGCCATAAACTACTGTACGGCCACACAGCGGGGCGTAGAGTGAAAGGTGCGCCGTTTGGTTTTTGGAAGGCAGATTTTGCTGGACTGGTTTATTTACACCATGTCCCTTTTGAAGCCCCCCTGATGCACCCCTAGAGTAGAAACTCCCTAAAAGTGATCCCATCTAAGAAACTACACCCCTCAAGGTATTCAAAACTGATTTTACATATGTCGTTAACCCTTTAGGTGTTGCACAAGAGTTATTGGCAAATGGGGATGAAATTTGAGAATTAAATTTTTTTGCCTAATTTTCCATTTTAACCCACTTTTTCCACTAACAAAGCAAGGGTTAACAGCCAAACAAGACTGTACCTTTATTGCTCTGACTCTGCCGTTTACAGAAACACCCAATATGTGGCCGTACACTACTGTACGGCCACACAGCGGGGCGTAGAGGGAAAGGTGCGCCGTTTGGTTTTTGCAGGGCCGATTTTTATGGACCGGTTTATTTACAACGTGTCCTGTTTCAACCCCCCTGATGCACCCCTGGAGTAGAAACTTCCTAAAAGTGACCCCATCTAAGAAACTACACCCCTCAAGGTATTTATAACTGATTTTACATACGTCGTTAACCCTTTAGGTGTTGCACAAGAGTTATTGGCAAATGGGGATGAAATTTGAGAATTTCATTTTTTTGCCTAATTTTCCATTTTAACCCATTTTTTCTACTAACAAAGCAAGGGTTAACAGACAAACAAGACTGTATCTTTATTGCCCTGACTCTTCCGTTTACAGAAACACCCAATATGTGGCCGAACACTACTGTACGGCCACACAGCGGGGCATAGAGGGAAAGGTGCGCCATTTGGTTTTTGGAGGGCTGATTTTTATGGACCGGTTTATTTACACCGTGTCCTGTTTCAACCCCCCTGATGCACCCCTGGAGTAGAAACTCCCTAAAAGTGACCCCATTTTGGAAACTACAGGATAAGGTGGAATTTTTTGGGACAATTTTTAGGGTACATATGATTTTTGGTTGATCTATATTACATTTTTGTGAGGCAAGGTTACCAAAAGTTGAAATTCAGAAATTTCATCTCCATTTGCCATTAACTGTTGAGGAACACCTAAAGGGTTAATAAAGTTTGTATAATCAGTTTTGAATACCTTGAGGGGTGTAGTTTCTTAGATGGGATCACTTTTAGGGAGTTTTTACTCTAGGGGGGCATCAGGGGGGCTTCAAAATGGACATGGTGTCAATAAAAAAGGCCATCAAAATGGGCCTTCCGGAAACCATGTCGGTCCTTTCCCTTTTACTGATACAGCAGTTTACGACCACAAATGTGGCATTTCTGTAAACTGCAGTATCAGGGTAATAAATATTAACTTTTGTTTGGTTGTTAACGCTTGTTTTGTTACCGGAAAAAACGGATTGAAATGGAAAAGTGCCAAAAATAGCGGTTTTGGCACAGTTTTTTTTTTTTTTTTGACCGTGTTAATCACTAAAGTCTGTGTCATTATTTTTTTTTTAAATGATTATCTTATGTGGGGGCTCATTTTTTGCGGGATGAGCGGAGGGTTTTCTTGGCACTATTTTGTGGGCTATATGACTTTTTGATCGCTTGCTATTAAACTTTTTGTTATGTAAGGTGACAAAAAATTCTTTTTTTGCACTTTTATTTTTTTTTGACCGTGTTAATCTGGGGGGTTGGGTCATGGGGTATTTTTATAGAGGAGATTCTTACGGACGCGGCGATACCTAATAAGTCTACTTTTTTACATTTATTTTGGTTTTAGACTATATTATCCTTTTTGATAGAATTTTTTTTTTGTATCTCTAAAGTCTGAGTCATTATTTTTTTTCTTATCCGATTATCTTATGTGGGGGGCTCATTTTTTTACGGGATGAGAGGACGGTTTTATTGGCACTATTTTGGGGACTATATAACTTTTTTATCGCTTGCTATTAAACTTTTTATTATGTAAGGTGACAAAAAAAAATAATTTTTTGCACTTTATTTTTTTTTCTGGACCGTGTTAATCTGTGGGGTTAGTTCATGGGGTATTTTTATAGAGGAGATTATTACCGACGCGGCGATACCTAATATGTCTGAGAACCAGTTTTTTTATCCGATGTCAGTGCTAAATTGGGATATAAATTTAGTACTCGATGGAAGTGTGATACTCCCTGAAGCAACCGTCAATGCAGAGGCCCGGATGATCGGGGCACGCGTCGCACTAAGTAGTGGTGTCCTTCCGTATCCCCCTCCTGCGACACTCTCTGCACTTTTTTGGGGTTCGTCCCTTCTTTCCAGTATGGGGGACCACACCTGGAAAGTGTTGGCCAGGGACGATCCGGGCGCCTACAGTTCCCGAGGTACTCCGGCCTGCTCTTTCCCGGTCCGAAAAGATCAGGGCCTTGAGGACTGCCTCATAGAACTGAAGGAATGTCCCTGTGTTGCCAGCGCTCCGGGACAGCACAAAAGAGTTGTACATGGCAACCTGCACCAAGTAGACCGCAACTTTTTTGTACCATGCCCGGGTTTTGCGCATGCCGTTATATGGCTTGAGGACTTGATCAGAGAGATCAACTCCTCCCATATACCGATTGTAGTCGACGATACAATCGGGCTTGAGGACTGTTGCCGCGGTACCTCGCACAGGGACAGGGGTGATGCCGTTACCATGAATTGTGGACAGCATAAGGACATCCCTCTTGTCCATATACCTGACCAGCAACAGGCTTCCAGTGGTAAGGGCACGGGTCTCACCCCTGGGGATAGGTACCTGGAGGGGGTGGGCAGGGAGGCCGCGTTGATTTTTCCGCACGGTCCCACAAGCGGACGTGGATCTGGCGGCAAGGGACTGGAACAAGGGGATACTGGTATAAAAGTTATCCACGTAAAGGTGGTAACTATTATCCAGCAGTGGGTACATAAGGTCCCACACAAGTTTCCCGGTAACACCCAGAGTGGGGGGACATTCTGGGGGTTGAATCCGGGAATCTCGCCCCTCGTATACATGAAATTTGTAAGTGTACCCTGAGGTACTCTCACAAATTTTGTATAGCTTCACGCCATACCTCGCCCGCTTGGAGGGCACATACTGGCGGAAAATGAGTCTCCCCTTGAACGCAATGAGAGACTCATCAACCGCGACCTCCCTTCCAGGTACATAGGCCTCCATGAATTTGGCCCCAAAGTGATCGCGTGACCGGCCGTATCTTCTACAGACGGTCATGGGCAGGATCACCTCGGGGGGGACATGCTGCATTATCTGAATAATGCAGACATTTCCGGATGGCCTCAAACCGGGAGCGTGTCATGACCGCACTGTAAAGTGGGGTCTGGTATAGGACGTCTCCACTCCAGTAATGCCTGACACTGGGTTTCATGACCAGGCCCATATGCAGCACGAGGCCCCAAAATGTCCTCATTTCGGCTGCACTGACCGGCGTCCAGCCTGGCCAAAAAGGAGCCCGGGTGTCGAGCAACGAACTGTTGGGCATACAGGTTCGTCTGCTCAACCATCAGATTTACCAGTGGGTCACTGAAAAAATGACAAAAAAAGTAATATTCAGTGCAGCCCACTTTGGAAATCTGGATTCCTGATTGGCCTACAAAATCAGGAATCACGGGCTCTTATCGCTCTGGGTTACACCAGACTAGTTCACCGGCAGGGTGCTCCGGTGGATTTAACTGGTGGGCCGGGAAACCAGTACGAGCCCCAGAGCTGCTCGTACTAGTGTGGGCCACAGGGTCCCTAGCATGGCGGTCCCCTTGCTCCGCCTGGCGGCGTCTCCACCGCCTTGGGGGCTCATCATCATCGCTAGATGATGAGGAGGACGCGGATGACAACAGGAAAGTGGGGTCATCCTCGTCCTAACTGGGACTCTTGGAGTCGGAGGCAAGCTGGGCGTATGCCTCCTTGGCAGAGAACGTCCGGCGGGCCATAGGGCAGTGTGTGTCTGCGTGTGTATGTGCGTGTGTGTAACTCTTTATTTGGTGTGTGTGTGTGAGGGGGTACGGGTGTTCACGAACTCACCCTAAAACTAACAGAAACAAAAACTAACTAAAAAAAAGGGCAAAAAATGAGATTTAAAAAAAAAAAAAAAACGCTGATAAACCGTCCGAAGTTGATCAGCGGTGGAGTGTGCGATGCGGTAACAGTGGCCGGACGCTAAGAGTGCAGGCCACAGTAAGCGTACACAAAAAAAAATAAAAAATCCTGCACCCCAAAAAATTTGGAGGGGGGGGCAGGGGGTGCAAGCGGCAGCACCCCTGGTGGGTCTAGGGTCACACAGCTGTGCTGTGGACCCCAGACACCCTAACTTAGGCTGATGCAATAAAAGTTTATCAAACAACCGCAAACAGTCCATTTGTACAACCGCAAACTCCCCATTTGCACAAGGTTGGATACCAAGCTAGCCATGTCCCGTTCCTTGTCCTCACTGACGTCATTGAAGGTCTCTTCCTCCACCCAGCCACGTACAACACCAAGGGTCCCCGAAAGGTGACAACAAGCCCCCTGGGACGCCTGCTGTGGTTGGTCTTCCACCTCCTCAAAGCCACCTTCCTCCTCTGACTCCTCTTCTTCAGACTCCTCTCTCTGCGTTGCCGCAGGTCCAGCAATCGACGACGACAAGGCTGCTTCTTTTTATTAAAAAAATCTGTTCTTACCAGTTTAATCTCTGTTTTGTCCCCTATCAGGGGCCGGTGTATGGAATAGATTTTAGGAACCGGGAGATAGAAAAAGATGCTTGGTCGGTCCTCTTATTTCCAATTTGGGGCACGGCGCGTGCGCCGTGCAATGTACTGTGCTACCCGATCTGAGTGGTATGTTAAGTAGTACTATTCCTATCAGTTTAATCCCTGTTATGTCCCCTATCAGGGGCCGGTGTATGGAATAGATTTTAGGAAACGGGAGATGGAAAAATATACTTTTTCGGTCCTCTTACTTCCAATTTGGGGCACTGCGCGTGCGTCGTGCTATGTACTGTGCCACCCTATATGAGTGGTGTGTTAAGTACTATTATTCTTATCAGTATAATCCCTGTTATGTCCCCTATCAGGGGACGTGTATCGAATAGATTTTAGACCACCGCAAAGAGTTGTCAATAGTTGACATACTCATGACATAAATTTTATTCCTCTATGCGTCAATCTTGGTGTAGTGATGACTGTGCTCATGCGCACGTTTGGGAGATTGCAGGCGATGGCGGTTTTTCAAAGCCTATGGTCGTGCTGAGGTAGTTCAGTGACAGTTAAGTGACCCAGAAAACAATGATTCTGCAGTGTGGGCCCATTGTTCTCCTAGTAGGCTTTAATGATCACCTTAGATGATCACAAAGAAAATTAATGTTTTTTCTATGCAAAATTATCCAGCCGCTTTTGGTCTGTTCACAATGAAGCAACGACCTTATCATCCGGGGTGTGCCAACATTGCCATTGCCAACACACTCATAGAGGTGATCGCTTCATTGTGATACGCAAGCCCCTTCACCACAACAAGGTAACGATCACGAAGGGGAATTGACACATGTATGTGCCTTTTTTTTTGTTTTGTTTTTGCAGCCACAGTGCAGCACCAGAGGCCCAAAAAATTAGGCATGTACACATGCCTGAAAAATTAGGTATTGGCCAGAAAAATTGATGTTTTCCAGGCAGAAAGTGCACTAAAACATTGCGGCTTGAACCCTAGTTGGTGGCGGAGAAGTAACGCAAGTCATCCGGCATGCAGAGATAAAATACAGCAGCGTGTGGACCATTTTTAGCCCAAGGCATCTCATCTTATCAGGCTTTTTTTAGTCAAATGTATCGCCCAATGTCAGTCCCTTCGGGATCCATGCCTCATTCATCTTAATAAATACTGAAAAAGAACTGTGTACTAACTCGTACACAATGTGATACCTCTTGGCGCAAAACCACAACTGCGAGTGATGTCTTTTTAAAAGTTATTTATTCATTCCGGTGACCACGCGTTTCGGAGTGAGAATACTCCTTTATCAAGTCTTTGGAGCTGGGTACATACAGTTGGTGCGACTGATCCAAATGCTTGGTGTCGGGGTCCTGTATGTGTAGCGCAGCTTGCTAAATCTTAATAAAGGTGAGGTAATCTAGACTTTATTGACCTTCTCTTCTCAGTGACAATACGTCCTGCTGCGCTGAAGGTCCTTTCTGACAGGACACTTGAAGCGAGGCAGGCCAGAAGTTCTATCGCAAATTGGGATAGCTCAGGCCACAGGTCAAGCCTGCACACCCAGTAGTCAAGGGGTTCATCGCTCCTCAGAGTGTCGATATCTGCAGTTAAGGCGAGGTAGTCTGCTACCTGTCGGTCGAGTCATTCTCTGAGGGTGGACACCGAATGGCTGTGGCGATGCGTAGGACTTAAAAAGCTGCGCATGTCCTCCATCAACAACACGTCTGTAAAGCGTCCTGTCCTTTCCGGCGTGGTCGTGGTAGGAGGAGGATTACTTTCACCTCTACCCCTGTTAGATTCCCGTTGTGCTGTGACATCACCCTTATACGCTGTGTAAAGCATACTTTTTAACTTGTTTTGGAACTGCTGCATCCTTTCCGACTTCCGGTAATTCGGTAACATTTTAGGCACTTTCTGCTTATACCGGGGGTCTAGTAGTGTGGCCACCCAGTACAGGTCATTCTCCTTCAGCCTTTTTATACGAGGGTCCCTCAACAGGCATGACAGCATGAAAGACCCCATTTGCACAAGGTTGGATGCCGAGCTACTCATGTCCCGTTCCTCGACCTCACTGAAGGTCTGTTCTTCCCCCCCAGCCACGAATTCCAACGTGTCGGGCTGTCGCAAATCAAGCGCCTCACTGGCATGTTGTTTCGCCGCTGAATATCTGAAAAGTGCGCCATGGCCGTGTAGGAATGCCTGAAATGGCCACACACCTTCCTGGCCTGCTTGAGGATGTCCTGTAAGCCTGGGTACTTATGCACAAAGCGTTGTACGATCAGATTCAACACATGTGCCATGCACAGCACATGTGTCAACTTGCCCAAATTCAATGCCGCCAACAAATTGCTTCCGTTGTCACACACCACTTTGCCGATCTCCAGTTGGTGCGGAGTCAGCCACTGATCCACCTGTGCGTTCAGGGCGGACAGGATTGCTGGTCCGGTGTGACTCTCTGCTTTCAGGCAAGTCAACCCCAAGACGGCGTGACACTGTCGTATCCGGGATGTGGAATAGCCCCTGGGGAGCTGGCGGGGGTGCAGTTGATGTGGAGCAAGACGCAGCAGCAGAAGAGGACTCAGCCGAGGAGGTTAGCGAAGAGGATGGAGTAGGATGAGTAGAGGAGGTGGCAGCAGGCCTGCCTGCAAGTCGTGGCGGTGTCACCAACTCCTCTGCAGAGCCACGCATTCCATGCTTGGCAGCCGTCAGCAGGTTTACCCAATGCGCAGTGTACGTGATATACCTGCCCTGAACGTGCTTTGCAGACCAGGTATCAGTGGTCAGATGGACCCTTGCCCCAACACTGTGTGCCAGACATGCCATGACTTCCTTTTGCACAATAGAGTACAGGTTGTGGATTGCCTTTTGTGAAAAGAAATTTCAGCCGGGTACCTTCCACTGCGGTGTCTCAATAGCTAATTTTTTTTTGAAGGCCTCAGACTCCACCAGCTTGTATGGTAAAAGCTGGCGGGCTAAGAGTTCCGACAAGCCAGCTGTCAGACGCCGGGCAAGGGGGTGACTCTGTGACATTGGCTTCTTACGCTCAAACATTTCCTTGACAGACACCTGACTGTGGGCAGATGAGCAGGAACTGCTGAAGGCGAGAGGCGGAGTGGCTGGTGGTTACGAGGGGGCAAGGAGGACAACAGTGGTTGACGTGGCTGAAGATACTGGACCAGGAGGAGGATGGTGGCTTTGAGTTTGTGTGCTGCTTGTACTCGTCATCATGTGTTGATCCCATAGGCGTTTGTGATGTGAGATCATGTGGACTTCCCACGACTCAGTTTCTTTTGGCACAGGTTGCAAATGGCATCGCTGTTATCAGAGGCAGACACACATAAAAATGCCACACTGCTGAGCTTTGCAATGACGGCATTCTGGTGGTGGCAACAGCCTGCGTTGATTGGCGTGCTGTCTGGCTGACCCCGGGTGCCGATACATGCTGTCTGACTGTGCCACTAGCTCCTTGCGATGACCTCCCCCTGCTTCCAACTCGTCCCCTCCTCCTCTCTGTCTCCCCATCTGAACTTTCCCCCTGTTCTTCTTCTCTTAGAGCGGGCACCCACGTGACATCCACGGACACATCGTCATCATCAACTGCTTCACTTGTATCTGACAACTCAGCAAAGGAAGCAGCAGCGGGTACAACATCATCATCATCACACCGTACTTCCATGTGTTTAATGCTGCCTGACTGAGACATATCCCTGTTATCTACATCCTCTGGCAATAATGGTTGTGCATCACTCATTTCTTCCAACTGATGTGTAAATAACTCCTCTGACAGATCAAGCGAAGCAGCTGTGGTGCTAGTGTTGGTGGTGGCGGCAGGCGGGCGAGTGGTAACTTGTGAGGTGCCCGAAGCTGAGCTGGATGAGGATGGTGCGTCAAGGTTCCGAGCGAAAGCTGTAGATGATTGGGTGTCCTGTGTTGGCCAGTCAACTATGTCCTCAGAACTTTTTGAGTTCAGGGTACGTGGCCTCTGAACACTGGGCATTATTCTAGGGCCAAAGGAAATCACAGCACCACGACTACGACGGCCCCTGCGTGGTGGCCTGCCTCTGCCTGTCATTTTTTTTTCGATTAGTGGTACTATGCGTGCACCCTACTTTGACACCAGATATGAGTGGTGGCACTGGCAGTAGTGGGCACAGTACACGCTGTGGGCCTGACACACACGCTGGCAGGCAACTGCAATTATTTTACAGTGAAAAAAGTGCTTTACTGTTTTAAATGCAAGCTACTGTGACACCAGATGTGAGTAGTGGGCACAGTACACGCTGTGGGCCTGACACACACGCTGGCAGGCAACTGCAATTATATTACAGTGAAAAAATTGTTTTACTGTTTTAAATTCAAGCTACTGTGACACCAGATATGAGTGGTGGCATTGGGCACTGGCAGTAGTGGGCACAGTACACGCTGTGGGCCTGACACACACGCTGGCAGGCAACTGCAATTATATTACAGTGAAAAAAGTGTTTTTACTGTTTTAAATGCAAGCTACTGTGACACCAGATATGAGTAGTGGGCACAGTACATGCTGTGGGCCTGACACACACGCTGGCAGGCAACTGCAATTATATTACAGTGAAAAAAGTGTTTTACTGTTTTAAATGCAAGCTACTGTGACACCAGATATGAGTGGTGGCACTGGGCACTGGCAGTAGTGGGCACAGTATACGCTGTGGGCCTGACACACACGCTGGCAGGCAACTGCAATTATATTACAGTGAAAAAAGTGTTTTACTGTTTTAAATGCAAGCTACTGTGACACCAGATATGAGTAGTGGGCACAGTACACGCTGTGGGCCTGACACACACGCTGGCAGGCAACTGCAATTATATTACAGTGAAAAAATTGTTTTACATGCAAGCTACTGTGACACCAGATATGAGTGGTGGCACTGGGCACTGGCAGTAGTGGGCATAGTACATGCTGTGGGCCTGACACACACGCTGGCAGGCAACTGCAATTATATTACAGTGAAAAAGTGTTTTACTGTTTTAAATGCAAGCTACTGTGACACCAGATATGAGTGGTGGCACTGGGCACTGGCAGTAGTGGGCACAGTATACGCTGTGGGCCTGACACACACGCTGGCAGGCAACTGCAATTATATTACAGTGAAAAAAGTGTTTTACTGTTTTAAATGCAAGCTACTGTGACACCAGATATGAGTAGTGGGCACAGTACACGCTGTGGGCCTGACACACACGCTGGCAGGCAACTACAATTATATTACAGTGAAAAAAGTGTTTTACTGTTTTAAATGCAAGCTACTGTGACACCAGATATGAGTAGTGGGCACAGTACACGCTGTGGGCCTGACACACGCTGGCAGGCATCTGCAATTATATTACAGTGAAAAAGTGTTTTACTGTTTTAAATGCAAGCTACTGTGACACCAGATATGAGTGGTGGCACTGGGCACTGGCAGTAGTGGGCACAGTATACGCTGTGGGCCTGACACACACGCTGGCAGGCAACTGCAATTATATTACAGTGAAAAAAGTGTTTTACTGTTTTAAATGCAAGCTACTGTGACACCAGATATGAGTAGTGGGCACAGTACACGCTGTGGGCCTGACACACACGCTGGCAGGCAACTGCAATTATATTACAGTGAAAAAATTGTTTTACATGCAAGCTACTGTGACACCAGATAAGAGTGGTGGCACTGGGCACTGGCAGTAGTGGGCACAGTACATGCTGTGGGCCTGACACACACGCTGGCAGGCAACTGCAATTATATTACAGTGAAAAAATTGTTTTACATGCAAGCTACTGTGACACCAGATATGAGTGGTGGCATTGGGCACTGGCAGTAGTGGGCACAGTACACGCTGTGGGCCTGACACACACGCTGGCAGGCAACTGCAATTATATTACAGTGAAAAAAGTGTTTTTACTGTTTTAAATGCAAGCTACTGTGACACCAGATATGAGTAGTGGGCACAGTACACGCTGTGGGCATGACACACGTGCTGGCAGGCAACTGCAATTATATTACAGTGAAAAAAGTGTTTTACTGTTTTAAATGCAAGCTACTGTGACACCAGATATGAGTGGTGGCACTGGCAGTAGTGGGCACAGTACACGCTGTGGGCCTGACACACACGCTGGCAGGCAACTGCAATTATATTACAGTGAAAAAAGTGTTTTACTGTTTTAAATGCAAGCTACTGTGACACCAGATATGAGTGGTGGCACTGGGCACTGAGAGTAGTGGGCACAGTACACGCTGTCGGCCTGACACACACGCTGGCAGGCAACTGCAATTATATTACAGTGAAAAAAGTGTTTTACTGTTTTAAATGCAAGCTACTGTGACACCAGATATGAGTGGTGGCACTGGGCACTGGCAGTAGTGGGCACAGTACACGCTGTGGGCCTGACACACATGTTGGCAGGCAACTGCAATTATATTACAGTGAAAAAAGTGTTTTACTGTTTTAAATGCAAGCTACTGTGACTCCAGATATGAGTAGTGGGCACAGTACACGCTGTGGGCCTGACACACATGCTGGCAGGCAACTGCAATTATATTACAGTGATTTTTCTTTTTTACTGTTTTAAATGCAAGCTACTGTGACACCAGATATGAGTGGTCGCACTGGGCACTGGCAGTAGTGGGCACAGTACACGCTGTGGGCCTGACACACATGCTGGCAGGCAACTGCAATTATATTACAGTGAAAAGGTGTTTTACTGTTTTAAATGCAAGCTACTGTGACACCAGATATAAGTAGTGGGCACAGTACACGCTGTGGGCCTGACACACACGCTGGCAGGCAACTGCAATTATATTACAGTGAAAACATTGTTTTACTGTTTTAAATGCAAGCTACTGTGACACCAGATATGAGTGGTGGCACTGGGCACTGGCAGTAGTGGGCACAGTACACGCTGTGGGCCTGACACACACGCTGGCAGGCAACTGCAATTATATTACAGAAAAAGGGCTTTTTGGGGTTCTGTCAGGACGCTGTCCTTACAGCAGATCAGATGAGTCTTTGAAAACTGGAGTGGACACTAAATACAGTGGCCTAGCTATCGATTTCCCTATTAAATCAGCAGCAGCTGCACTGTCCCTGCTCTCACTAACACTGCAGCTTCCGAATGAATCTAAGATGAATGCTGTCTTTGCTTTTTGATAGGAGGTGGGAGGGTCTGGGCGGGAGGGTATGCTGCTGACTGGCTGGAATGTGTCTGCTGACTGTGAGGTACAGGGTCAAAGTTTGCTCAATGATGACTTATAGGGGGCGGACCGAACATCGCATATGTTCGCCTGCCGCGGCGAACGCGAACAAGCGATGTTCGCGGGAACTGTTCGCCGGCGAATAGTTCAGGACATCTCTAGTGATGTACTCAATTGGCTAACTGTAGATATGATCCAAGAGAAGTTAAATAGGGTCAATGTGAACAAAACTCTGGGTCCAAATGGATTACACCCAAGAGTGCTTAAAGAGCTCTGTTCAGTCACCGTGCCCCTGTTTATAATTTTTAAGGATTCTCTAGGGACTGGTACAGTGCCAAGTGAATGGCGCAAGGCAAACGTGGTGCCCATATTTAAAAAAGGATCAAGGTCCTCCACAAGTAATTATAGACCAGTTAGTTTAACTTCTGTTGTGGGAAAAATGTTTGAAGGAATCTTAAGGGACTATATACAGAAGTATGTGACTATAAATAATATTATAAGTGATAACCAGCATGGGTTTACCAAGGACAGAAGTTGTCCGACTAACCTAATTTGTTTTTATGAGGAGGTAAGTAGTAACCTGAACAGAGGGGCGGCTGTGGATGTAGTGTTTCTGGATTTTGCAAAGGCTTTTGATACTGTCCCTCATAGACGCTTACTAAGTAAAGTAAGGTCTATTGGCTTGGAAAGTATAGTTTGTAATTGGATTGAAAACTGTCTGAAGGACTGTGTCCAGAGAGTTGTGGTCAATGATTCCTATTCAGAATGGTCCCAGGTTATAAGTTTTGTACCCCAAGGTTCCGTGCTGGGCCCTTTATTATTTATTTATTTATTAATGATATTGAGGACGGGATTAATAGCACCATATCTATTTTTGCAGATGACACTAAGCTGTGTAGAACTGTACGGTCTATGGAAGATTTCAACAAACTACAAGCTGACTTGAACACTCTGAGTGATTGGGCATCAACTTGGCAAATGAGGTTCAATGTTGACAAATTTAAAGTTATGCATCTTGGTAGTAATAATCTCTGTGCTTCATATGTCCTAGGTGATGTAACACTGGGAGAGTCACTTATAGAGAAAGATTTAGGTGTCCTTGTAGATGGTAGATTAAATTACAGCACACAATGTCAATCAGCTGCTTCTAAGGCCACCAGGATATTGTCATGCATTAAACGAGGCATGGACTCGCAGGGCAGGGATGTAATACTACCACTTTACAAAGCGCTGGAGTATGCAGTCCAGTTCTGGGCACCAGTACATAGAAAGGATGCACTGCAGCTGGAGAGAGTACAGAGGAGAGTGACTAAATGACTAAAATTATAAGGGGCATGGAGTCTTAGTTATGAAGAACGATTAAAAGAATTGAATTTATTTAGTCTTGAGAAGAGATGTCTAAGGGGGACATGATTAACCTATACAAGTATACACTCACCTAAAGAATTATTAGGAACACCTGTTCTATTTCTCATTAATTCAATTATCTAGTCAACCAATCACATGGCAGTTGCTTCAATGCATTTAGGGGGGTGGTCCTGGTCAAGACAATCTCCTGAACTCCAAACTGAATGTCAGAATGGGAAAGAAAGGTGATTTAAGCAATTTTGAGCGTGGCATGGTTGTTGGTGCCAGACGGGCCGGTCTGAGTATTTCACAATCTGCTCAGTTACTGGGATTTTCACGCACAACCATTTCTAGGGTTTACAAAGAATGGTGTGAAAAGGGAAAAACATCCAGTATGCGGCAGTCCTGTGGGCAAAAATGCCTTGTGGATGCTAGAGGTCAGAGGAGAATGGGCCGACTGATTCAAGCTGATAGAAGAACAACGTTGACTGAAATAACCACTCGTTACAACCGAGGAATGCAGCAAAGCATTTGTGAATCCACAACACGCACAACCTTGAGGCGGATGGGCTACAACAGCAGAAGACCCCACCGGGTACCACTCATCTCCACTACAAATAGGAAAAAGAGGCTACAATTTGCATGAGCTCACCAAAATTGGACTGTTGAAGACTGGAAAAATGTTGCCTGGTCTGATGAGTCTCGATTTCTGTTGAGACATTCAAATGGTAGAGTCCGAATTTGGCGTAAACAGAATGAGAACATATATCCATCCTCTGATGGCTACTTCCAGCAGGATAATGCACCATGTCACAAAGCTCGAATAATTTCAAATTGGTTTCTTGAACATGACAATGAGTTCACTATACTAAAATGAGCCCCACAGTCACCAGATCTCAACCCAATAGAGCATCTTTGGGATGTGGTGGAACGGGAGCTTCGTGCCCTGGATGTGCATCCCTCAAATCTCCATCAACTGCAAGATGCTATCCTATCAATATGGGCCAACATTTCTAAAGAATGCTATCAGCACCTTGTTGAATCAATGCCACATAGAATTAAGGCAGTTCTGAAGGCAAAAGGGGGTCCAACACCGTATTAGTATGGTGTTCCTAATAATTCTTTAGGTGAGTGTATAAATGGGCCATACAAAAAATACGGCAAAAAGTTGTTCCATGTAAAATGTGCTCAAAAGACAAGGGGGCACTACCTCCAACTGAAGAAGAAAAAGTTCAGTCTCCAGAAGCATCCAAGCTTCTTTACTGTGAATCTGTGGAATAGACTTCCTCAGGACAAAGTCACAGCAGGAACAGTGGACAGTTTCAAAAAGGGTTTAGACGAATTCTTAAAAGTAAAGAACATAAATGCTTATGAAAACGTGTATCTGAGTCTCCCTTCCTTCTGGGATTCGCGTCCCCACCTATCACTTGTTTGAACTTGATGGACGTTTGTCTTTTTTCAACCGTATTAACTTTGTAACTATGTAACTTGAACGATAAAAGAAATGCTCCAGCACCAGAAGGACGTAATGAAAAAATTCCCGGTCTTTATTCAAATCACCAGCATATCCTTGCTTTGTCTCATGGATCTTCATGGTGAGGGGGAAATACTATATGATGATATTGGACAACATGATTTCATGACCCCTAATAAAAACTACTACCCTTTGAAATACCGTACTACTTGTATGGATACATTTCAAGAAGTAGTAGAGAGTGAATTACTCAGAGTACAGGATTCGATCCCTATTGTCAAAAAACATAATTTGAATACATTACAGAGAACTGCTTTAAAACAATTAGAAGACAATAAAGATCTTGTAATAAAAATGGCGGATAAAGGAGGGTCCGTGGTGGTGCTCGACAGAACATGTTATCACACTAATGTTGGGGGTCCTGTCTGACACCACTACTTACCATATCCTCAAACAAAATCCCCTTATAATGTATAAAAAGGAACTGGTCCTAGTTCTAAATAAAGGTTTGGCAAAGGGACATATAACTCAGAAACAATTTGACTTTCTTAATGTTGAATACCCTGTTACTCCCATAATTCACGCTCTTCCCAAGATGCACAAAGGGGTCAACCCTCCGCCATTACGCCCCATAGTATCGGGTATTGGATCCCTAACGGAGAAGTTGGGAGAATGGTTGGACTCAGTGCTACAACCTCTAGTCAAAAGATCGCCAGGATATATAAGAGATACTACCAGTGTACTTAAATATATGTATGATTGCACATGGTCTAAAAAATATACCTGGGTTACACTGGACGTTGTGGCACTGTATCCTTCCATTCCCCACTCATATGCTCTCTTAGCCCTAGAATACAATCTACACAAATATAGTGGCTATTCTGAAATGTTTATCGATTTTGTGCTGGAGGTCACAATGTACCTCCTAACGCATAACTATTTTATATTTGACGAGGTCTTTTATGTCCAGGTCTCGGGTGTTTCTATGGGAGCTAAATTCTCCCCGTCTTTGGCTAACATAGCCATGTCTTTTTGGGAGGAAAAGTATGTTTTCTCAGTTGACAATCCATTCTCTGAGTGTTTGGTCTGGTATGGCAGATACATCGATGATTTGCTCCTCATATGGGGAGGCGATGTGTCTGCCATACCAGACTTCGCTCGCTATTTGAACCAAAACACATACAATCTTAGGTTTACCTGTGTGCATCATCCCACAACTATCCAATTCTTGGATTTGACTCTGACTGGGGTTGCGGGTCAGGTGGTGTTAACGGAGACCTACCGCAAAGAGGTATCTGGCAACACCATCCTGAGGGCGAATTCCCATCACCCTCTCCATACCATTAAAAGTATCCCTGTCGGTGAATTTATAAGAGCTAGAAGGAACTGCAGTACAGATGAGGCATTCAATGAAGAATGCATGAAGATATGGAGACGTCTTAAAATGCGAGGTTATCCCCAATGGATGCTCCATAGGGGTTTCAAAATTGCCAAAAATAAATCAAGAGCCAAATTATTAAACCTCAACTCCAATAAAGAGGGAGAATCAGTAAATAAAGATTTCAATTCCGCTACTAAGGGACGAACGGACGAATATAATAACAAAAGCCATATTAAATCTGATATCCCCCAAACAAATAATAATAGTATACCAACAATTGTACTTACATACAGCAGACAATTTGCGGAAATCAAGAATATAATTCACAGATGTCTCCCTATCTTGTCTGAAGATCATATTTTGAGGGAAACCCTGAGACATGGATGCCGGATAGTATCTAAAAGACCTGATACATTGGGTACAACGCTCTCCCCCTCCATGTATACTCCCATGCACCCCAAAATTCCACCTGCATGGTTAAAATACATTGGGTTCTCCAAATGTGGATACACAAGATGTAAAACATGTAAAGTTGCTAAAAATACCAAAGAATTTCACAACTCAATGCATACTGAAAAATTTCCAATTAAAAGT
Organism: Bufo bufo; assembly: GCF_905171765.1. Classification (NCBI taxonomy): domain Eukaryota; kingdom Metazoa; phylum Chordata; class Amphibia; order Anura; family Bufonidae; genus Bufo; species Bufo bufo. Next base: position 282,994,729 of record NC_053393.1, on the reverse strand, counting down.
TTTATAAACTGCAATACAATAGGAGTCATATATGCCATTAATTGTACATCTTGTGATCTGACATATGTCGGTTGCACTAGCAGGAAATTCAAAGATCGACTGCGTGAACACCTCAATTACATACTGAACCCAATAGCCACAGGAGTCTCTAATGCGGCACATCACTTCATAGATGTTCATAACCGCAATATAGATACATTTAGTACCTTTGCTTTCGAACGGGTTATAATGTCTCAAAGAGGGGGTAATATTAAACAAAAAATCCTCCTCAGGGAAGCTTTTTGGATTTGGAGACTAAATACAAGATTTCCATACGGTCTCAATCTCAAAAAAGAATTAATGTACTTGTATTAATATCTACATGCAGCATAAGCAAGGTTTTGCCTTGTTTTACACATACCCATATATATATATACATATATTTCATATGGTTATTTTTTAATTTTTGTGTGTGTTATTTCTGAAGTTCATGATTGAGTCACTGCTTAACTGGTGTATGGGTTTGACATGCACATAATTATAAGAAATTTTCCCTATGAGGGTCATGCGTATCACATTTGAGACACCAGTATTGTGATGGTATGCCTGTCCTGCTGCGCTTTAATTATGCGCTCCAGCACATATGCATACTGCTTGCTTGTATAATGCCGGCCTATAGAGACAGGCATTATCCGTTGGTGTACTTCTCATGGTCTCTTTCTGAATGAACATTTCTCTCTTTTTTATTCCTTCACGATCTCTCCAGAGATTATGTCTGGACAGACATTTAAAATATCAAAATGTAGTTGAATTATGGATGGGAATGGAAACAGAGAAATAAGGATATGAAAAGACATAGGATGATGACAACAGTATCCAAATGTGTCATGTCAGTAGATCAATAAATCTTTTAAATATTAATCTAGACCAAAACCATAGGTAACAGAAATAAAATGTATGGCATCTGTCTATTCCTTATTTTTTGAGTATGTGAGAGATATAATACATCCACAAATTCTGTTTTAGACCGAGGCTATACACATTTCTTTCATAGTACTAAGTTATCATCATATTGAATCACTAAGTTGCCTTTATATGAAACGGTCTGTATCTTGGAGTATAGGGCACTGTTCACATGAAGCAGAATTTCCTTTCCCTCTTTTCAGCAAGATAGATGTGAACACAAACTGATGATATGTCTCAGGTGAACTGGCAGTGTGATTAGTGATTTTCGAACACACTACAATTATATCAATGTGCTTAAATTTGCCATGAATCTAAGTGTTTGTTCACACTCTGCGGTATTTTTGCTCAGAATGACTGGATGAATCTGGACTTGCTTAATTACAAAAGATCATGATATACGTGGGATTCATGGACACAGGACTACAGCAAACCACCAGCCCTAACCCATGGGAACTTGACTGACATTTTGCACATTTGGATCCATTTTTTCAGTCTGCTAAATTTACTTTTAGCATGCGTCTCTTTTTTTATACATCCAGTGGACAATATTATGTTACCCATACCATGCCAGGTTGGAAAAAGATGTGATAATATCATGAATTTTTCCTTTCCATCTAAATAATAATTTTTATGAGGAAATAATGACACAATTTATATTTCGTATTAGTTTTTCTAAAGTATTGTGGGGTGTCAAAACTCTTTGTATGTCACAGGTGAATATGTTTGCACAGTGTCTTGCGTGATCCGGACTGATTATTTTACCTGCCCTGGATTTCAATGTCCCTCCCTGTGGGCGGACACTCCAGAGGTGAGCCCTATTTCAGCCCGGCACACGCCAGACGCCATAGATCATGACTAAGGACAACATCGTCCGAAACGCGTAGATCGTGGGGACAAGTGGGTCATTGTGTCACTGTCGCTGTATGCACCGATATGCTGGTGATTTGAATAAAGACCTGGAATTTTTTCATTACGTCCTTCTGGTGCTGGAGCATTTCTTTTATCGTGCATCTACTATTGGACTGGCTTGTGTCCGCCCCGTGCACCATCACACAGGATCGGAAGGTGAGCTGGCTGTAACCTCTTACTATGTAACTTGAACCCCACAAAATCTGTTATATCAGGCCGCAATTTCACCCCAATAATACAATTAGGGATTAAAGAATTGAATTATGTGAAAAAGAATGTGAACGCCCTAAAATTTGTAGTATCATGCTGCAATTTCACCCCAGAATCAAGGATGAATGACTGTACTTATATATAAAAGAACATGAACACCCCAAGATCTGTAGTATCAGACCCCAATTTTACCACAATAACAGAATCAGGGATTGCTGGAATTACTTATCACAGGTGCTGGATATCTGCTGGCTGCACGGCATTATGGGTGATCCTTCGTTCATTACTTTCACTTTCTAACATGTGCAGAAGCCATTTTGGAAAAGATCTGGAGTAACAGATTTACTTATGTATAAAAGAACGTGAACACCCAAAAATCAGTAGTATCAGACTGCAGTTTCACCCCAAATTCAGAATCAAGGATTAACATATTTACTTATGTATAAAAGAACGTGAACACCCCAAAATCAGTAGTATCAGGCTGCAGTTTTGCCCCAATTATATAATCAATGATTAACGGATTTACTTATTGTATGTATAAAAGAATGTGAACCTAAAATCAGTAGTATTAGAATACCTTTTTACCCAAAGTAGTGCAGCAAGGTATAATAGGATGGCTTCTCTATTAGCCAAGCATTACACTCTTCTATTGGCCCCTGCACTATCCCTATACTGTGGATAAAATCTCCCTATTATATCCCTACACTATCTCAGTGCTGTCCCTGAACTGTTGAAAACTAATGTTTTTCAAATAAAGTCTTTCCTAATCACTTTCCCTAGCACTTGTCACATCTGTCCCTATACTCCGTTCACTGGAAAATGGCGGAGGCCGGGCAGGATGAGGCTTTTTTATAGGGCTGTGACATCACAGGGACTGGCTATCTGCTGATTGGCTGGCTGTATGGCATTATGGATGACCCCTCACTCCCGGGCTCTTACTTTCACTTTCTAACATGTGCAGCAGCCATTTTGGGAAAAATCTGATTCGAAGTGCGAGTAAATTCGGATTTGTGAGTAATCAAATTTTTCAGATTGAAGTCCACTTCATCAACTTTGATTCACTCTACACTAATAGCTTATTTAGGGAACTTGTACATTTATAGTACAAAAGTTGGCCAAAATGTCCCTACTATAACTATCTACTACTATATACTATAACTGTCCCTATACACAGTAGAGGAGTGCCTCCCTGCATTGACAATAGCAAGCACTTACTGCTTGCAAACACATATCTCCCCGCAGCTGGTTAATTACTCTGAGAATACAGCAGAAAAGCTCACGACAGCGCTGGCCACGCCAATTAGTAAGACCTATAAATATAAATATATATTAAAAGGGGTTATCCCATCTTAAACAATGGGGACATATCGCTAGGATATGCCCCCATTGTCTGATAGGTGTGGGTCCCACCTCTGGGACCCACACCTACAAGGAGAACGGAGCAAAGAAAGTTGAGGAGGCCGCACCACGCATGCGCAGCTGCCCTCCATTCATTACTATAAGTCTTTATTCACGATTTGTATAGTGTCCCAACTTTTTTGGAATCCGGTTTGTAGTATAAATATACAAAATCTCTAAATAAAAATATAAAAAAAAATATTCTCTATCTCTTTCCTACATATTAGCAAAAAATAAAACAAAAAAAAAACACTTGTACCCTTCAGGACACAGTTACAGTATCTCACAAAAGTGGGCACACCCCTCTCATTTTGGAAATATTTTATTATATCTTTTCATGAGACAACACTGAAGATATGACCCTTTGACACAATGTAAAGTAGTCAGTGCACAGCTTGTATAGCCGTGTAAATTTGGTGTACCCTCAAAATAATTCTACACACAGCCATTAACCCTTTCTACCCCGGGCCAGTTTTCACCTGCCTGCCTAGGCCATTTTTTGCAAATCCGACGTGTCACTTTATGTGGTAACTTTGGAGCACTTTTACTTATCCAGGCCATTCTGAGACTGTTTTCTCATGACACATTGTACTTCACGACAATGCTAAATTTGAGTCAATGTATTTTTTCCTTATTTATAAAAAAATCCCAAATTTAGCAAAAATTTGGAAAGATTAACAATTTTCTAAATTAGAATTTCTCTATTTTTAAGACAGATAGTAATGCCTCATAAAATAGTTATCAGTCATCATTCTCCATATGTCTGCTTTATGTTGGCATCGTTTTTGTAATCTGTGTTATTTTATTTTTTAGGACGTTGGAAGGCTTAGAAGTTTAGAAGCCATTTTTCAAATTTACAACAAAATTTCCAAAACCATTTTTTTTAAGCAACAATTCAGTTATAAAGTGATTTTGAGGGGCTTAAATAATGTAAAACCACCCATAAATGACCCCATTTTAGATACTACACCCCTCAAATTATTCAAAACTGATGTTACAAACTTTGTTAACCCCTTAGGTGTTCCACAAGAATTAAAGAAAAATGGAGGTGAAATTTAAAAATTTCATTATTTATGCAGATTTTTCATGTTAATCAATTTTTTCTTGCAACACAGCAAGGGTCAACAGTAGAGATGAGTGAATTTTTCAAAAATTCTATTCGCCAGTTTGCCGAATTTTTTGGGAAAAATTAGGTTTGATCTGATTAAATTTGCGGCGATATATGTTCGGCTATTTCCTGGCTGCAGTGGTGTAGAACACTGTGCCTTGCAGTAAGACGCATAGGTAGTCTGCTTTGGTAGTGAAATAATACTGTGAGTCCATATGACATGCAGATGACAGTTGTCGCACTTAGAATCACTGCACACTTCACTTATTTGGGCAGTCACGGGGCCAAAACTGACCAAATAACTCAAGTATGAACTCAACCTTACAGGTTGATGTTAGTGCCAAGAAGAAGCGCATTCCTTTTTCACCGTCACCAGCTGATTCCACATAGATGTTATCAGAACCTGTTCTATTAAACGCTTATACAAGTAGAGCCCCCCCGACAGAGTGGAGAGGGTGTCAGCAGTAAGTTTGTGTTGACATCACTGATTAATTTGCCCTTCCTCTGATCCGTCAGAACAATAACCCACAAAAAACGAATCCTGTCTGTGGAGCATGCGCCTTCACTCGGTCAGCATTTGCTCAATAATCCATCGGTATTGCTAATGCCCAAAAAAACAGGAGTGGCTCTAAAACAGAGATGACACGTGAATGGAATAGTTTCATGTCTCCTGCTTTTGGCTACCAAATCACAAGCCAATTTTTTTATTTATTTTTTTAACGGGGAGAAAAAAATTAGTTTATTTAACAAACGGAGCATTAATTTAACACACATAAAATACAACACAGAAGGGGCAAAACCACAAGATTTAAAAGAGAAATGGGAAAAAAAAGTGTTTCATCAACAAGAATCGATTGAAGACCAGTGTCGGGGTGACCACGATGGTAATGCATATGGATCAAGAAATGTATGGGGTTATGGCAAATAACTGGAGGACAGTCCAGCAAACAAGCCGACTCCAGCTCATTACGTGACTAGCTGAGTTGCTGATAAGTGGTCTAAAGTGTCTGAAGAAATGCGAATAAAGACATTGGAATAAATTGTCCACTTCCTCCATTGCGACATCGTCCTTTGATATATGAATATTATTCCATAAAGTCTTGAAGTCCTCTGTGTGGATGGCATAAGAAATGTCCATGCGAGGTTCGACGGGCACAGAGAAAACAAGCTCTGTGGCCGACACTGATCCAGACACGTCATACCCGGTCCATATCGCTGTTAGCCACGTAAGGTCCGGAGAACTGATCACCAGCTTACCCAAACAACAGTCAAAGTTTCTTTGGAACCACGTCCCTACGATAGCCATGAGCACCTTGGAGCTGTTATACAGGAAGAGCAGGAGGCAAGTAAATGTCTTTGGTAACATCTCCAATAGATCGTCCTCTGTGTACGTCAGGGGACTACTCCTGTCCGCTTGGATCATCAAGAAATCGTTGATGGCCTTTCTCTGTTCGTACAGTCGGTCCAACATATGCCTAGTAACAGAAGACTGAGTGGAAACAACAAAATATAAAAGGGAAGTAACACTTAACTTCTGAAGTAAATGGACGAGCAGGAACTCAGAAGAGGACCATATGTGACGCTTCGCGATCTCAGCAATATGAAGAAATCGAGAATGCGTGCAGTTTTAAAATCACAAAAAATCACAAGAGCCCTCTCCTGCACACAAAGAGTTAAAATAATTATTTTTTTCAACCCAGTAATTTTTTTTTTCCAACCCAGTAATTCACCTGGCTAGCACAGCTCACAGATCAGAGTCAATTAGCACCTCTGTGCCAAAAGAATCTTCCTGGACAGAGGAGCACCCCCTGCCAGGTTATACATCCATCACTCTGATATCATCATGACAAAACCTCATAAAAAGTGCATCTTCCCAGTCTGTGTGGCTCCTGCATCGCAGGGGGTCTAACACCTTTAGCCAGGGCAGCGAACTTCAGGAGAAAAGGACAGATCCTTATCACATAGCTGGTTGGTACAAGAAGGAAGATGACCTGAAAGTCATCTCCAATCCATAGATTTCATATTTATCCCATATTTTCCTCATATTTCATGGGTTAGGAAAATATGAAAGGAACCATCTCTTCAGAGGTTGTTCGGGTTATTCTAACACACCTCCCTTGAAATCTGCAAGCAAATCGGAAATTCCCTCTCTGAGATATGACGGTTCTCAGGCACACTGTATTGTCTTCCAGTCATATTTGATATCAGATGATGCGCAAAATTGTCCTGATTATAAATATGAACTTTATTTCCTAATTTGACCTATGGGTACGGAGAAACTGGCAAAGCAATGGTGCTGCCAGATTTTCTCCCTCTCATGAAAAGGACTGCCTCTCTTCCAATTACACAAGGCTGGACTTTTGCGTGTCACAGCCACTCCCAGCTCCAGAGTGGGTAAAACAGAATGACCCGCGCAGATCCTGGTCCTTCATCTACCATCTAACATCACGACCGCCAGCTGGACATGGGCACCCCATCATCTTGGATTATTCCTTCAAAGACTTTATCTTTTACTGGACTCTACCACAGTAATTCTGAACTTACAGACATTCTATGCCCTTCCACCTTTTACCTATTTTTATCCAACCAATCTGTTCGACTGGCAGGTATATTTATCTGTCAGTTTTAATGTATATATTTTTTGTGTATAGTTTTTAGAATAAAACTAACGATTTAATCATTCCAGTTTTGCCCTTGTTACCTGATTATCTGGTCTATGCTAACAGCTCTGTCCTCAGAAGAGACATACTACCGCATTGTCTTATTTTTATAAATTGTTAATTGGTTAGCTAGGTTGCAAATAACCGTTTCTTCCCTTTAGGATTAGCTAGCCGGGGTCTCTTCGCCCCGATTCAATACGAAGAGTGGTGGCAGCAAATTAATTTGATATCCAGCGCAAAATCAATCATTTTTATTTTACCGATTGTAGAGACAAACAATCAGACAATATCGGACCAGGATCTTCCGAATCACCCCCTCCCAGAAAGCTATGCGACAAAGCATCAGCCTTGACGTTCTTAACCCCAGGGTGATAGGTGACAATGAAAGTAAATATGGTAAAAAAACAACGACCATCTGGCCTGCCTTGAGTTTAGTTGCTTAGCCGACTCCAGGTAAGCCAGCTTTTTGTGATCAGTAAGCACAGTAATAGGATGAATTACTCCTTCCAACCAATGACGCCATTCCTCAAAAGCCAACTTAATGGCCAGCAATTCTCTATTACCCTTGTCATAATTCCATTCTGCAGCAGAGAAGAATGCACATGGGCACCATTTACTAGGTGAAGGACCCTGCGACCTGACTGCTCCCTACCTCGGATGCATCACTTCCACAATGAATGGCTGTGACACATCTGGTTGCACCAGAAGCAAAACATTCATTCACCGCTGAAAAGGCTTGTAATGCCTCATCAGACCAGACTGAGACATCCGAACCTTTCCTAGTCTTGTCCATTAAAGGTTTAACCACAGTCGAGTAGCTAAAAATAAAATTTACGGTAGTAGTTGGTGAACCCCAAAAACCGCATAAGCCCTTTCAGATTTTTGGGTCGATTCCAGGCCAACACGCTGGATCCATATGAAAACCTGAAGATGAGAGTAAATAACCCAGGAATTGCACTTCCTGAACTGCAAATACACACTTCTCCAACTTAGCATACAATTTATTCTCTCTTAGGATCTGTAACACCTGTCTCACGTGATCCTGATGAGTCTCCATGTCTGGAGAATAAATTAGTATGTCATCCAGATACACAACAACAAACCTCCTCACCAGATGATGAAAGATATCATTAACAAAACACTGGAAAACCGCAGGAGCATTAGTTAACCCATACGGCATGACCAGATTTGCAAAATGACCCTCTGGGATATTAAACGCCATCTTCCATTCATACCCTTCCTTGATCCTTACCAGTTTATATGCCCCCCTTAAGTCCAACTTGGAGAACACCTTGGCATCAACAATTTAATTAAACAAGTCAGGAATCAAAAGAAGGGGGTATGGATTACAGACCGTGATCCGATTGAGCTCACAGAAGTCCAGACATGGCCTAAGAGTTCCGTCTTTCTTCTTTACAAAGAAAACCCCTGCTGCCAGTGGGGATTTGGAAGGTCTAATATGTCCCTTAGCCAAACTTTCGGCAATATACGGTACTCTCGCATGGCCACTCTTTCGGGTTCAGAAAGGTTATATAACCTAGATTTGGGCAACTTTGCTCCAGGAATAAGATTGATAGGACAATCATATTACCGATGTGGGGGTAAATCAGAAATTAAAGTGGGTACAGCTTTAGTGGTTAAGACAGAAAGAGATGTATTAAGACAGTTGTCCATTAGTGTTGATCGAGCACCAAACTGCTTGTGTGCTCGAGTAGAACACTTTGCGATGCTCTGGTGTTCTACCGAGCACATTGAAAGTCAATGGGAGAATCCGAGCATTAAACCAGGCACCCCCTGCTCTGAAGAGTGGAGGGTGTCGGGACTCTAATTTGGCTTAGGAGTCCCTGCTCTGACTCCATATATAACTATGTCCAGAATGCACTAAGGCTAAATATTTACACAAAGTTTTTTGGATGAGGATTTGAAGCAGACCTGCCTACAGAAATGGATTGGAAAAGAATTAGAAATATACAGTAAAGAAAGGATATATACTTCTGGCTTTGGCTGAAAATCCTCTGTGTTTAGCTCTGGTATGTTAGCATTTAGCATTATAGCTTCTCACAAATTTCCCATCATCTAAGTGTCCAGGCCTCATATTTACTGCTTATGTCAAGGTTCCAGTCTCCATGCCCTGTCTCTTTATTAGGCTACTTTCACACTGGCGTTTCAGGGTCCACCTGTGAGATCCGTTTCAAGGCTCTCACAAGCTGCCCCAAACGGATCATTTTAGCCCCAATGCATTCTGAATGGATGCGGATCCATTCAGAATGCATCAGTTTGGCTCCGTTCCGCCTCCATTCCGCTCTGGAGGCAGACACCAAAACGCTGCTTGCAGGGATTTGGTGTCCGCCTGGCGGTGCGGAGCCGAACGGATCCGTCCTGACTTACAATGTAAGTCAATAGGGACGGATCCGTTTACATTGACACAATATTGGTGCAATTGTAAACGGATCCGTCCCCCATTGACTTTCAATGTAAAGTCAGGAGTCCCTATTAACCGCCTCCGGACCGCCTAACGCAGGATCGCGTTCCGGAGGCGGCTGTCTCAGGCAGAGTCACGCATCTACGTGTCATCTCGCGAGACGCGAGATTACGCTCACAGCCGGCCCGCGCATGCGCATCGCGGGCCAGCAAAGGTTACAGGACAAGTTCGTCATCAGCCTGCCAGCCAATGATCGTCGCTGGCAGGCTGATGATTTTCAAAAAACGGAATCAGAAGCCAGTTAACACTTTATATTTATAAATATAAGGTGTTAAATGGCTTCAGTGTTCCTCTGCTGGTCCTTTTCGTCGGTTGGTCCCAGCAGAGGAGCACAGATCACAGTGAGTACACACCAACACCACACATAGCCCCAGATCATCCCCCCCCATCACCCCAATTAACCCCTTGATCACCCCTTGATCGGCCCTGTCAATCACCTAGTGAAAGGGGAAAAAGTGATCAGTGTAAACTGTCACTTATTTTTTTCACTGGTATTGACTGTTAGGTTTTAGGATAGTTTAGGCCCCTTGGTTAGGTAGTTAGCGATCGTTTAGCGCTCAGCCCACCGCACCGCAGTCACTGATTCGCTGATTAGCGTATCGCTAATCAGCATTTGTACTTTTATAGTATCTATAAGTGATCAGAACTGATCACAGTCAGATCTATAATAGGTATTAGTGTCACCTTAGTTCGCCCTCCACCCAAAACACAGTGTTTGCCCGATCAGGCCTGATCGGTCGCCCACACGTGCGTTCACCCACGCCCGCCCCGCCGCAGTGAAAATTTTTTACATTTTTTTTTGATCACTACACATTCACTTCACAAGCGCTGCGGCGATAAAAAAATATCAGTTTTGATATTTTTATCAATCACAGCGGCTTCCGGTACTTCGCTAGCCTCCCATTTGTAAGACAGGCTTGCTTTTTTTTCTTGGGTAGTCTCAGGGAATACCCCCTAAATTTAGTTGACCAAATGGCAAACAAGGGGTATTCTTCTGAAGAGGCCTACAGGATTCTGACCCAGTCGGATGAGGAATGGGAACCCTCATCTGACGAATACAGCGGGTCAGAATATGAACCTGTAGAAAGCAGTGGCAGTCTGACACAAAGTTCGGACGAGGAGGTTGAGGTCCCTGATACCACCAGGCGTACCCGGCCCCGTGTTACTAGACCACAGGTTGCACAGGATCCACTTCAAGGGCAGCAGAGTGGGGCTGGCACTGTCGGATTACGTGGTGAGGCATACACCAGCCGTGCAGCCCACCCTGGACCTAGTACCAGCACTGCCGTACAACATGGTGAAGTGGCGAGCACCAGAAGGGCAATTGAAGCTGGTACGGTGGCACGTGCAGTAGTTCCCCCGTCGCAGCCACCGCACAGACAGGCCCGTAGAGCCCCTAGAGTCCCTGAGGTGCTGGCAAACCCCGATTGGCAGCCCCCAACTTCAGCCACACCAGTAGTTCCCCCTTTCACCACCCAGTCTGGAGTTCGGGTTGAGACAGCTCAGATCGGTTCGGCACTGGGATTTTTTGAGCTGTTCTTGACTGCAGAGCTCTTGGACTTAGTCGTGGCAGAAACAAATCGGTATGCCACTCAATTTATAGCCGCCAACCCGGGAAGCTATTATGCCCAGTCTTTCCGGTGGAAATCCGTCCAAGTTTCCGAATTAAATTTTTTTATGGGCCTTCTCATCAACAGGGGTCTAACCAAAAAGCATTAATTGCGGTCATATGGTCAACGAACCCAATTCATCACATGCCCATGTCTCTGCTGCCATGTCCAGAACACAATTTGAGGCCATCCTGCGTTTCCTGCACTTTAGCGACAACAGCACCTCTCGTCCCAGAGGCCACCCAGCTTTTGAGACCGGCTCCACAAAAATTCGGGCCCCTCATAGACCACTTCAACACAAAATTTGCAGATTTGTATACCCCTGAGCAAAACATCTGCGTAGACAGTCCCTTATTACATTTTACCGGGTGCCTTGGCTTCAAACAATACATCCCAAGCAAGCGCGCCCGGTTATGGGGTCAAATTGTATAAGCTCTGTGAAAGGGCCACAGGCTATAACCCACAAATTTCGGATCTATGAGGGTAAAGATCAGACCCTGGAGCCGGTCGGTTGCCCTGACTACCTGGGGAGCAGTGGGAAGACAGTCTGGGACTTGGTGTCACCCTTATTTGGCAAGGGGTACATCTTTATGTGGACAATTTCTACACAAGTGTGCCCCTCTTCAGCATTTGTTCCTAGAACAGATTGGCTGCTGTGGCACCACGCGACCTAGTCGCCGGGGGCTTTTCCCCAACGGGCTCGTACCTACCTGTCTTGCAAGGGGGGAGCCAAATAGAACGGGCAGCCAGTGTCATTGAAAAGCCCCTCTCGGTCCACGACTATAATTCGCTCATGGAGGGGTGGACTTCAAAAACCAGATGTTGGCTCCTTATTTAGTTTACCGACGCACCAGACGCTGGAATAAGAAGGTGTCTATATATTTAATTAAATTGGCTGCCTATAATAGTTTTGTTCTCTACAGTAAGACTGGGAGAAGAGGATCCTTCCTCAAATTTCAGGAAGAGATCATCGAGAACCTCCTGTATCCAGGAGGTTCCATGGCCCCATCCACCAGTGTAGTGAGCCGTCTACACGAGCGACATTTCCCCAGTGTCATTTCTGGTACCTCAACCCAAGCGCCACCCCGAAAAAGATGTTGTGTCTGTAGCAGGAGTGGAATAAGGCGTAACACCCGCAATTTCTGTCCTGACTGTTCTGACCACCCTGCCCTATGCTTTGGGGAGTGTTTCCGGAAGTACCACACACAGGTACACTTATCATAGGGATTGCGTTTCACAGACAGGCACACAGGGCTATTAGGGCCTTTCACTCACAGCTGCTGCAAACCTCTCCTTTCACCTGGGACAAAGTGCATAATGTACTTCGCCACATCTTTGGCGATTTGCGCTTTGCACATTGTCCCATAGGGAAGGAGAGGTTTGTCCTATAAAGGTAAAAAAAAAAAAAAAAAAAATCACCGGTAAGCAAAAAAGTTAATGTTCTGTCAAAAAGTTAAAGTTTATAAAAGTTAATGTTCCGTTCAAATGTTATATAATGTTAATAAAATTTGTTGCGTTGCGGCCTGGTTTTTTCTTTTTTTTTTTTACCTTCTAGGTGGACCAACCGGTGAACCAGCTGCAGCACTGATGTGCATTCTGACAGAAGCATTGCGCTGCTGTCAGATTACACAAAAGTCTGTGTCTGCGGCGCTGCAAGACGAGATTTCTCCTCTGCAGTAAAAGATAAGTTTGCCGAGGCATATGAGCTGAGGGGGCGCGGTGTTCATATGCTTTGGCAAACACTTTGTATATAAAAAAAATTAAAATAAATCCCGGCAATGATTTATTCATCCACATCGATAGATGTGAATGGAGAAATCGGGTTTGCCAGGGCATACGGGCTAAGTGGGTTTGGATGTTGAGCGCCTATGTCCTGGCAGACGCCCTTTCCACTCCTTTTTTTTTTTGGCAGAGATTTTTTCATCCACATTGATCAATGGGAATGAAGAAATCTGTGCCGTTCATTTTTTCTTTCAGCCCAGAGGCTGAACCGAAAAAATAAATATCATTACCCCGTATGCTCAATATAAGGAGAATAGCAGAAACTCTTATGCTGGCCATACATGTATGATTGCGAGACCCTCAAATGCCAGGGCAGTACAAACACCCCACAAATGACCCAATTTTGGAAAGAAGACAGCCCAAGGTATTCGCTGAGGGGCATATTGAGTCCATGAAAGATTGAAATTTTTGTCCCAAATTAGCGGAAAGGGAGACTTTGTGAGAAAAAAATATATATATATATCAATTTCCGCTAACTTGTGCAAAAAAAAAAAAAATCTTCTATGAACTCGCCATGCCCCTCATTGAATACCTTGGGGTGTCTTCTTCCAAAATGGGGTCACCTGTGGGGTATTTATACTACCCTGGCATTTTAGGAGCCCTAAAGCGTGAGAAGAAGTCTGGGATCCAAATTTCTAAAAATGGCCCTCCTAAAAGGAATTTGGGCCCCTTTGCACATCTAGGCTGCAAAAAAAGTGTCACACATGTGGTACTCGCTGGGTGAGATAAATATCTCGGTCAAATGCCAACTTTGTATAAAAAAATGGGAAAAGTTGTCTTTTTGCCGAGATATTTCTCTCACCCCAGCATGGGTATATGTAAAAAGACACCCCAAAACACATTGCCCAACTTCTCCTGAGTACGGCGATACCACATGTGTGACACTTTTTTGCAGCTAGGTGGGCAAAGGGGCCCACATTCCAAAGAGCACCTTTAGGATTTCACAGGGTATTTTTAACACATTTTGATTTCAAACTACTTCTCACGAAATACCTTGGGGTGTCTTCTTTCCAAAATGGGGTCACTTGTGGGGTAGTTATACTGCCCTGGCATTTTAGGGGCCCTAATGCGTGAGAAGTAGTTTGAAATCAAAATGTGTAAAAAATGCCCTGTGAAATCCTAAAGGTGCTCTTTGGAATGTGGGCCCCTAAAATGCCAGGGCAGTATAACTACCCCACAAGTGACCCCATTTTGGAAAGAAGACACCCCCAGGTATTTCGTGATGGGCATAGTGAGTTCATGGAAGTTTTTATTTTTTGTCACAAGTTAGTGGAATATGAGACTTTGTAAGAAAAAAAAAGAAAATCATCATTTTCCGGTAACTTGTGACAAAAAATAAAAAGTTCTATGAACTCACTATGCCCATCAGCGAATACCTTAGGGTGTCTACTTTCCGAAATGGGGTAATTTGTGGGGTTTTTCTACTGTCTGGGCATTGTAGAACCTCAGGAAACATGACAGGTGCTCAGAAAGTCAGAGCTGCTTAAAAATGCGGAAATTCACATTTTTGTACCATAGTTTGTAAACGCTATAACTTTTACCCAAAACCATTTTTTTTTTAACCAAACAGGTTTTTTTTTATCAAAGACATGTAGAACAATAAATTTAGAGAAAAATTTAAATAGAAAAGTAGTTTATTTGAAAAATTTTACAACTGAAAGTGAAAAAATGTCATTTTTTTTGCAAACCAAAATCGTAAAATTTCGATTAATAACAAAAAAAGTTAAAATGTCAGCAGCAATGAAAATACCACCAAATGAAAGCTCTATTAGTGAGAAGAAAAGGAGGTAAAATTCATTTGGGTGGTAAGTTGCATGACCGAGCAATAAACCGTGAAAGTAGTGTAGTGCAGAATTGTAAAAAGTGGTCTGGTCATTAGGGTGTTTAAACTAGGGGAGCTGAGGTGGTTAATATACCATCGGATCGGATTTTCTCCAATTCGATGGTATATTTAACTTGAAGCGTCCCATCACCATGGGAACGCCTCTATGTTAGAATATACCATCGGATTTGAGTTAGATCGTGAAAACTCAGATCCGACAGTATATTCTAACACAGAGGCGTTCCCATAGTGATGGGGACGCTTCAATTTAGAATATACTAAGAACTGTGTACATAACTGCCCCCTGCTGCCTGGCAGCACCCAATATCTTACAGGGTGCTGTGATCCGCACAATTAACCCCTCAGGTGCCGCACCTAAGGGGTTAATTGTGCGGATCTCAGCCCCCTGATCGGGTGCTCCCAGGCAGCAGGGGACAGACCCCCCTCCTTCCCCAGTATTAAAAGCATTGGTGGCCAGTGCGGCCCCCCTCCCTTCCTCCCCAGTATTAAAAGCATTGGTGGCCAGTGCATCGCACCGACCTGTCACTTACCAGTAGGAGGAGCGCCCGGCCGGCCACAGACAGCGCATGTAAGTATAAGCTAAGTAACCATGGCAGCCAGGACTGCAGTAGCTTCTTGGCTGCCATGGTAACCGATCGGAGCCCCAGCGATTAAACTGGGACTCCGATCGGAAATGCCGCTCCGCTGCCACCAATGATGGGGGGGGAGGGGAGTTGTTAGCTTGTGGCCCACTGCCACCAATGCTTTAATACTGGGGAGGGAGGGAGGGAGGGGGGGGGCCGCACTGGCCACCAATGCTTTTAATACTGGGGAGGGAGGGAGGGGGGGCCGCACTGGCCACCAATGCTTTTAATACTGGGGAAAGAGGGGGGTCTGGGTGCGGCACTTGAGGGGTTAATTGTGCGGATCACAGCCCCCTGTAAGAGATCGGGTGCTGCCAGGCAGCAGGGGGCAGTTATGTACACAGTTCTTAGTATATTCTAACTTGAAGCGTCCCATCACCATGGGAACGCTCTGTTTTAGAATATACTGTCGGATCTGAGTTGTCACGATCGTGAAAACTCAGATCTGAAAAAGCTGTTATGCAGACGGATCCGCACCTGAACGGATACCATTGTTTGCATTTATAGGTGCGGATCCGTCTGTGCAGATACCAGACGGATCCGCACCTAGCGCAGGTGTGAAAGTAGCCTAAGCTGTTTGTTTTTCTCTGACTATTCACCATTGTATCCAGCTGTTCCTTGATTAGTCCCTGATTAAATTAAATACAGCCCCTCCTCTATTGTTCACGACCTAGAAGTGTAAATGTAAGGCTTTAGTTCTTCTGAGACATGTGGTCTTCATCCAAAAAGCAAACTTACTAAGTCCACAAAATCAAATTATACCAGATTGTAACTAATAGTTAAGGCTGAAGCTCAGCCTGTAGTTTGTGGGAGGGGCATGTAGTATTTAGCCCCGCGCCTACCTCACTCCAGCCTGGCGTTCCTGCGGCGTGCAGTAGTGTCCGGTCATCAGTGCAGCCACCTCACTTCCGGTACGCCCCTTCTGCTTCCTCCGGTGGCAAAGTCCAGCGTTCGGCTCTCCTCCGCTCCCGGCGTCTTCGGGATACCACGGTAAGTTCAGGCCAGGGTCTGCTGGTCACCTCACGTTACTTGGGTGGTTCGGACTCCAGGTTCCTGATTCCCCGAACCTGCATTGTCGGGGTCACTGTCCATCACCCCTTTCAAACCAACCTTCTTTCTGTCCACTTTTTCCATGTCCTAGTCTATTTCACTGCTGTACGTGTTCCTTCTCCACATTGCACTTTTACAATACTTCTACCCACGGTTGTGATGACGATTTGATCATAAGCTGTATCCTGCAGATAATGGCATTTTTCATCAACCTGCGGGTGGGCATGTGGCTGTGTGAATGAAATACTTACACTGGTTTTCCGACTCTTAGAAATCAGAAGTAATGTTCACATCCTTCATCTGCTGCGGAGCCTTATTCAGTGCATCCGAGTGTGTCAGTCTCTACGGTCACTTCTATATGTATCATGGGCCTCTCCTCAGGTCGTCTGTCTTCCCTTACACCGCGGTTCTCGGATCCTCCGAGTTCTCCCCGGCTCACAGCATCCTCGCTACATTACCTGTCGTTTGCTGGGTCTTCCCGGATCGCCCAGGCCTCTCTCTCCTTCACCGGGGTTCGTCCTGTCTCAGGTCCTGGATCGCCCAGGGCCGTCTCTCTCCGGTTCGCCCGGTCCATGTATTTATCTCCTGGATCGCCCAGGTCTCTTTCCCTAGTTCGCCTAGGGTTCTTCTTCCCCTTGGATCGCCCAGGTCTCTTTCCCTTGTTCGCCTGGGGTTCTTCTTCTCCTGGATCGCCCAGGTCCTTTTTCCTAGTTCGCCTGGGGTTCTACCTTCCTCCTGGATCGCCCAGGTCTGTCTTCAGCTTACTCGGCTGCCTGGTCTCTCTCTGTAAAACACGTGTGCGGTTTGTCTATGCTTCTTGTCTCCAGTCGACTTGTCCCTTGTGCCCCTAGGTTACGTCCCAGGCTCATTCGCTCCCTGGGCCAGCAGGGTCAACTTGATCCTTTTCGGTGTCTTTTCTGTCGCTGCTTCCTTTGGGAGATCGCCTCCCGTTTCTCTTCCCAGCTGTCGGTTAAGTGGTCCTCATATGCGTTATCTTCAGATCGTAGGTTCGTTCCGTTTTTCATCTCGCGTTCAGTCGAGGGTTAAATCCTCTCTAAGGTAAGTTCAGGTTATGCTCGGTCCCTCTGAGGGCTGTGTTTTTTTTTTTTCCTTTCTTTCCCTCTTCTCCTCTTCTGAAGGTCTGGATTTTTCTCTAGCTTGCCGGTCCGTAAGCGGATTCAAATCTCCAGTTCTTCGGTCTTAGGCTTCATCTGGTAAGTATCTTAAATTGTCTCATTTCATCTTCATTCTCGGCTGTTTCATTCGCTCTTCTGCAGCTTCGTTCCCCCTCTCATTTACATTTTTTCCGCAGGTCAAGGATGTCTCACGTGTCAGAAATGGAAGACAATATTTCCCTTCCTGGAACATCGGCTTCTGGTCACTCCGGCAGCGCTTCCTTGAGGAGCTGGACGGTGCCTAGGCTGATCACCGAGCTCAACCGCAGGGGGATTCATCATCCCGCGTCGGCCTGCAAGGCGGAATTATACCGCTTGTTGATGACGGCCCCGAGTTCAGTGGAAGTTCAGTCTAGCTCGCCTTCCATCCAGCAAGCCCTGTCCCAGATTCAGTCCTCTATTAGCGGGCTGGCCAGTTCTATATTCGACATTCAGGCCAGGGTTGCAGCTCTTGAAGCCAGACCCTCAGCAACCCCTCCCTCTCCGGTGGTGGCACCCCTCCCCACCTCCAGATGTGGCAGGTAGGCCAGCTCCTGGTCCTCTAATTGCCCTGTCTCATTTCATCCCCGAGCATATTAAAAAGGACATCTTGGCTGGGAAGGATGTGATTTTGGCCTCCATCCTTATCGCCTCCCAGGGACATCTCGGAGAATCGGATCATTAATTGCGGGGAGGTTTCGGTGGTCTTGAAGGCCAAAGACGCCAGACTTAATCGCAAACTGTCCATTGCCGAGTTTGTCCTGGCCTTTAGCCTGTATCGGACATTGTCTGTTCGGCCAATCCATCCAGGAGGGAGGAGCTTGATACCTACCTGTATAGGGTTTCGGACCTGGGCCACAAGTACGGTGGCTCAGCGTTCTATGATTACCACAGGTCCTTTTCCGCCAAGGCAGCAGCAGCCCTGTCGCAGTTTCAGTTCATGACTAATTGATTAATTGGGCCGATCTCGACATGGAGCTGTTCTGCCATCATTTTGCCGGTCTCAGAGCTCCCTCCTGTGCCTCTTGTCAGTCTATCTTCCATTCCTCTGACTGGTGTCCCGATCAGGCTCATCCTTCCCAGCCGGGAGCTACTCCTAGTACTTCAGGGGCCGCCAAGAGCTCGGCAACTCTAGACAAACTTGGCAGAACCAATTGTCTATTTAGTAGCAGCCAGGTCTGCAACAACTTCAATGCGGGAGGTTGTGCCTTTAACGCCGGTCGAGCTCTTCATATCTGCTCGCGTGCTTTCGGGCTCATCCGCGTTCAGCCTGTACCAGGAAATCTTCTAAGAGCTCCTGACTAGCCGACATTGATGTAGACCTTCTGGTTGTTCTGCTGCAGGGTCACCCAGACCGTCTTTTTGTGGCTTTCCTCTTGGCCAGGTTCCGGGAGGGCTTCCATACAGGGCTCATCACCCTGCCTCACGGGTCATGGGAAGGTCCCAATTTGCGTTCGGCCTTCGGTGACCCAGAGGCCGTGGATGCCCTCCTTCGATCCGAAGTTGGTCCTTTCCTCCACTCCCGTTTCAGTCCTGGTGGATCAACCCTATTGGGCTGGTTGTAAAACAATCTTCCAATAAAAAAAGCGCTCATCTACAATCTGTCAGCGCCTCATATGTCATCCACCCCAAGCCAGAATTCTCTCATTCCCATCCGAGGAGTATTCTATGCAATACTCGTCATAGGAGGAGGCAATTCAGCTCATTCTCCAGTCGGGGGTTGGGTCTTGGCTTGCCAAAGTAGATATAGCTGACGCCTTAAGCTTCTCCCAGTCCACCCGCATCTTTGGAGGTACTATGGTATCAATTGGTCGAACAGGTTTTATTTTGCCAATCGCTTAACCTTCGGGTCCAAGAGCAGCCCTGGCTGTTCGACCAATTGCCAGGGCTCTCCATTGGAACCTGGTGCACCACGGCGGTCTTCCCATGGTAATTCATTACCTGGACGACTTTTTGCTTGTTGAACAACCTCATCTGGTCCCCTCAATTCCCGCCACTCTTCTGGAAATATTCTCCCTTCTCCAGGTGCCTGTGGCCTCCGCCAAGACCGAGGGCCCAGCCACCAGGGTGACCTTCCTGGGCATCACGTTAGACTCCGTCAAAATGGAGGCTAGTCTGCACCAGAAAAATTGGCCAAGATCTGCTCTGCCATCTCTAGGGCGGTCAGCACTCTGTCCCTAACCAAGGCGGAGCTTCAGTCCTTGCTGGGTCTGCTGAATCATGCCACGAAGATCATGCCCCAGGGCCGGTCTTTTCTGGCCAGCCTGTTGCATCTTCTCTCCACAGTTCATGACCAGGATTCTGTGGTCCACCTGGACTGCCACGCCATCTCGGACCTTGCCATGTGGAGCACATTCCTTTCAGATTGGAACGACATTTCCCTCTTCGTTCCTCGCTGGGACTTGGCTTCCCCGATTATTTGCTCGGGACGCCGCCGGTTCCATCGGTTTTGTTGCAATCTTCAGGTCCCACTGGCTGGCGACCAGGTGGCCTCTGGAAATCCGGGCAGACCCAGCTGCCATTAGTTCTTCTTCCCCTCCTGGAATTATATCCCATCGTGGCTGCCGCCTTGGTTTGGGGCAGCTCCTGGTCCAACTTGCCAGTTCTGTTCGTCACGGATAGCCAGTCCCTGGTCGATATCATCAATTCCGGCAGGTCCAGATCGCTCAGGGTCATGGCCCTGCTGCGAAAATTTGTGTGGCTATCCCTCACCTACAACTTCATGTTCGGCGTGCTCACATTCCAGGGGAATCCAAAACTGCCGCTGACGCCCTGTCCCGTTTCTGTTTTTCCGCTTTCTTTTTTTTTCAGGAAATGCCCGAAGCGGATCGTACTGGCACTCAGGTCCCACCGCTCAGCTCATTCATCCTGGATTAGCATCCTTGGTGGTCCAGGCAGAGAGACTGGTCGAGAGTTCTTTATCTCGCAACACATCCAGGAATTATCACAGCTTTGAGCAAGTTTTCTCGAGAGTTTCCGAGGGGTCAGCTGGAGGAAAACCTCATATGTCATGGCGTTCATTGCATTTTGCCACACCCGCCTGTCTTTATCTCACAACACCATCAAACTATATTTAGCGGGGCTCCAGAATCATCGCATGACTCGCCAAGCCAGATGGGGGTTCCATCCTTGCCACACAAGCCATCAAGGCAACGCTCAGGGGTCTGCAGAAACAGGGGAGGGGTCCGCGCACCTGTAGACAGCCAGTGTCAAGGGAATTGTTCAGAGCCCTATCCTCGGCCTTAGACGGCAGTCCTTTTGGGCCCTCTCTTAGCACGGTTCTGAAGGCTGCTATTTACCTCGGTTCTACGGCTTTCTCAGGCCTGGCGAATTCACGTCTGCCCCGGGCGTCATAGCTTCCTCCAGAAATGCCACCTAGTCTGGAACAAAGACCATTTTGTACTCTATCTCCCATCCTCCAAAACCAACCAGTCTGGTCCACCCACGGAGATTAGGTTTTTCCCTTCAAATAATCAATGGTGCCCGGTCAAGGTTCTGTGGCAGTTGTCGTCCTGCTTCATGGTCTCTCCACTAGACTCCCCTCTGCTGCCTTGCGTAGGTAAGCCACTTACCAAATTCATGTCCCTTGTCTGGTCTCTGATGCAGGGGTTGGGTCACGACCCCAGCACTATTTCAGGTGATTCTTTCCACATTGGGGCAGCGACGGCAGCTTCTAAGCATCAGGTCCCCGCACATGTTATTCGCTGCATGGGGCGTTGCGTTCGTCTTGTTTCGCCCGTTATATACCAGACCCCCAGGCAGAAATTTCTCAGGCTTTTCGTACACTGGCTTTGTAATGTTTAAATAAATCTATGTTTACCTATTCGGAGTCTTTGGCCCCTTTTCTTGGCGTACCCGCGGTCGTGGCTCCCGGCACACCCCAGCCACTAGGTTCAGGGTTAGGGTTCCCTCTCCCCCCGCTTCTCGCTATCTCTAGCCCTGACCATAAATAGTTAAGGCTGAACGCTCACCCTGTAGTTGTGGGAGGGGCATGTAGTATTTAGCCCCACGCCTACCTCACTCCAGCCTGGCGTTCCTGCGGCGTGCCCCTCCCTCCCCTTTCTTTCACCCTCACCTTTTGGGTATGCCCCCTTTTCTTGGCGTACCCACGGTCGTGGCTCCCGGCACACCCCAGCCACTAGGTTCAGGGTTAGGGTTCCCTCTCCCCCCGCTTCTCGCTATCTCTAGCCCTGACCATAAATGAAATATACACTGCAAACAATGTTTCTGCTTTCCACAATTATTACCCCTATTTTCCTGCACTGCCGAAAACCCCTGCACCCAGCAAGGAACTTCTCATCTCTCCCTCTATCTGACCTCCTGCTGTTCTTAACATAAAACCTTCCTCTCTAGAGGGAATTGTAAGAATGATAGAGACAGAAAAACCTGGGAACATAAAATAAGCCACTGTATCACACATAATAGGATTAGATACACAGCTCAGCAGGCAGTATCACACATGATAGGTTTAGATACACAGCTCAGCAGAAAGTATCACACATGATAGGATTAGATACACAGCTTAGCAGACAGTATCACACATGATAGTATTAGATCAGCAGCTTTGCATAAAGTATCACACAAATATAGGATTAGATACACAGCTCAGCAGGCAGTATCACACAAAATAGGCTTAGTTACACGACTCTGCAGATAGTATCACATATGATAGGATTAGATACACAACTCTGCAGACAGTATCACACATGCTAGGATTAGATACACAGCAGAGCAGATTGTATCACACAAGGTAGAATTACAGAGGTACATGGCTCCACAGACAGTATCACACACAGTAGGCTTAGATACACGACTCTGCAGACAATATAACTTATGATAGGATTAGATACACAGCTCATCAGGCAGTATCACACATAATATGATTAGATATGCAGCTGAGCAGATAGTATCACACATGATATGATTAGATACACAGCTAAGCAGGCAGTATCACACTTGATATTTAATATTCTCAGTAGATATCACCAAATCTAGCTAGGTCTGCCACTAAATATCTCATATTTAAAGCTAGCTTCTCTGCAGCTTAATTTAGGCAATAAGCTAAATGTGGCTGTGATGTGTATTGCAGCTTTTTAGAGTTTAGTGACAGTCTCGCGATTTGATGTTTTGCTGTTAGGACAAAATTGACACCATTTCCAGTTTGGAGATCAGGTAAAAGAGGACGCATCTGTATATATATATATATATACAGTACAGACCAAAAGTTTGGACACACCTTCTCATTCAAAGAGTTTTCTTTATTTTCAGGACTATAAGGCATCAAAACTATGAATTAACACATGTGGCATTATATACATAACAAACAAGTATGAAACAACTGAAAATATGTCATATTCTAGGTTCTTCAAAGTAGCCACCTTTTGCGTGGATTACTGCTTTGCACACTCTTGGCATTCTCTTGATGAGCTTCAAGAGGTAGTCCCTGAAATGGTCTTCCAACAGTCTTGAAGGAGTTCCCAGAGATGCTTAGCACTTGTTGGCCCTTTTGCCTTCACTCTGCGGTCCAGCTCACCCCAAACCATCTCGATTGGGTTCAGGTCCCAGTGACTGTGGAGGCCAGGTCATCTGGCGCAGCACCCCATCACTCTCCTTCATGGTCAAATAGCCCTTACTTTCAAAGTTTTCCCAATTTTTTCGGCTGACTGACTGACCTTCATTTCTTAAAGTAATGATGGCCACTCGTTTTTCTTTACTTAGCTGCTTTTTTCTTGCCATAATACAAATTCTAACAGTCTATTCAGTAGGACTATCAGCTGTGTATCCACCTGACTTCTCCTCAACGCAACTGATGGTCCCAACCCATTTATAAGGCAAGAAATCCCACTTATTAAACCTGACAGGGCATACCTGTGAAGTGAAAACCATTTCAGGGACTACCTCTTGAAGCTCATCAAGAGAATGCCAAGAGTGTGCAAAGCAGTAATCAAAGCAAAAGGTGGCTACTTTGAAGAACCTAGAATATGACATATTTTCAGTTGTTTCACACTTGTTTGTTATGTATAATATTCCACATGTGTTAATTCATAGTTTTGATGCCTTCAGTGTGAATCTACAATTTTCATAGTCATGAAAATAAAGAAAACTCTTTGAATGAGAAGGTGTGTCCAAACTTTTGGTCTGTACTGTATATATATTATTTTAATATTTTTTATAGTAATTTCACATTTATTTTGTGCCAAACATTTTTTACAATTACAAAAAAAAATATTAAATATATAAATCTAATTTAACCTCTATTTCTGAAAAAGTTTGAACTCACAGCTTCTGCATCATAGCCCAGAACTTTAACCACTAAATTATATAGCTGCATAGCCAGTCACAATTTTTTTTTAATATGAGACTTCTACTGTATAGATCTCAGTAGAAGTACAGTACAGTAGAAGTCTGGCTATGCAGCTATTATAGCCTTACGTCTATGCAGAAGGTCGTGAGTTCGAATACCAGAAAACTTTTCTAAAATACAGGCTAAATTAGATTTAAATACACTGGGGTGTCCCCACTGACTCCATATATGGACATAGCTATATATGGAGTCAGAGCAGGGACTCTTAAGCCGCAGACTCACACTGAGGGATTCCCTCACTGTACAGCAATCTTCTGCATAGAAATAGAGGCTAAATTAGAATTAAATACACTGACTCGAGCATCGCGCTCGAGCACATGCGGTGTTTGGCGGTGTTTGGCCGAACTCCGCGATGTGCCGAGCATAGCGACTGGTGTTCGGCGGAGCATGCTCGCTCAACACTATTTTAAACGCAATAATAACTGGAATCGAGACTCTGTCTCGCTTGCCCGTCAACGATAGGATTATGTTTGCTTAACTAAGGTAAACGCAGAACCAACGGAGCAGGCAGACCCTCCAGCACATAACACGAAATGGATTCCCGATAAAAATCACCAACTCTTAAACAGATGCCCTGCACCATCTATGACAAACATTTCTAAGTAAGTCGTGTGGAGTAAATTGCAAACACCAAAATATTTTTTCTAATGCATTTGTTGTTAACCCATGCATACGGACGAACTGACTATCAACTAGATTAAACCCTGCCCCACTGTCAATAAACACCTCAATTCCCACAGTTTTGGACTCTAGCGCCACCTCGGCAGACAGGAGAAATCGCGTACTACCAGTAAATGATAAAAGTAAGTTCTCTGACTCCCCACCCACACCACCAAGAGTTGGGGATTAAATGTTTTTCTTTGTTTTCACCTTGACGCTGAACATAAGGACAAATATTAACAAAATGTCCCCTTTTTTTCGCAAGAAAAACATATTCCCTTCTTATGACTAAAACTTTTGCTAGCAGGCCCAGGAGTAGCTCCCCCTAACTGCATAAGTTCGTCACCAGACATAAACTTAGGAGTCTCTTCACCCAAAGTGTCAGAGGAAGCCTCCACGTTATGTGATGATTCGTCCCGAGAGGGAGGGACCTTAGATCTCTCACTCAGGCGTCTATCAATACGTACGGCAAGGGACATAGCCGCTTCCAATGACTCAGGATTTTTGTGAAAGGCCAACGTGTCCTTTATCCTCTCGGATAATCCCTGACAGAATTGGCTACAGAAAGCTGAATCATTCCACTACATATCCGTAGCCCATCTCCTAAATTCAGAGCAATAGATCTCCGCAGAACGCTCTCCCTGCTGTAAACCACGTAACTTAGTCTCAGCCAGGGAGATCCAATCCGGATCCTTCATACACTGGAACCTATGACCCTGGAAACCCTGAATAGCCCTGGAGTAGTTTCTGGGCTTGAGACGGCCTGTTCCTTCCAATACCTACAGCTCTGAAAAATTAATCTACCAACCGATCCGGTCGGTAGAGAAAAAGCCCAAGACCCTCTTTAAGCAACTAAATGATAATACAAACTCCCCTTTAACTCTCCTCCCCAGATGAGAGCGGATGTAACCTAAAGTACAATTTACAAGACTCTCTGAACCAAATGAATTATCACTTCCCCCAAAAAAATCGGTCCGGAAGTGCAACCTGGGACAGGCCTGGTAAGTACTACTGGCACCAGCAGCCTGTGATCCCTGGATCTGTGTGCGGAGGTCAGCTACCTCCAAAGACAGACCCTGCAATTGTCTAGCCAGTGCAGCGATAGAATCCATAGCATCACTGACACAAACAAAAATGATGGTTTTCGGTGGTTAAAAATGTCACATAGTGATGTGGAAGCGAATACCACACCGACAACAGGAAGGAAGGAAAAAGGAACTAGGCCTCAAATCTAGGGAAAGGGAAACGGACACCTCCTATGGAATCCCTAATCCTAGCCCTGACTCCTATCCGTATGAACGGACCTTGAGGATAGGAATGTTCATACACTGGAACCTATGACCCTGGAAACCCTGAATAGCCCTGGAGTAGTTTCTGGGCTTGAGACGGCCTGTTCCTTCCAATACGAAAGAACCAGCGTCTCCCTGAGTCCTAGTAACAAAAGTCTGAGGAGAAACAACAAAATATAAAAGGGAAGTAACACTTAACTTCTGAAGTAAATGGACGAGCAGGAACTCAGAAGAGGACCACACACCAGCACTTCCAATACCAAACAGAAGCTATCAACCGCATAGCATGATGGGTGAAGCCAGAATAAATAGAGGTGTTGGAATGACCACTAAGCTACACCTAAGCCAAGAGGTGTGGTCATTACCAGCAACAACACTGAAAACAAGTGAAACCAAAGAGGCTGTCAGATCACATTACGTGCAGCCAGTCTCTTATAATCTTCTGGCACCTGTCACGTTAGAGACTGTGACAGCACATGGCTTGCATAAACTACATGCCTCCAACATAATTATTGGATCTCTACATGAAAATAATGTATTTGCTGTAAATCGCTAGAGGGGCATAGCTGGAGACATTGACTTCACAAGAGATACAGAACAGCGGAGTTCAGCCACCTCTATTTGCTTGCCGCTTTTTACTGCTCCTGAATTAAAATTGGGGCAACCAGCTTCAGCTTCCTCTGATGTGTATGCCTACGGAGTCATTTTGTTATGGCTTTGCACAGGGAGCAATATTGTTACGCACAATTCTGATGGAACTCCTGATGTTAAGAAACTGGACTTGGACTCCGAAGCAGAGGCTCTCCTGACATGTCTTGTAGAGGGAAGAGGTATATTTATGCATATATGTATATATGTCTAATATATACATATATACATATATATTTTCCTTGTATGGCCAGTGGGGATGAATGTGTGATGTATATCCACTATATAGCTGTCCCAGTATGTATATGTCCCCTGTATTTGGGCAGATGTATATATAGATATGCAGATATGCCCTGTAATGTGTGCATGTCTATATATATTTAGTATGCCCCAGGTTGTACCCCCCAGCTGATTTCCCCCTGCAAGCGCATGCCAGCACGCCTGCAGGAGGGAAATGGCGCCTAGGTGACTGGACAATTATGTCACTTCAAAGGACAGAGGATCAATAGAGATCCTCTGTCTTTTGATAGCACCGCCGGCAGTGGCAGAGATGCTTTGAATTGACAAAGGCCTCCCTGCCGCGTACCTCTGGCACAGTAATTACCATGCCAGAGATATGCGGTCACTTCACAGGAGGGATCAAAGCATACCCCCGCTTGGAAGCGCGTGCCAGTACGCTCGGGCTGGTGCGGTGATGTCATGTCACCGCGCCAGCCCACGTGGACTTAAATAGTCCAGCAGCACTGCACTCTTCAGTTGAGCCGAGCAGCCCCAAGAGAGAATCAACCCCTGCAAGATGAGCATCAGAGAGGATCATCCCCTGGGACGAGCATTAACCCCTGGAGGACGAGCATATACCCCTGGACTGGCTGAGTAATCTTTTAGCCCCCTAGACCAATGAGCATTATCCCTACCATTAACCCTTTGTTAACCCCTGATCCCTGCAATCACTGCCCATTTAACCCCTGTTACCCCTGAATACCCTATATACCTCTGCATTCTAACTTCCACCAATACTCCCCAGCCATTAAACCTGCAATTCCTGCCCATTAATCGCTGCATTCCCAGCAGCCCCAGTATTAACCCCTGCATTTAATCTATCCTGCCTATATCCCTAGCCTGCATATATTAACCCTTGCAGTGCCACCATAACCCCTGATTGCATTTAACCCTTTTATCCCGTAGATAGTGTGTAGCCAGGTGGGTGGGTGCTGCTAATAGTGTGTGTATGAAAGTGTATGTGTAGATAGTTTGTAGGGTGGAATTGGGATTGTATAGTAGATTGTGTTGTGTTAGCGTAGTCAGGTTTTTGTAGTGTTACTGTATTGCGGTGTATATATCTACAGTATATTTATAACCATTGATATAAATATATATATATAGATATAGTAAGAATTTATAGACTGTAGACTTGTATTTGTTAAATACATTCTTTTATTGTTGAAACGCAGCTTATAGTATTTTGTAGTCGCCACACGTAGTTCAGGAAATAGGTAGAGCAACAAGGTACTTAGTATTTAAAGTATAAGTAGGCAGAGTCATCAATAGACGGACTCAGGCCTATTTATGATATTAATTATTGATATTAACCCAAAATATAATAATTAATATTTCCTTTTACATTGGCGAGCCAGGCCCACTGCTAAGAATTTGTGTCTGTGTTTGGCTTTAGTGAGGAAAATCGCTTAGGCTACTTTCACACTTGCGTTCGGGGTTCCGCTTGTGAGCTCCGTTTGAAGGCTCCCCCAATGCATTCTGAGTGGATGCGGATCCGCTCAGAATGCATCATTTTGGCACCGTTTGCCTCCGTTCCGCTCAGCAGGCGGACACCCGAACGCTGCAAGCTGCGTTCGGGTGTCCGCCTGCTGAGCGGAGCCAAACTGATCCGTCCAGACTTACAATGCAAGTCAATGGGGACGGATCCGTTTGACGTTGACACAATATGGTGCAATTTCAAACGGATCCGTCCCCCATTGACTTTCAATGTAAAGTCAGGAGTCCCTATTAATATATATAGTTTTTCTCCAATCCGATGGTATATTTTAACTTGAAGTGTCCCCATCACCATGGGAACGCCTCTATGTTAGAATATACCATCGGATTTGAGTTAGATCGTGAAACTCAGATCCGACAATATATTCTAACACAGAGGCGTTCCCATGGTGATGGGGACGCTTCAAGTTAGAATATACTGAGAACTGTGTACATGACTGCCCCCTGCTGCCTGGCAGGTGCTGCCAGGCAGCAGGGGGCAGACCCCCCCTCCCCCCCCTGTATTTAACTCATTGGTGGCCAGTGCAGCCCCCCTCCATCCCTCCACAGTATTAAATGTGACCAGTGCGGCCCCCCACCCTTTATATTCATTGGTGGCCAGTGCGACCCCCCTCCCTCCATCCCCAGTATTAAATATGACCATGCGGCCCCCCCTCCCTCCCTCCCCAGTATTAAATGTGACCAGTGCGGCCCCCCTCCCTCTATATTTATTGGTGGCCAGTGCAGATTCCCAGTATTAAATGTGACCAGTGCGGCCTCCCCTCTTCCCCCTCTAATTAAAATCCCCCCCCCATCATTGGTGGCAGCTGAGAGTACCGATCGGAGTCCCAGTTTAATCACTGGGGCTCCGATCGGTAACCATGGCAACCAGGACGCTACTGCAGTCCTGGTTGCCATGGTTACTTAGCAATTTTTAGAAGCATTATACTTACCTGCGAGCTGCGATGTCTGTGACCTGCCGGGCGCTCCTCCTACTGGTAAGTGACAGGTCTGTGCTATAAGCAATGCGCCGCACAGACCTTTCACTTACCAGTAGCAGGAGCTCCCGGCCGGTCACAGATATCGCAGGTAAGTATAATGCTTCTATTTATTGCAAAGTAACCATGGCAGCCAAGACTGCAATAGCGTCTTGGCTGCCATGGTAACCGATCGGAGCCCCAGCGATTAAACTGGGACTCCAATCGGAACTCTCCGCTGCCACCAATGATAGGGGGGTGATTTTAATTAGGGGGGGGGAGAGGGGAGGCCGCACTGGTCACATTTAATACTGGGATTTCCGCATTGGCCACCAATGAATATAGAGGGAGGGGGGCCGCGCTGGTCACATTTAATACTGGGGAGGGAGGGAGGGGGGCCGCACTGGCCACCAATGAATATAGAGGGAGGGGAGCCGCACTGGTCACATTTAATACTGGGGAGGAAGGGGGGCCGCACTGGCCACCAATGAATATAGAGGGAGGGGGGCCGCACTGGTCACATTTAATACTGGGGAGGGAGGGGGGGCCGCACTGGCCACCAATGAATATAGAGGGAGGGGGGCCGCACCGGTCACATTTAATACAGGGGAGGGAGGGGGTCTGCCCCCTCCTGCCTGGCAGCACCTGATCTCTTACAGGGGGCTATGATTCGCACAATAATTGTGCGGATTACAGCCCCCTGTAAGAGATCGGGTGCTGCCAGGCAGCAGGCGGCAGTCATGTACACAGTTCTTTTAGTATATTCTAACTTGAAGCGTCCCCATCACCATGGGAACGCCTCTGTGTTAGAATATACGGTCGGATCTGAGTTTTCACAAAGTGAAAAATCAGATCTGTAAAAACCAGTTATGCAGACGGATCCGTTCTGAACGGATGCAAGCGTTTGCATTATAGGAGCGGATCCGTCTGTGCAGACACCAGATGGATCCGCTCCAAACGCAAGTGTGAAAGTAGCCTTACTTTGTGGACTAGTCAGGCGAGAGTGACACGGTCAGTGTATTTGGAGCTTCCAGGGCCTGATAGTTCGGACAGGTAACGCGTGTTTTTTTTAATCAGAGCTAAATACAAGACAATATCTACAGCAGAGAATCTAAATCTTTTTGATTTATGTAGTTTAACGATTTTTTTTGTTGCCTTACACGAACCTTGAACACATGCGAGCGTCACAGAAGAAGACGTCGCATACTGTTGCTTTGAGAAAACCATCGCCGTTGGAGCTGATCAGAAGAAGTCCGGCTGGGTGGGAGAAGGCATTCTGGGTACTAGAGGACCTCCTCCAAGCAGCCAACCAAGGACAGGAAAAGACAGCGCCAGAGCAGATGGTTTCTCAACAAAATGCGAGTATGGACTTCTCAACACTACTACACTTAGCTAAACACAGCACATTTAACCCCATACTCCCCACCACTTGCAAGTCAGCAGAAATGCAGTGGTCCGATTTGTTAACACAGGTGTAACGGAACGCCTAGCACCCCGACCGGGTACCTCCGTCGATATATGCTCCTAGTGCTTCCAGAGGACTCCAAGCACTCCACTTGACACCGTACGCACTGCAGACCCCACGAACCACCGCAGCTTGGTTGGGGTCTCACCGTCCTCCACCCACGCTGGACACAAGACTGGGCTTCAGCTTCCAGTGGGTGAACCTCTCCTACATCCAGAGAGCACGAACCATGAACTTTCGCCATAGTGATGTGCACCTACATACAGGTTGTGCTGACTCAATCCCCCACATAAGCTCTTACAAGAGCTTATACTCAGGGGAGTATTGTGATATAGCAATCCCCAAGAGTGTAGTTATCGCATTCCCCAAACATGAGCCAAAACTTCATGAAGGTATAAAAGCAACCACTTTATTCTAACACACAAGCATTTTATACACATCTTCCAACAAGGCCACCACCCACAGGGTTTTGTAAAAACAGCCAATCACATGCATTTACAGTATTCAAACCTCTCCAGCAATTGTACACAAAATCCCCTTCCCTCTGTCTGTAACGCAATAAACAAAATACAATGAGCATTGTCTGAGACGCAATTAACTAACACAATGAGCATTGTCTGAGACGCAATCCACAAAATACAATTACCAAACGTAATGGACTAACTTGAACCCTGGTCTAATTCGTGGGGGTGAGAGTTCAAGTTAGTCCAAGTCCTTTGTGAACAAATGAGGCCTGGCAGATGAGAGGGCCCATAATCCTGGGGCAAGAGGCTAGTAGCCAGGCCCCTCCAAAACCCAGTGGCGAGGTTGGTTTCGCCACAACAGGCTTCTAGTTATGACTAACGGACGGTATTGAATAAGGCAACCAAATGGCTTCAGATGCTAGCCAAACTTGTACATACATTTGAGGATAGCATCTGCAAGCCAGAGCATGTTGCACTGGTGTCTTATTATATTGCTATATTGATTGTCACATCCACATAATTGCTATCTTGTGTAGGATGTCTATTGTGGTACTTGTGGTCCGCCTTTTCAGGTGTGAGAACAAAGGACACATTGCAAGGAATTGCCCTTGTGCAAGTAACTGAAATGTGTCCAGTCGCAGTAAACAAACTGAAAAAATTGTGTGGTGTTAAACAGGCAGGAAGTGCTCAAACCCATATGCAGTTGTGCATATATAAACAGGGGAGAAAATCCTGCACTTGTGGCCCATTGCTAATGGCAATCCCCAGCAAAAATGAATACAGTGGACGATGCCCGCAGCGGACCACAGGTACCACAATAGACATCCTACACAAGATAGCAATTATGTGGATGTGATAATCAATATAACAATATAATAATAGCAAAGACAGGTGCACTCTGTAGACTTGCTAAACCCTTTAACTGATGATAA
Source organism: Bufo bufo (assembly GCF_905171765.1). NCBI lineage: Eukaryota > Metazoa > Chordata > Amphibia > Anura > Bufonidae > Bufo > Bufo bufo. The sequence continues at coordinate 282,962,404 of NC_053393.1, read as the reverse complement.
AATTTAGAGATCAGCCAACATATCCTACTAGGAGGACATGTCTGAGCCCGGTCAACAGAGAAAATTCCTCCGAACATTCATTGCCAGTGCTGTACCAGTAATTTGAATCAGGTTTCGGCATTGTGGGCACAGCTGGCGGAGAATGTACAGTCTATGGTTGACCTAGACACGCAGGTGGCTAGATTAGAGTCACAGTTAGTAGCGCTGCAGAGGCAGAAGGAGGAAATTGAGGCTCAGTTAACTCAGTCATATGCTGAGATCAAGGCCTTCAAGGAACGGGCTGCCTCTATTAACGTGATGGTAGCCAAATTAAATGACGAGATTGCTGCCAGGTCCCAGTTGATGACTGTCATGCAATACGTCATCAACAATTTTTTCCAAAATGGTGCCTGCCCTTTCTTTTTCCTTAAAGTCAGGGCCAGAGTCTCCAAAAATGTTGCCCTGTCCAGGGGAGATCAGTCTGTGACAGGCCAAATCTCCCAAAATTTGAGCCTGTGCAGAATAACAGAAATTGTTCCCTGACTTTGGGAAAAAGAAATATTGTGAAGAGTGCGTCCCTGAGGATGGAACAGTTCAAAGGAGCACGACTGCAGTGTGCACAGACCTAAGACATGCAGGCAAAAATCAGATATTTTGCATGTGCTGGCTTAGGTCAGATAGCGAAACATTGCAAAGCAGGTAAGGACAAAACACTCAGGACAGGAAGCCAAGTCAGGTTTTTCAGGTGTGAGAACAAAGGACACATTGCAAGGAATTGCCCTTGTGCAAGTAATTGAAATGTGTCCAGTCGCAGTAAACAAACTGAAAAAATTGTGTGGTGTTAAACAGGCAGGAAGTGCTCAAACCCATATGCAGTTGTGCATATATAAACAGGGGAGCAAATCCTGCACTTGTGGCCCGTTGCTAATGGCAATCCCCAGCAAAAATGCATACAGTGGAGGATGCCCGCAGCGTACCACAAGCACCACAATAGACATCCTACACAAGATAGCAATTATGTGGATGTGATAATCAATATAACAATATAATAATAGCAAAGACAGGTGCACTCTGTAGACTTGCTAAACCCTTTAACTGATGATAAAATTGAGAGTTTAGCCAACATATCCTACTAGGAGGACATGTCTGAGCCCGAGCACCGCGCCAAGGTTTCTCATGTAGCTCGGGTCCTAACACTCACCTACCTGAGCCGTATGGGCAATACCAGGAGCCAGTGAGCAAATTATAGGAGCGTGAGGTCCGACTCACAGACAACTCACCATGGAACCATGCCAGCAATGGGAGGAGGGAGGAGTCTGCAAGTCCCACTCAAGACTGGCTGATATGGCCCAGGCCTCACAGGTGCACCTAAATGTAGCCCGTGGATGGAATAGAGACTGTGAGGGGGAATTCATTCCAGAGTCAGAAGAAGACTACATTGGGAGTGGCTAATACCTGAAGATCGACACTGACAGACCGCAGAAATGAAAGGAACCAAGAAAGTTATCCAAAGAGAAGACCGTGTATTCTGTGGATGGAGACATTTGGTTGCGTTGAAGGGCAGGTCGAAGGTGTCAGTCGCGATGGGCGATGTCTAGGTACCTAAGGGCCGGATTTTACTTCAGTCCTTTCTGAACTGTTACCAACAGTGAGTGGGGTTGAGGAAGCAAATGCATCCCAACACATCCCTCAAAATTTATTGTCGTGTTCTCGACAACAGGGGAATTGTAGAGGGAAGTGTTATGTTTATACATATATATGTATGCATATATGTCTAATATATACATATATACATATATCTTTGCCCTGCATGGCCAGTGGGGATATATGTGTGATGTATAGCCACTATATAATTGTCCCAGTATGTCTGTACTTGCCCTGTATTTGGGCCCAATGTATATATGCATATATAGATATGCATATATGCCCTGTGTTGTGTGCATGTCTATATATACATTTAATATACCCCAGGTTGTGTATGTATTGTGAGGCAGTGACAGGCCTCATAGCTGCTAAGGGAGATTTATGTACCTCAGCTTGTCACTAAGAAGTGATTCAGCTGATAGACGATCATAAGGCGCAATTACCACAACCCGGTACAGGATACATCAAAATTTATTATGAGACAACGCGTTTCGGGGTCTTGACGGCCCCTTTATTAATTCTGTGTCACCCTAATTTTATGTGCAGCTGGGTGTATACTGCCTGGTTTCTTCTAAAAATGGCGCATGTCCAATCACAGAGCTGCTGGTGTAAAGCGCGGGCTGGGAAGAGACCCGAGGATATCTGTGCCACGCCCCCTGTCCTCCCGATATCAACACCCCTCACAGCGCACACAGACCTCTCTGCCTACGCACCTTTTCCACACGTGCCGCACACAGGACCGTAGCGGTGACACCGCTACACCTATTCCAACTAGGACAAGGTACGGACATGCGCCATTTTTAGAAGAAACCAGGCAGTATACACCCAGCTGCACATAAAATTAGGGTGACACAGACTTGATAAAGGGGCAATCAAGACCCCGAAATGCGTTGTCGCAAAATAAATTTTGATGTATCCTGTACCGGGTTGTGGTAATTGCGCCTTATGATCGTCTATCAGCTGAATCACTTCTTAGTGACAAGCTGAGATACGTTTTCCTATATATATACCCGAGTGGCGATCTGGCCTTCGCCCCAAGGGGTCTCCTGACGTATCTGTCAGCACCGACCTGCGACTTTTATACCTTACAGCCACACCTGCAATACAGTTGCACTCAACTCCGGTGCAACCAAAACAGGTGAGTCTATCATATCCACCAGCTCTTTAAAGGAAGCTGTTGTACCTCGATTTACTTACCCTATGAGCGCCTCTCTCACCCTTTGGCCGTTACTTCACAAGGGAGATTTATGGCACGAGTTTCCATGTCTTCCCCCTTAATCATCAGGTCTGAGACAGCACCAGGTGCCACAATCAGTCTGGGATAAGAGCCCAGCCCATACTGTCAGTCAAGGGAGAGATTCTTTGTGCAACAGAGTCCTGCTGTAGGCTCTGTAAGAGTAGTCTCAGCCTGGCTGGCTGAGGGGCCACGGGGCTAGGTGATAGCCTGAACTTTGAGGGACTCCGCGAGGTCTGAGAAACGACGGTCGCAAGGTCAGAGACGGCAGGACTGCTAGACCCCATACTCCCAAAGGTACTGGACTGACTTTGTTACAGCCTGGAAGTGAGCTGGACTATTGGCTGGAAAAGCCGCATGGTATTACCGTGTGTGAACGGTGCTTTAAGTGAAGTAGGGATATTTCATGTTTAGTTAGAGCCCAGATGGGCAAGGTGTTACTTTATGTTTTGTTGTTGTGAAAATAAACCTCATGTTTGGACCTGCAATCCGGCTGTTGTGAAGATAATTGTGAGAATGACCCCTGAAAAAGAGCTAATCCCTCACAATTGGTGGAGGATGCAGGCAGGCATCCGTGCTGAAAAGTAAAAGGCAACATGGTTGCTAGAGGCAATGACAACTCAGGAGCCTGTTTGTTTGTTGGACCAGGTGCTGCTGGTGATAATCTGGACTTTTTTTTCTGTAGTCCAAACTGTGCAGGGATTTAATGGGCCAGTAGCCCTAATTTACAGAAACCGACCCATGGAATTTTTTTGGTCAAAATGGCGACCTGGGTGAAAGATGGTCCAGTGTGGTGGAGACCGGAAAACCAATTCCTTGTTAAGGAAGCCGAGTGCTGCACTTGGAGAGGCTGCTCTAAACTTAGCTGAGAGCGGAGTTCCGGTGGAAAAGAAGATGTATGCCGTTGGAAAGGGCAGCTGTCTGGAAGACAAGAAGATGGATAACAGTGCGATTTTCCGGAGTTCCTATATTACCTGCAACTGTGCACAGAGTCCTAAAGGGTGCGGCTGGAGTGACCGTCCAGGAAAAGTCGGGACTCCAGGCCATGCTGTTTCCAGTGGCAACGGTTGCAGAAAAGAGTCTGCCGGTGTTCGGGATACCAGGAACCAAGAGAAGGCTGGTGATCTCGGTAGAGATGTCCTGGGAATATCTTCGTCTCCCGAGACTACCAAATCTACGACGTCAGGCGGTAAGACTGTTCCTGTTGATAATTTTGTGGCAGTTCCAGTGAAAGTGAGCCGGCCACAATGTAAACCGGTGGGGCCGGTGAGTGATAAATCACCAATGCAAGAAACTGTCTCGGAATTGTGTGACATTGGGAAAAACGCAGTGTCTGAACAGGCCTATTGTGGTTGCTCGCTCACAGGGACCTGCAGGGGAGAAGGTCTCTGGGTAGCCCAAAGAGCCTGTGATTAAGGCTAGATTTGGGGTGGTAAAAGTCAGAGATCCCATGCTAGTCTGGGTAAGAGGTGGCATGATAGCAACCCCAGAGATTGATAGAATGTTAAATGTTCGGGAAAATTATGCGGATACTATGGACTATCAGGTGGTTCTCACTGAGGGGAAAACTCCAGTGAGAACTAGGTCTTGTGAACTTGATGTTACAAATACGCTTATACATGAGGGAATGTTGGGCCGTAATTTTCCCTTATGCTTGGAGGTTTCGAGTAATGGGACACTTCTGCATAGAGTGACAAAACTCCTGCAGAACCTGTACCTGTCCCTATAAATGACAATGTGAAGGAGCTGCACATTGAAAACAAGGGTGCAGATAAGATGCAAAGTGAAAGTGTCAAGTTACTTGAACGGCATAATGACAATGTGGATTTTTGTAAAACATGTGAGCATGAGATGCCTTTTCCATTTCAGGTCATGGACAGGGGAGAAGTGCCCCTTGGTGGAAAACATATAAATGATGCAGAAGTGCAGATAAATGTGAAAACAGAGTGGAGCAATCCTACTCTGGTGAACATGCATGAAAGGGTGGCAGTCCTAGAGGGCATACCACATGTAACAGAGGTTGATGTGCAGTCTCCACAGTGTTCTAGGGTCAATAAGCTAATGTCCCAGGTGGGGAATAGCTCATCGGTGCACCTAGAAATCAGGGTTAATAATGTCCCGAGCGGGATAGGTGATGTGTGTGCTGTGACCATTAGCAACTCCGAGAGGGAAGCTACCATGTTGAGGTCTTGCGAAATTGAGGTGGTTACTGGTAGCGACCAGACAAGGGTTATACCTGACATGACGAGAGTTAAGTGGGGAGACTTCAGCCTAGTGTCTGAGAGCCATACCCAGGCCGTGGTAGATAACCTGACATGTCGGTACAGCTGCAATCAGGAAGACGATATCTCCCTCTCTACACGGTCCCTAGATATGATAAAGAAAAGACTAGCTGTCTTCACAATCACCGAAGAAGGCTACAGAGGGGTCAAGGGAGGAGACCCTGAAACTAATGAGTGAGCTGAAGGGTCTACGGCCTGATATCCAGGTGAAGAGCAAAGGCTCCAAAGAATATACAGAAAACTGCAGTAGACACCGATAAAGTGCTTAAAGGGACTCTGGGTGGAACCCCCACAGGGTCTCAAAAAGAGAATGGTGATACTCCTATATCTGCTGCAGCAGAACTCAGCGAGGAGCAGCTGCACCAGGATGCCCAAGAGCGGGGCGCTTCCAACAAACTGGTGCGAAAAACTAAGAAGAAACAGAAGAAGTTTGACCGGCCCCAGGCTGAAGAGAAATACATCTTGGCCCGATATGCCGAAGAACATGACCAGGCGAAGGTGGATGCTCAGGAAAAACAGACCAAGGTCCTCTCCTTGGTTAGAGCCCTTGAAGAAACGCAGTAGGAGCGAGATGAGTTTGAGAGGCTAAACAAGCAACTCAGAGCAGAGATGGAGGACCTCATGAGCTCAAAGGATGGGTAGGAAGGGAAGGAATACGAGGAGATGGATGACCAGTATGCTGATCCTGTCTACTACTGTGGGCTGGCTCTCCTGAATTCTTCCTGAAAGGTCTCATGCACACGACCGTTTGTTGTGTTCCGTTCCGCAAAATGGGGTTTCGTTGTGCCCGTTATCCGTTTCCGTTTTTGTTTCCGTGTGTCTTCCTTTATTTTTGGAGGACCACCAACATAAAGGAAGGTAAAAAAAAGTCTAGACAGTTTGCCATGCAAATGATAGTGAATAAAACGGACATGGACGCGCGACGCGGATGACAATCTTGTGTGCCTCCGCGTTTTTATGGTCCCATTGACTTGAATGGGTCCGCAAAACCGTTTTCCGCCGACAAGAATAGGACAGGTTCAATTTTTTTAACGGACTGGAACCATGGATTACGGACGCGGATGGCAAACGGTGCACTATCTGCATTTTCAACGGCTCCATAGAAATGAATGGGTCCGCATCTGAAACACTAAAATCGGCGGAACGGACGTGGAGACAAACAACGGTCATGTGCATGAGGCCAAAAGAGAACAGTGCCCTAAGTGATCCTCGGGAGAAAATGCCAGAAGTCGATGTGTCTGGTGAAGACCCCAGTGTCCCTGGTACCTCCTACCTCGATGAGAAAGAGGAAAGGGACTTAAGAGGGCAAGTATATGATGCCAGGTCCAAGAAAACCAAGGCTGAAGAAGTTAAGGCTGAGGTGTTGGAGGATGTGAAGACCTCAGGTGCTGCAGTGACCGAAGTAGTGGCTACCAAAGTGTAAAAAAAAACTAAAGAAGCAGAGGTCTCTGAAACTGCCGTCAAAGCGGGGGGAAACTATTGCTGGAAAGAAGGGAGAAGTGAATCAGAGGCACGTAATAGAAGCGAGCTGGGATAAGCCTGCTCTGCTGAAGGAGCCCTGCAAAGCAAAGGAGAAGGGGTCGGGACACGACCATGACTGGGAACAGTTTGGTCAAGAGTTGCAGCAGTCCAAGAAAGGACATGAGGAGCATGTGCAGAAGAGAGAAAATCTAAAAAGAGAGCCTGCCGGTCATATAAAAACATATTCTGAGAGAAGTTCCAGAGACCGAATGCCAAATGTGGAGAGTAACAGAAAAAAGAAAAGAGAGAGACCACGGGGGCAAAAGCGCATCATCCTTGCTCGTGAAAGAGAGTACCTGCTCATGAGATGGGCAAGAAAATCCTGTAGGTCTTATCTGCTCCGAAATAAATTTAGGTTTGTGACAAACCAAGCGCTGTTGTCCTGGGTCTGGCAGAATAAGGGGAAGACTGTGGGCCAGGTTGATGCCCGCTCATGAGCATCTGGATTTGATGCTAGTTTTCACCTCTACGCGCTTGAACAAAGATGGGGGGGGGGGGTATGCAAGGCAATGATAGGCCTCATAGCTGCTAGGGGGAGATTTATGGCAGGAGTTTCCATGTCTTCCTCATCAGTCATCATAGCCTAAGGCAGAGCACCCAGGTGCCACTATCAGTCTGGGATAAAAGCCCAGCCCAAACTGTTAGTCAGGGGAGAGATTCTTTGTGCAACAGAGTCCTGCTGGAGGTTCTGTAAGAGTAGTCTCAGCCGGGCTGGCTGAGGGGCTATGGGGCTAGGTGATAGCCTGAACTTTGGGGGACTCTGCAAGATCTTGAAAACGACGGTCGCAAGGTCAGAGTCCGCAGGACTACTAGACGCCATACCTTCAAGGGTACTGGACTGACTTTGTTACAGCCTGGAAGTGAGCTGGACTATTGGCTGGCAAAGCTGCATGGTATTACCGTGTGTGAAGGGTGCTTTAAGTGAGGTAGGGATAATTCATGTTTAGTTAGAGCCCAGATGGGCAAGGTGTTACTTAAAATAAACCTCACGTTTGGACCTGCAATCCGGCTTTTGTGAAGATAATTGTAAGAATGACCCCTGAAAAAGAGCTAATCCTTCACAGTATATATATACAGTATATAGAAACATAGAAACATAGAATGTGTCGGCAGATAAGAACCATTTGGCCCATCCAGTCTGCCCAATATACTAAATACTATGGATAGCCCCTGGCTCTATCTTATATGAAGGATGGCCTTATGCCTATCCCATGCATGCTTAAACTCCTCCACTGTATTTGCAGCTACCACTTCTGCAGGAAGGCTATTCCATGCATCCACTACTCTCTCAGTAAAGTAATACTTCCTGATATTACTTTTAAACCTTTGCCCCTCTAATTTAAAACTATGTCCTCTTGTAGCAGTTTTTCTTCTTTTAAATATTCTCTCCTCTTTTACCTTGTTGATTCCCTTTATGTATTTAAAAGTTTCTATCATATCCCCTCTGTCTCGTCTTTCTTCCAAGCTATACATGTTAAGGTCCTTTAATCTTTCCTGGTAAGTTTTATCCTGCAATCCATGTACCAGTTTAGTAGCTCTTCTCTGAACTCTCTCCAAAGTATCAATATCCTTCTGGAGATATGGTCTCCAGTACTGAGCACAATACTCCAAATGAGGTCTCACTAGTGCTCTGTAGAGCGGCATGAGCACCTCCCTCTTTCTACTGGTAATTCCTCTCCCTATACACCCAAGCATTCTGCTAGCATTTCCTGCTGCTCTATGACATTGTCTGCCTACCTTTAAGTCTTCTGAAATAATGACCCCTAAATCCCTTTCCTCAGATACTGAGGTTAGGACTGTATCACTGATTTTATATTCTGCTCTTGGGTTTTTACGTCCCAGGTGCATTATCTTGCACTTATCAACATTAAATTTTAGTTGCCATATTTTTGACCATTCCTCTAGTTTTCCTAAGTCCTTTTCCATTTGGTGTATCCCTCCAGGAACATCAACCCTGTTACAAATCTTTGTGTCATCAGCAAAAAGACACACCTTACCATCGAGGCCTTCTGCAATTTCGCTGATAAAGATATTAAACAATATGGGTCCCAGAACAGATCCCTGAGGTACCCCACTGGTAACAAGACCTTGGTCTGAATATACTCCATTGTTGACTACAACCCTCTGTTGCCTGTCCCTCAGCCACTGCCTAATCCATTCAACAATATGGGAGTCCAAGCCCAAAGACTGCACTTTATTGATAAGCTTTCTATGTGGGACAGTGTCAAAAGCCTTACTAAAGTCTAGATAAGCGATGTCTACTGCACCTCCTCCATCTATTATTTTAGTCACCCAATCGAAAAAATCAATAAGATTAGTTTGACATGATCTCCCTGAAGTAAACCCATGCTGTTTTTCATCTTTCAATCCATGGGATTTTAGATGTTCCACAATCCTCTCAAGTATGGTTTCCATTAATTTCCCCACTATTGATGTCAGGCTTACTGGCCTATAGTTGCCCGATTCCTCCCCACTACCTTTCTTGTGAATGGGCACAACATTTGCTAATTTCCAATCTTCTGGAACGACTCCTGTTGCCAGCGATTGGTTAAATAAATCTGTTAATGGTTTTGCTAGTTCAACGCTGAGCTCTTTTAATAGCTTTGGGTGTATCCCATCAGGCCCCTGTGACTTATTTGTATTAATTTTAGACAGCTGACTTAGAACCTCTTCCTCTGTAAAGACACATGCATCAAAAGATTCATTAGTCTTCTTTCCTAACTGAGGTCCTTCTCCTTCATTTTCCTTTGTAAAAACTGAACAGAAGTATTCATTGAGGCAGTCAGCTAGTTCTTTATCTTCTTCTATATACCTTCCTTCTTTTGTTTTTAATTTGGTAATTCCTTGTTTTAGTTTCCTTTTTTAATTTATGTATCTAAAGAATGCCTTCTGGCCTTTTTTCCCTGACTGAGCTAATTTCTCTTCTGCCTGTGCTTTGGAAGCTCTTATAGCTTGTTTGGCCTCTCTCTGCCTAATCTTATAAATTTGTCTGTCATCCTCGTTTTTTTTTTTTTTTATAATTCCTAAATGCTATCTTTTTGTTTTTAATGATTTTGGCCACTTCTGCTGAGTACCACAGTGGTCTCTTCCCTTTTTTGCTTTTACTGACAAGCCTAATGCAATTTTCTGTTGCCTTCAATAGTGCCACTTTTAAGTAGTCCCATTTCTCCTGGACTCCAATGAAACTGTTCCAGTCTGATAGGGACTTGTATACCACTAATCTAATTTTAGAAAAGTCTGTTTTTCTGAAATCTAAAACTTTTGTTTTTGTGTGGTGTGACTCAGTCACTGTACTTATAGTAAACCACACTGACTGGTGATCACTAGATCCCAAGCTTTCCCCTACAGTAATATCAGATACCAAATTCCCATTTGTGAATACTAAATCTAAAATGGCCTCCTTCCGGGTTGGCTCCTCCACTACTTGCTGTAGAGATAATCCCAGTAGGGAATTTAGAATATCTGTACTCCTGGCAGAACTAGCTATTTTGGTTTTCCAGTTTACATCTGGAAGATTGAAGTCTCCCATAATGATAACTTCCCCCTTCAATGTCATTTTAGCTATTTCCTCAACTAGTAGATCATCTAATTCTTTGACTTGGCTAGGTGGTCTATATATCACACCTACATGAGTTACCTTATGATTATCAAGCTGCACGGTAACCCAAACTGACTCTAAATTGTTCTCGCTAACTTGTATCAAATTAGATTTTATGTTATCTTTCACATACAGGGCCACCCCTCCCCCTTCTTGCCTTCTCTGTCTTTCCTGTATAGAGAGAACCCTGGTATTGATATATCCCAGTCATTACTCCCCTTGAACCACGTCTCAGTAACAGCCACTACATCTATATTCTCAGATGCCATTATAGCCTCAAGTTCATTGATCTTATTCCCTAGACTGCGAGCATTTGTAGACAAGACTCTGAGCTTGTCATTCCTTAACCTTTGTGCTACTGGCCTCTTCTGGCATTGTTCCGGGGGGCAGTTGGACTGCTGGATTATCACTCTTTTGCCCCCCTTTCCTAGTTTAAATGCTTCTTAGCAAATACCTGGAACTGTTCACCGAGGACATTCGTTCCTTTGAGAGAAAGATGCAAACCATCTTTCTTGTACAGTTCTTTTCCATTCCAACAAGAGCTAACATGAGACACAAAGCCAAACCCTTGGTTCAGACACCATTCACCAAGCCATACATTGAATTCCTTAATGCGCATCTTCCTGTCATGCTGAAGGTTATGCACAGGCAAAACTGCAGAGAATGAAACAGTTGATGCAACCTCCCGTATATCCTTTCCAAGTGTGTGAAAAGCTTCTTTCACCTTTGAAACCTCATTGCAAGCCAGATCGTTTGTCCCAAGATGGAGAATAACATCCACTTCCCTTTCCTGCTTTGCTTGCCTGACAATATTAAGGATTCGTCGTCTATCCCTGCTAGCGGTAGCACCAGGGAGACATCTCACAACACCATTCTCCTCAAACTTCACACCTCTTATGATGGAATCGCCCACCAACAGCTGCTTACTATCAATCCTCACCTTCTCCTTTTTGTCTTTGGCTGCAGTCTTACATACTTTAGGCATGGGAGATGATTGTTTCTCACCCACTGTGCTTGAGCCATCCTCCATGTTGCTCTTGCACTCTGAAAGTGCTGCAAATGAATTATGGAGAGCCACAGACTGTGGGACATGCCTTCTATCCACAACTCTCAGTCTACCAGAACCTACAGTAACCCATCTCCCTATTCTAGGGGGCCTCTGTGGCAGTGGCATTGCAATGTTCTCAGCCTGAGTTTGTTTAGTGGTTAATTAAAAAATCTCATATTTCAAAAAGTTGATTTCCTGCTGCATTATAGAGAGCTGTCTACAGATCAGACAGTATCCAAACCTCTGAAGAGTGGAACCTGAAATAAAAGCACAACAATTCCTGCACAGAACCAGGTCTGCCATTGTAAAGAGGGGAAAAATTTTAAACAAACAAATCTTACTTGTTTAGATTGTATCCACCTCCAGATTACCTCCTGAGTATCTCCTGAATATCTAAATGCTCTTGTAAATCAGCTCTTGGTAAGCAGTCTTGGAAAAGCAGCAAGCTATATGTACAGGGTGGGCCATTTATATGGATACACCTTAATAAAATGGGAATGGTTGGTGATATTAACTTCCTGTTTGTGGAACATTAGTATATGTGAGGGGGGAAACTTTTCAAGATGGGTGGTGACCATGGCGGCCATTTTGAAGTCGGACATTTTGAATCCAACTTTTGTTTTTTCAATAGGAAGAGGGTCATGTGACACATCAAACTTATTGGGAATTTCACAAGAAAAACAATGGTGTGCTTGGTTTTAACGTAACTTTATTCTTTCATGAGTTATTTACAAGTTTCTCTTTGTTTACAGCCATTGACATGTCGCCGAGGTTAACACGTGAGGAGCGGATAGAAATTGTGTTGATGTCTGGTGAACGCAGTAACCGGGTCATTGCAGCAGATTTTAATGCAAGACACCCTACAAGACCACCCATCTCCGTTGCTACAGTTAGCAAACTGCTTGCTAAGTTTCGTGAAACTGGTTCAGTGTTGGATTTGCCAAAATGTGGACGCATGAAATCTGTCTCTAATGAAGAAACATCAGTGGCTGTCCTAGCTTCATTCAGCAAGAGCCCAGAGCGTAGCACTCGCCGCATGTCACTGGAGAGTGGCATTAGTCGAACATCCCTTTGGCGGATATTAGCTACTCACAAATGGCACCCTTACAAACTCCAGCTACTGCAGCATCTCAACGAGGATGACCCAGATCGGCGCACTGAATTTTCAGAATGGGCAAAACAAAAATTGGAACAGGACCCTCAGTTTACGCAGAAGATTTTGTTCAGTGATGAGGCAAACTTTTACGTGAATGGTAAAGTTAACAAACAAAATCACCGCTATTGGTCTGACACTAACCCACATTGGATAGATCCCTCCAAGACTGTTGGAACAAAAAAATTGATGGTATGGTGTGGCATATGGGGTACAAAGATAGTGGGGCCATTCTTCATCAATGAAAACCTCAAGGCCACTGGATATGCGAAATTGCTACATGATGATTTGTTTCCCTCTTTATGCATTGAAGCTGGCACGTTATCTGAGTTTTCCAGCAAGATGGTGCACCACCACATTATGGGTGTCAGGTCCGAGCATTCCTAGATGAACAGTTTCCTGGAAAGTGGATTGGTCGTCGTGGACCAGTTGAATGGCCCCCAAGGACTCCCGATCTGACCCCCTTAGACTTTTATCTTTGGGGTCATCTGAAGGCAATTGTCACGACCGCTATCCCAGCAGCAGTCATGTCGCACCAGACGGAGGGGAAGGGGGACCCTTATCTATGGATGGGAAATAGAATGGCCATCCCTGACTAACCCTAAGCTGGCACCTGTCTGCCTTGATACCCTAGACGGGGTGTGAACCCGTGCGGCGAGCAGAATGCCTAAACCCTCAGTCGCCCTAACAAGACTGGACTGGGGAAAGGCCGATGGGAGCGCTAGTCACCATCACTCACGTCTAGGAAAACAACAGGGGAAGACAGCAACAAACAAACAACAGCAGTGATAGACTTATCCAGTCACGAGCAGAGAAGGCGATCCCAAACACGACAGTCCACGCCGGACAAGAGCTCCACAGCAACACCATCAAACGATCTCCTTCCAAGGTCAGAGTAGCACTGGAAGTAAGGACTATATCTGGCAATGACTGCAAGTGAAAGTGAAACTAATATAGTAGCTGGGAGTGGCAGACAGGACTCACCTGAGGAGGATGCCTACAAACTACCAGTCAGGACAAAAAGGTTCACAAGGCAAAACCCAGATGACATACCCTGAACCACAGAGCAAACTCACAAGCTATCGCGAGTAGCAAGTGGCTGCGACCTTCTCCTCCCAGACCTGTCTGGATCAGTCACAGTCGTGACAGTACCCCCCTTTCTACGAGGGGCCCCTGGACCCTCAAGACCAGGCCTCTCCGGATGGGAGCTATGAAAAGCCTGAACGAGTCTGTCCGCTTTTATCTCTGATGCTGGAACCCACATTCTCTCTTCGGAACCATAACCTTTCCAGTGCACCAGGTACTGAAGAGAGCGGCGAACATATCGTGAATCAACAATCTTTTCTACCTGAAACTCAAGACTGCCATCAACAACCACCGGTGGAGGCGGTAGTGGCAATGGTTCAGGAGGTTCTACATATCTCTTAAGCAGAGATCTGTGGAAGACATTATGGATCCTTAGAGTCTGAGGTAGCTCCAGACGAAAAGCCACCGGGTTAATGATCTTAATTACCCTATAAGGACCAATAAATCTCGGACCTAATTTCCACGAGGGAACCTTCAACTTGATATTTCTGGTAGACAACCACACCAAGTCATTCACCCCAAGGTCCGGACCTTCAGAGCGCTTCCTATCAGCCGCACGTTTGAATCTACCACCAATTCTCTTCAAACTTTCTTGCACACTCTGCCACACTGAAGAAAGTGAAGACGCAAATCGTTCCTCCTCGGGAATCCCAGACGGCCCCCTCCTCACTAAACTTACAAAACTGAGGATGGAAACCATACGCACCAAAAAATGGTGACTTATCAGTGGATTCTTGACGACGATTATTAATGGCAAACTCGGCTAACGGTAAATAAGATGACCATTCCTCCTGATTTTCGGAAACAAAGCATCTCAAATATGTCTCTAGGTTTTGATTGGTACGTTCAGTCTGACCGTTGGACTGTGAATGGAAAAATGAAGAAAACAACAGATGAACCCCTAAACGAGAACAAAAAGCTTTCCAAAATTTAGAAACGAATTGGGTACCACGATCCGAAACAATATCGGAAGGGACCCCGTGAAGCTTCACGATGTGGTCAATAAAAACCTGAGCCAGTGTGTTAGCATTAGGCAATGCGGCCAGAGCAATAAAGTGCACCATTTTACTGAATCTGTCAACAACTACAAGAATAACAGTCTTCCCCGCTGATACTGGTAGATCCGTAATGAAATCCATTGACAGGTGCGTCCAAGGCCTGTTGGGGATGGCCAGAGGTAAAAGACGCCCTGCCGGACGAGTATGATCTACCTTAGAACGAGCACAGGTAGCACATGCAGACACAAAATTCAACACCTCCTGGCGCCATTTAGGCCACCAGAACCGACGAGACACTAACTCAGAGGTTGCCCTACTACCTGGGTGTCCTGCCAGTGTGGAGTTATGGTGTTCTTTTAGTATCTCCAGTCGTAAATTTTCTGGCACAAACAGTTTACCCGAGGGGCAGGAGGCCGGGGCGTCCCCCTGAGCTTCCAACACCCTCCCCTCCAAACCTGAGTGTAATGCAGAGACCACCACCCCCTTTTGCAAAATGGGCTCTGGTACCTCAACATCACCCCCTCCAGGAAAACTTTGAGACAATGCATCCGCCTTAGTATTTTTTGCCCCCGGGCGATAGGTTATTACAAAATTAAACCTAGTAAAAAATAACGACCACCGAGCCTGTCTAGGGGTGAGACGTTTAGCAGACTCCAGATATAATAAGTTTTTGTGATCAGTAATCACCGTGACGGGATGAACCGCCACCCTCCAAAAAATGACGCCACTCCTCAAAAGCCAACTTATTAGCCAAAAGTTCCCTGTTGCCAATATCATAGTTCCTTTCTGCAGTAGACAATTTCTTCGAAAAGAAAGCACACAGACGCCATTCACCAGGGGACGGGCCCTGAGATAGTACCGCTCCCACCCCCACCTCTGATGCGTCAACCTCTACAATAAAAGGAAGCGAGACATCTGGCTGTACGAGAATAGGGGCCGAGGTGAATCTCTCCTTCAGAGATGCAAAGGCAGTTTTGGCTGCATGTGACCATTTGGAAAAATCAAATCCCTTTCGGGTCATGTTGTCACGGCTGTATGTGAGCAACAATAGTATACACAGTAAAAGAGCTACTGACCGGACCCAAACTAGGGAGGATAAAGGGTGACCCCTGTCAGACCCTCAAAGCTCTCCCTATTCTGCTAAAGCACATGCCCGGATCCAAATGGCGGAACGAGGCATGCCCACGTGCCTAAGACTGATGACCACTGTAACCCCTACAATAGTGGAAGGGGCACGGCCACCGGTGCCCTACTCAGTATATGGAGGGAACCGTGGCCACCTCAGATCCAGTCAGAAAATAATCAGGTACACAACAATGTCTGTACACTTAGCTGAAGGTGTTGCAGCCGCAGAGAAGACGGATCCAAGGACAGCTGGCAATATCCGGAGTGCTTGCTGCAGCAGAACACAGGTCCAGTGAACTGATAGCTACAAGTGAAGATACTAAGGCAAGAGCTTACAACTGAAATGAGAACTATAATCCACGCCCTACAATAGGAGGAGGGGTGATTTAAAGAGAGGGAAATCAAACGCATGAGGAACAGCTCGGAGGAACGAAACCAAAAGTAAACAGAGCAGTGAGAACTCCTCCCAGCTCTAGTAGTGACATCATCACAGGGGTGGAGAAACAGAGCTGTGAGAACGTCCCAAAGCTCTGGTAGTGACAGTACCCCCCCCCCTCTACGGGTGGACTCCGGACACCCAGGACCCACCTTCTCAGGATGAGCCCTATAAAATGCCCTGATGAGGCGAGTGGCTTTAATGTCCGACACCGGAACCCACATCCTCTCCTCAGGACCATAACCCTTCCAATGAACGAGGTACTGAAGAGAACCGCGGACAATGCGAGAATCCACAATTCTGGAAACCTCAAACTCCAGATTGCCATCAACCAAAATCGGAGGAGGAGGCAAAGAGGAGGGTACCGTGGGCTGGACATATGGTTTTAAGAGAGATCTGTGAAATACATTATGTATCTTCCAAACCCGTGGAAGATCAAGACGGAAGGCAACAGGATTGATGACTGACAAGATTTTATAAGGCCCAATAAACTTGGGACCCAATTTCCAGGAGGGAACCTTCAGTTTAATATTTCTTGTAGACAACCACACCAGATCACCCACATTCAGGTCCGGACCAGGCACACGTCTCTTATCAGCCACACGCCTATACCTCTCACTCATCTTTTTAAGATTACTCTGAATCTTTTGCCAAATGGTAGACAAAGACGAGGAAAATCTCTCCTCCTCAGGTAAACCAGAAAGAGCCCCTCCCGAGAATGTCCCAAACTGCGGATGGAACCCATATGCACCAAAGAATGGTGACTTATCAGAAGATTCCTGACGATGGTTGTTCAGAGCAAACTCAGCAAGAGGGAGAAATGAACACCAATCCTCCTGGTTCTCTGCCACAAAACAGCGCAAATATGTCTCCAGATTCTGATTGAGGCGCTCAGTCTGACCATTCGACTGCGGGTGAAAAGCAGAAGAGAAGGACAGCCGAACCCCCAGGCGAGAACAGAAAGCCTTCCAGAACCTGGACACAAACTGCGTGCCTCTATCGGAAACAATATCAGAGGGAATGCCGTGCAATTTAACAATATGGTCGACAAAAGCTTGCGCCAACGTTTTAGCATTGGGTAAACCAGGGAAAGGTACGAAATGAGCCATCTTGCTAAAACGGTCCACCAACACCAGGATCACCAACTTCCCCGAGGAACGAGGAAGATCCGTGATAAAGTCCATGGACAGGTGTGTCCAAGGACGGGAAGGTATGGGTAACGGGAGAAGGGAACCTGAAGGCCGTGAACGAGGGACCTTAGCGCGAGCGCACGTCTCACAAGCAGCCACAAAACCCTCCACCGACTTACGAAGAGCCGGCCACCAAAATCTCCGAGCAATGAGATCTACCGTGGCTCTACTCCCGGGGTGACCAGCAAGAACCGTATCATGATGCTCCTTAAAGAGTTTGTGACGTAGCTCAGGAGGCACGAACAACTTCCCAGAAGGACAACGGGCAGGTGCCTCAGTCTGGGCAGCCTGGACCTCGGCCTCCAAATCGGAATATAGAGCAGAAACAACAACCCCCTCCGCCAAAATGGGACCCGGGTCCTCGGAGTTTCCTCCTCCCGGAAAACAGCGAGAGAGAGCATCAGCCTTCACATTTTTTATCCCAGGTCGGAATGTAACAACAAAATTGAATCTGGAGAAGAACAGAGACCATCTGGCCTGTCTCGGATTCATACGCCTGGCCGACTCCAAGTATGCCAGATTCTTATGGTCGGTAAAAACGGTGATAGGGTGCCTGGCCCCCTCCAACCAATGGCGCCATTCCTCGAAAGCCAACTTGATGGCCAACAACTCCATATCTCCCACATCATAGTTTCTCTCTGCCGGGGAGAGTTTTTTAGAGAAAAAGGCACAGGGTCGCCATTTGGCAGGAGAAGGGCCCTGGGACAAAACCGCACCCACACCCACCTCGGAAGCATCCACCTCAACAATAAAAGGTAAGGAAACATCGGGATGCACCAAGACGGGAGCAGACGCAAAACTCTCTTTAATCTTTGAAAAGGCTGCAAGCGCCTCCTCCGACCAAGAGGAAAAATCCGCCCCCTTTTTTGTCATGTCAGTAAGGGGTTTGACAACAGAGGAATAATTCAAAATGAACTTTCTGTAATAGTTCGCAAAACCCAGAAAGCGCATCAATGCCTTCTGATTCTCAGGAAGCTCCCACTCAAGTACAGCACGGACCTTCTCAAAACCCAGAAATTGAATCTCCGATACCATAAAAAGACATTTCTCCAGCTTGGCGTACAATTTATTTTCCCGCAGAATCTGCAGAACCTGAAAAAGATGATCCTGATGGGTCTGAACATCAGGGGAAAAAATCAAAATATCATCAAGATACACCAATACAAATTTCCCCATTAAATGGTAGAAAATACTATTAACAAAATGCTGAAAGACGGCCGGAGCATTCATCAGGCCGAAAGGCATAACGAGATTCTCGAAATGCCCGTTAGGGGTATTAAAGGCCGTTTTCCATTCATCCCCCTCTCTGACCCTGACCAGGTTGTACGCGCCTCTCAAATCCAATTTGGAAAACACCTTGGCCCCAACAATTTGGTTGAAGAGGTCCGGGATCAGAGGAAGGGGATAGGGATCGCGAATCGTGATACGGTTCAGCTCCCTAAAATCTAGGCAAGGTCTCAGAGAGCCATCTTTTTTTTTAACAAAAAAAAAACCCGCGGCCACAGGTGACTTTGAGGGACGAATATGCCCCTTCTCGAGACTCTCGGAGATATAAGTTCGCATTGCGATTCTTTCCGGTTGTGAGAGATTGTAGAGGCGTGCTTTTGGCAGCTTGGCGCCGGGAATGAGGTTAATGGGACAGTCAAACTCCCGGTGAGGAGGTAGCTCCTGAACACCGCTCTCGGAAAACACGTCCGAGAAATCAGAGAGAAATGATGGCACAGTTTAGTAGACACCTCTGCAAAAGTCGCTGTGAGACAATTCTCTCTACAAAAGTCACTCCACTCATTTATTTGCCTTCCTTGCCAATCAATAGTGGGGTTATGTCTAGTGAGCCAGGGTAACCCCAAAACTAGAGCAGAAGGCAATTCGTTAAGGACAAAACAAGATATATCCTCCACATGAGTGTCACCTACAGCTAGCCGGATATTGTGACCAATGCCCTTCAGAGATCTCTGTGAGAGTGGAGCAGAGTCAATAGCAAAAACAGGTATATCCTTTTCTAATGTGCAAACCTGAAAACCATGCATGGCTACAAATTGAGTGTCAATAAGATTGACGGCCGCTCCACTATCGACAAAAATCTCACAAGAAATTACTTTGCTCTCTAGCGCCACCCTGGCAGACAGGAGAAAACGGGAACTGCAGGTCAGAGGAAAAGCATAAATTCCTACATCAACTTTGCGCAAAGTAGCAGATGAAGCAGAATTTGATGATTTACCTTTTGAGGTTTTTCTCTTATTATCGCTCTTAGTACAGTTCAAGAATCTCCTAGAGGGACAAACATTTGCCAAATGACCTATGCCCCCACAACAAAAACACACCATACTCTGAGGACTAAATCCTCTTTTATCAGGGGCAAGTCGACCTAGCTGCATGGGCTCCTCCTCAGAGGGGAGCGAGACAGGATGAGGCCCCTGCACACTGAATGAGTCCGCACCACTGCCCCTAGACTGACAATGGCTGGACAGAGAGGTCTCGTTTCTTTCTCTTAGACGCCTGTCAAGGCGTACCGCCAATGACATGGCAGACTCTAAGGACGTTGGTCTCTCATGGAAAGCAAACGCATCTTTCAATCTCTCTGAGAGACCATGACAGAACTGACTCCGGAGTGCAGCGTCATTCCAACCCGAATCAGCTGCCCATCTCCGAAATTCAGAACAATAAAGCTCCGCAGACAGTTTGTTCTGGCATAAAACACGTAAGTTAGATTCGGCCAGAGCAACACGATCCGGGTCATCATAAATCTGCCCCAGGGCCACAAAAAATCTTTCCACGGATCGAAGGGAGGGATCCCCTGATGGCAGCGAAAAAGCCCAAGTCTGAGCATTACCCCTGAGCAAGGAAATGACAATCCTCACCCTCTGCTCCTCCTTACCAGAGGAGTGGGGACACAAGCAAAAATGGAGTTTGCATGCCTCTCTGAAGCGAACAAAATTCTCACTGCCCCCGGAGAACGTTTCCGGAAGTGAGACCTTTGGCTCGCAACAGACTCCATGAGCCGGAGCAGAGCCCAATGCTTGAAGCTGAGTCATAGATTGACGGAGATCCGCTACTTCCAAAGAAAGACCCTGCATGCGGTCAACCAGGCCAGAAAGCGGATCCATGTCAAAAAAGGACAGTTTTGGTGGATTATAATGTCACGGCTGTATATGAGCAACAATAGTATACACAGTAAAAGAGCTACTGACCGGACCCAAACTAGGGAGGATAAAGGGTGACCCCTGTCAGACCCTCAAAGCTCTCCCTATTCTGCTAAAGCACATGCCCGGATCCAAATGGCGGAACGAGGCATGCCCACGTGCCTAAGACTGATGACCACTGTAACCCCTACAATAGTGGAAGGGGCACGGCCACCGGTGCCCTACTCAGTATATGGAGGGAACCGTGGCCACCTCAGATCCAGTCAGAAAATAATCAGGTACACAACAATGTCTGTACACTTAGCTGAAGGTGTTGCAGCCGCAGAGAAGACGGATCCAAGGACAGCTGGCAATATCCGGAGTGCTTGCTGCAGCAGAACATAGGTCTAGTAAACTGATAGCTACAAGTGAAGATACTAGGGCAAGAGCTTACAACTGAAATGAGAACTATAATCCACGCCCTACAATAGGAGGAGGGGTGATATAAAGAGAGGGAAATCAAACGCATGAGGAACAGCTCGGAGGAACGAAACCAAAAGTAAACAGAGCAGTGAGAACTCCTCCCAGCTCTAGTAGTGACATCATCACAGGGGTGGAGAAACAGAGCTGTGAGAACGTCCCAAAGCTCTGGTAGTGACACATGTCCGTCAGTGGTTTGACCACCAAGGAATAGTTCTTTATAAACTTTCTATAAAAATTGGCAAACCCCAGGAAGCGTTGCAATGCCTTCAGGTTCTCAGGCAGATCCCAGTCTATAATCGCCCGGACTTTCTCTGGATCCATGCGGAAACCTGAATCTGACAACACATACCCCAGAAATGGCAGTTCTTTTACGGTGAACACACATTTTTCTAACTTAGCAAACAATTTGTTGGCCCTTAATATCTGCAGCACTTGTCTCACATGGATCTTATGTGTATCCAGATCCGGGGAATAGACCAGAATGTCATCAAGATATATCACAACAAATCTCCCGATAAGGTGACTAAAAATATCGTTGACAAAATGTTGGAATACCGCAGGCGCATTAGTAAGACCAAATGGCATGACCAGATTTTCATAATGCCCTTCCGGAGTATTAAAAGCCGTCTTCCACTCATCCCCCTCTTTGATGCGAACCAGGTTATAGGCTCCTCTGAGATCCATTTTGGAGAACCATTTAGCACCAGCAACCTGATTAAAGAGGTCGGGAATGAGAGGAAGAGGATAGGGATCTCGGATAGTTATCCGGTTTAATTCCTGGAAATCCAGGCAAGGACGTAGGCCCCCATCTTTCTTTTTAACGAAAAAGAACCCTGCAGCCACAGGTGAAGAAGAGGGTCTGATGTGTCCCTTAGCCAAACTCTCCAAAATATAATCTTTCATAGCCTTCCTCTCCGGGCCGGAAAGATTGTATAACCGGGTTTTAGGTAGTTTTGCCCCAGGTAATAGATTAATCGGGCAATCATATGGACGATGAGGTGGTAACCCCTGACAACCCTTCTCAGAGAACACATCCATAAAATCTGACAGAAAGGCAGGTAAAGATGTTACAGAGAGTGTAGAGCACCTACTACTCAAGCAGTTGTCCTTACAATGTTCACTCCACTCCACAATCTCCCCACAATTGTGAGTCACCAGCCAGGGAAGCCCCAATACCATAGGAGCCGGAAGACCGTCCAGGACATAACAAGAGATATGCTCTTTATGAAGGTCCCCTACCTGCAGATGGATATTATGGATGATCTGAGTTAACGCTCTCTGAGTAAGAGGGGAGGAGTCGATGGCAAACACAGGAATAGTTCTGCATACCGGTTCCGGAGTAAAACCCAGAGCCTGAGCAAACCGTGAATCCACCAAGTTGACCCCCGCCCCACTGTCCAAAAAGACGGAACAGATCTCAGTCTTATTGCCCGCCTCAACGGTAGCGGACAACAAAAACTGAGATGCGTATGGAGGAAACGAATACGCCCAGACTGTTCTCCTCCGCACAATCTGGGGACTCTAGTTTACCGGCGGCTCCTTTGTTTGTGGTCTCTTGGGTTCTGAGGGACAAACCTTTACAAAATGACCCCTCCCCCCACAACGAAAACAAACCTCTGACCTACGGCGGAACTTAGGAGGATTCACCCGTCTAGTGGCGCCCCCTATTTGCATTGGTTCGACTGGACCATAACAGACCGATCCCTGCCCTATAGAGGCCTCCGTAAAATTTAATAGTCTCTCCCTGAGTCGTCTGTCGATTCTTATGGACAGAGACATAGCAGCCTCAAGAGACCCAGGGACCTCGTATACCGCCAGCGCGTCTTTTAATTTTTCAGACAACCCCTGGCAGAACTGACTCCTAAGGGCCGAGTCGTTCCATAACGTATCAGTAGCCCACCTACGGAATTCGGAACAATATAGTTCAGCAGACCGGTTCTCTTGCCGAAGTCTACGTAGCTTAGACTCAGCCAGTGAGACCCTGTCCGGGTCATCATATACGAGACCCAGGGCTTCAAAAAACTCCTCCACTGATCGTAAGGCCGGAGAGTCTGATGGTAGGGAGAAAGCCCAAGCCTGCAGTTCTCCTTGCAGGAGAGAAATTACAATGCCCACCCGTTGTTCCTCACCGCCGGAGGATCTAGGGCGTAACCTGAAGAACAATTTGCAAGCTTCTCTGAAGGTTACAAATTGGTCTCTCCCTCCAGAGAACCTATCAGGTAAAGCCACTTTTGGCTCAGGAGTACCTTGGTTTCCCGTAGCAACGGTGGAACCCAAGGATTGCTGCTGCAGCACTGTTGCTTTTAATCTTGCCACTTCAAGGGATAACCCCTGTAATTGTTTCGCCAAAACCGAAACCGGATCCATAGTGGAACAGACAAAATACAAAGCAAAACAGCAAGCAAAAAAGAAAAAAAAAAAGAAATGTCACATTATTTTTTTTAAAAGGCCAGATATACTGTCACGACCGCTATCCCAGCAGCAGTCGTGTCGTACCAGACGGAGGGGAAGGGGGACCCTTATCTACGGATGGGAAATAGAATTGCCACCCCTGACTAACCCTAAGCTGGCACCTGTCTGCCCTGATACCCTAGACGGGGTGTGAACCCGTGCGGCGAGCAGGATGCCTAAACCCTCAGTCGCCCTAACAAGACTGGACTGGGGAAAGGCCGATGGGAGCGCTAGTCACCATCACTCACGTCTAGGAAAACAACAGGGGAAGACAGCAACAAACAAACAGCAGAGATAGACTTATCCAGTCACGAGCAGAGAAGGCGATCCCAACACGACAGTCCACGCCGGACAAGAGCTCCACAGCAACACCATCAAACGATCTCCTTCCAAGGTCAGAGTAGCACTGGAAGTAAGGACTATATCTGGCAATGACTGCAAGTGAAAGTGAAACTAATATAGTAGCTGGGAGTGGCAGACAGGACTCACCTGAGGAGGATGCCTACAAACTCCCAGTCAGGACAAAAAGGTTCACAAGGCAAAACCCAGATGACATACCCTGAACCACAGAGCAAACTCACAAGCTATCGCGAGTAGCAAGTCGCTGCGACCTTCTCCTCCCAGACCTGTCTGGATCAGTCACAGTCGTGACAGCAATTGTCTATGCTGTGAAGATACGAGATGTGCAGCACCTGAAACTACGAATACTGGAAGCCTGTGCTAGCATTTCTCCTGCGGTGTTGCTATCAGTGTGTGAAGAGTGGGAGAACAGGGTTGCATTGACAATCCAACACAATGGGCAGCACATTGAACACATTTTATAAGTGGTCAGAAACTTGTAAATAACTCATGAAAGAATAAAGTTACGTTAACACCAAGCACATCATTGTTTTTCTTGTAAAATTCCCAATAAGTTTGATGTGTCACATGACCCTCTTCCTATTGAAAAAACAAAAGTTGGATTCAAAATGGACGACTTCAAAATGGCCGCCATGGTCACCACCCATCTTGAAAAGTTTCCCCCCCTCACATATACTAATGTGCCACAAACAGGAAGTTAATATCACCAACCATTCCCATTTTATTAAGGTGTATCCATATAAATGGCCCATTCTGTATATAGATATGGGTGTTTGCATTCATCTATATACATGTATATACTTATATTAACCTAAATGCCGCCAAATATGACCCCCCAATCATGGGTGCCCCCCCCAGTTAATTTCCCCCTGCAAGCGCATGCCAGCACGCCTGCAGGAGGGAAATGACGCCTAGGTGACTGGACAATAGAGATTTTCTGCCTTTTGATAGCACCTCCGGCAGTGCCAGAGATGCTTTGCATTAACAAAGGGCTCCTTTGCAGTGTACCTTCAGCGCAGTAATCACCACGCTGGAGATACGTGGTCACTTCACCGGCGGGAGGATCAAAGCAACCCCACGCCTGGAAGGGTGCGCCAGGAGGCGCAGGCTATAATCATTATTAGGACCTAACCTGGGTAAGGTATTTTAACAACTATATTAACTGATGCCTAACTAGGCAGTGGAACCTATCTTTACCCAGGTTAATTAATACTTTACTTTTATTTCTATATTTCTATAAAAAGTTAAAAAATACAGTCCCCACTACACTAGTGGGTTGTAGTGATAAGTGGTGAAGAGGGGACGGGAGAGTGCACTAACTCCCACCCTCTCACATTGGAAGCAAAATGCTACAGTGTCACCATTTGCAGGGCTGTTACTAGCTCTGTGCTGCTGTCAGTTTGACCATGTATAGCAGTGGGGACCTAGAAGCGTCACCCCACTGTCAAAAGGATGCACACTGCACCTATACACTCAGCAGGTCAGCTAGGGGCCAAAAGGCTAGTGGCCCTACAAACTATTGATGGACATGGCTATATGCCATGTGAAGCCTGAATGTTTGAATAATCGCACTGTTAAAGTGTAGTCCATCCAGGACTAACCACAGCTGATTCACTGTGAAGTGGGAGACTGCGTATTAAAAGCTACAACTGCCCCCCAACATGTTTCGCCAGTATTCTGGCTTCTTCAGGGGAAATGGGCAGCCTGGAGGCGCAGGCTGGGGCGGTGATGTCATATCACTGCGCCAGCCCACGTGGACTTGCCTGCAGAGCGGGCGCCGCTGAATTTAAATAGTCCGGCGGCACTGCACTCTTCAGTTGAGCCAAGCAGCCCCAAGAGAAAATCAACCCATGCAAGACGAGCATCAGTGAGGATCATCTCCTGGGACAAGTATTAACCCCTGGAGGACAAGCATATACCCCTGGACTGGTGAGTAACCCTTTACCCCCCTAGACCAACTAGCATTATCCCTACTATTAACCCTTTGTTAACCCATGATCCCTGCAATCATTGCCTATTTAACCCCTGTTACCCCTGAATACCCTATATACCCCTGCATTCCCACTGCCACCAATATTCCCCTGCCATTTACCCCTGCAATTCCTGCCCACTAACCCCTGCATTCCCAGCAGCCCCAGCATTAACCCTTGCATTCAATCTACCCTGCCTATATCCCTGTCCTGCATACATTAGCCCTTACAGTACCACCATAACCCCTGATTGCATTTAACCCCTTGTTATCCCATAGGGACAGTGTGTAGCCAGGTGGGTGGGTGCTGCTAATAGTGTGTGTATGTAAGTGTATGTGTAGATAGTTTGTGGGGTGGAATTGGGATTGTATAGTAGATTGTGTTGTGTTAGTGTAGTCAGGTTTTGTAGTGTTATTACTGTATTGCGGTGTATGTCTATAAATATATATATATATATATATTTATAACCATTGATATAAATATATATAGATATAGTAGAATTTATAGACTGTACACTTGTATTTGTTAAATAAATTATTTTATTGTTCAAACGCAGCTTATAGTCTTTTGTGGTTGCTGCCAGAAATCAAGGCACCTAGTTCAGGAAATAGGTAGAGAAACAAGGTAGTTAGTATTTAAAGTCTAAATAGGTGGAGTCATTAATAGACGACTCACACCTATTTATGAATATTAATTATTGATATTAACCCAAAATATTAATAATTAATATTTCCTTTTACAGCTGTGGAGATCGAATGCAGACGGAGCAGATAAAAACACATGAATGTTTTAAACTTAGTTAAGCTGCTTGATTGAATTGTGAATAGATGGTAAAGCCAAAGTCTGCTGGTATGTTGTCATCAGCGTCTTCATTATGTTTACTGCAGGACCCACGACGATGTAATTTGGTCCATACTGCAAAAGGAGCTCTACAATCACCCATTAATTTTCCCCAAAATAGTCTGTTTCACATAATAAATTTCACCACTTTGTAATTTGGTTCATACTGCAAAAGGAGGTGTACAATCACCCATCAATTTTCCCGAAAAAAACATGGTTGAATTAAAAAATTTCACCAATAAAAGGATAATGGAATTCGGTTCATATAGAAGAAAGTCTACAATCACCCATTAATTTTCCCCAAAATAGTCTGTTTCACATAAAAAATTTCACCACTACGTAATTCGGTCCATACTGCAAAAGGAGGTGTACAATCACCCATCAATTTTCCCAAAGAAAACATGGTTGAATTAAAACATTTCACCAATGAAAGGATAATGGAATTTGGTTCATGCAGAAGAAAGTCTACAATCGCCCATCAATTTTCCCAAAGAAAACATGGTTGAAATAAACTCAGTCAGAAAAACTCTGATACGTTGCCTGAATTATTAGCGCTGCAGATCCCAAATGTGACGTGGGTAAAGTTTTCAAAGTCCATCAATTCGCTTTATGTAGGACCGCGCTGCTAAACCTTCCTTCTGCAACACGACCATCCACATCTCTGGACATAGGACAAGACACCGGTCTCCATGTGTGTACTCCTCTCTTCCAACAAACAATTCTGTGGGATATCAAGAGGTCGCAACCATAGTGAAGCACTGATTTCACCCGTCAAGCTAAAGTGATTTATTATACTCGCAAACAAATTTTTGTTAAAAGCTTATCAAACAGATAGGTCAACGTGAAAAACTGCTGTCCGACCTGGGTGGTTTCGCTCTCACGCTTCTTCAGGGGCGAATAACCCCCCCCCCCACGTGAACGTCTTTAAATCTACAGGTGAGTTCCACCCATATACATCGTTATCCAATAAAAGCATATCGACAATCAGCACACATTAAAAACACAGAAAAAAAATCTATAAAAACACTTATATAATAAAAGTTCTTATCCAGACCATACATCTCTTCATAAATAAACTTCTCTTTTATGTTGTCCAGCATGAAAACCATTTTACTAGTTACAGCCAATCTCCAGCCACTAATCCCCCATTCATCAATAGAGATGTCGCGAACATAAAATTTTCCGTTCGCGAATGGCAAACGCGAATGGCAAACGCGAACGGGCGAACCAGGCGAACCGCCATAGACTTCAATAGACAGGTGAATTTTAATACCCACAGGGACTCTTTCTGGCCACAATAGTGATGGAAAAGTTGTTTCAAGGGGACTAACACCTGGACTGTGGCATGCCGGAGGGGGATCCATTGCAAAACTCCCATGGAAAATTACGTAGTTGACGCAGAGTCGGGTTTTAATCCATAAAGGGCATAAATCACCTAACATTCCTAAATTGTTTGGAATAACGTGCTTTAAAACATCAGGTATGATGTTGTATCGATCAGGTAGTGTAAGGGTTACGCCCACTTCACAGTGACAGACCAAACTCTGACAGACCAAACTCCCCGTTTAACGCACCGCAAACAGTCCATTTGCACAACCGCAAACTCCCCATTTGCACAAGGTTGGATACCAAGCTAGCCATGTCCTGTTCCTTGTCCTCACTGAGGTCATTGAAGGTCTCTTCCTCCACCCAGCCACGTACAACACCAAGGGTCCCCGAAAGGTGACAACAAGCCCCCTGGGACACCTGCTGTGGTTGGTCTTCCACCTCCTCAAAGCCACCTTCCTCCTCTGACTCCTCTTCTTCAGACTCCTCTCTCTGCGTTGCCGCAGGTCCAGCAATTGACGACGACAAGGCTGCTTCTGGTGGTGATGGTGACCACAACTCTTCCTCTTCATGCTCATCTACGGCCTGATCCAGCACTCTTCGCAGGGCACGCTCCAGAAAAAACGCATATGGGATGAGGTCGATCATGTTGCCTTGGGTTTGACTGACCAGGTTTGTCACCTCCGCAAAAGGACGCATGAGCCTATAGCCATTGTGCATGAGCGTTCAGTAACGCGGCCAAAAAATACCCAGCTCCGCAGAGGCTGTCCTCTTTTTTTTCATTAAAAAAAATCTGTTCTTAACAGTTTAATCTCGGTGTATGGAATAGATTTTAGGAACCGGGAGATGGAAAAAGATGATTGGTCAGTCCTCTTACTTCCAATTTGGGGCACTGCGCGTACGGCTTGCAATGTACTGTTACACCAGATATGAGTGGTGTGTTTAAGTAGTACTATTCCTATCAGTTTAATCCCTGTTACGTCTCCTATCAGGGGCTGGTGTATGGAATAGATTTTAGGAACCGGGAGATGGAAAAAGATGCTTGGTCGGTCCTCTTACTTCCAATTTGGGGCACTGCGCGTGCGCCGTGTAATGTACTATGCAATCCCAATATGAGTGGTATGTTAAGTAGTACTATTCCTTTCATTTTAATCCCTGTTACGTCCCCTATCAGGGGCCGGCCTATGGAATAGATTTTAGGAACCGGGAGATGGAAAAAGATGCTTGGTCGGTCCTCCTACTTCCAATTTGGGGCACTGCGCGTGCAATGTACTGTACCACCAGATATGAGTGGTGTGTTAAGTAGTACTATTCCTATCAGTTTAATCCCTGTTACGTCCCCTATCAGGGGCCGGTGTCACGAGTTGGAGGTCCCAGGAGAGACCACCGCGTCGTCAGGCAATAAACAAACGGAAATCAGGTACAGACACACAAGAGTTTATTGCACAAACAAAAAACAGGGAAGGCAGCACAGACAAAACATGAGCTCTATGTACCGTCAGCACAGTGGGAGAAAACCCCCACTGCGCCACTGTCTAGTAATACTCCAGAGGGGCGTGACTAAGCAACTCCTGGTATTCACTAGAGCCCTAGATGGTAGGGTTAGATTTTGCCGCAGGAAGTTGCCAGGGTCCACTCTGGAGTGTGAACTAGACAGTGACAGCAGGAACGAATGGACAACAGGTACCAGAAAGTACCGACGGCACATAGGCAAACATAACAGACAGGCAAATACAAAACAGGGCAACTAATAATACAAGCAGGAGTTCACGCAAGGGAGCAGGAGGGGCAATGAGCAGAGAGGGACTTGCTCCACCAGTAGTAAACTGCATGGCCTTGCGCATGCCACTCTGCTGCAAAGGCTTGCTGAACACAGACATATGAATACACACAAAGTAACTAAAACATAACTGGCAGAACAGATAACAGAAAGACAGAAAAGAGGACGTCAAAGAGGACGGGAATGAACAAGTAGGGAAACCCACAGAGCACAGACAGACAGATACGGATCCCATGGGCCAGCAGCATGGGAGAGTGAGTACAAACAGGAGCAGGACAAGATAACACACACCAGGAGAGCTGACACAGAACTGAGGAAACCCCAGCCTTATATACAGGTTCCATGGGTGCAGCAGAGAGACCACACCCATGGAGCAGACAGAGGATTAACTCCTAATAGGCACACAGGGGAGTTAACCCCTAAAGAACCACAAATGGCACACAGAAACGGAACTTCAGCGAGGAGCGCCGAACAAGAAAGGACGGAAGGTCACAGCCCGAGTGTCACGGCGGCCGTGCACTCAGTATGACAGATAACGAACCAACCAGGCTCTGGGCGAGAGACAGGGAAGGGTCACCTCCTAGCTAATCCCTGACCTCTTTGTCTGCACTGCTCAGCCCATCTACAGATCTTGAAGGTAGATCTGAGATGTCCCCGTGCCTGGGCTGACAAAACCCTGAATTCCCTGAGATGGTGAAGTGGAAAATAGGAGCAGCCTGCTCGCACAGAACCTGGATGGGAAAGATGACACAAAACAACCAACTAGAAACAACACTTATCTTCCTGAGCTGGAGTAGACAGCCAACCTTCCTTCCTAGCTTCCAAGATCACAATAATGAATATAATCCGCTCAGGGCACTGGGCAGAGGAGCTATTTAAACTAATGACTCCACCCAGAGCACCTGATGAGGGGCGGATCCAGCACGACTCCCAAACAAACACTAAACTCGTGCTGCAATCCTGGCCAACCTCCACACATCGTCAGAGTGGGGCATGACAGTACCCCCCCCTCTACGGGTGACCTCCGGACACCCTGGACCAACCTTATCCGGATGGGACCTATGAAATTCCCTCACCAGACGGCTGGCGTTGACATCTGAGGCCGGAACCCACATCCTCTCCTAAGGACCGTATCCCCTCCAGTGAACCAGGTACTGGAGGGAACCCCGCAGAACTCTCGAGTCGAGAATCCTGGAGATCTCGAACTCCAAGTTTCCCTCGACCAGAACAGGAGGAGGAGGCAATGGCGATGGTACCACCGGTTTAACATATTTTTTTAGTAAAGACTTGTGGAAGACATCGTGGATCCTCCAATTCTGCGGCAGATCAAGTCGAAATGCCACAGGATTGATCACAGCAGAAATCTTATATGGACCAACAAATCTTGGACCCAGTTTCCAAGATGGCATTCTCAACTTGATATTTCTAGTGGACAACCACACCAAATCACCCACACACAGGTCCGGACCAGTCACACGTCTCCTGTCAGCCATTCGTTTATACCTCTCACCCATCCTCTCCAAATTCCCTTGAATCCCCCGCCAGATAGAGGATAAGGCAGAAGAGAATCTCTCCTCCTCTGGCATCCCGGAGGAACCAGACCCAGAAAAGGTACCAAACTGAGGATGGAAACCGTATGCGCCAAAAAATGGCGACTTACCCGTGGACTCCTGCCTACGGTTATTCAATGCAAATTCTGCTAAGGGCAAGAACGAGGACCAGTCCTCCTGATTCTCAGCCACAAAGCACCTCAAGTAGGTCTCCAGGTTTTGATTGGTACGCTCCGTCTGACCATTCGACTGTGGATGAAAAGCCGACGAGAAAGAAAGTTGAATGCCAAGTCGAGAGCAGAACGCCCTCCAAAACCTGGAGACAAACTGCGTGCCCCTATCAGAGACAATATCCGAAGGAATACCGTGCAATTTAACAATATTATCCACAAAAATCTGTGGTATAAAGTGAGCCATTTTACTGAAACGATCGACTACCACCAAAATCACTGTTCTCCCGGAGGAACTCGGTAGGTCCGTAATAAAGTCCATGGACAAATGTGTCCAAGGACGAGATGGAATAGACAATGGAAGAAGTGAACCAGGCGGTCGAGTATGAGCAACCTTAGACCGAGCGCAGGTTTCACAAGCTGCCACGTAATTCTCATTACTCTTACGCAAACCTGGCCACCAGAACCTCCGGGACACCAGATCACAGGTGGACTTACCACCAGGATGTCCAGCGAGAACAGTATCGTGATGTTCATTAAACACCTTGTATCGTAGGCCCTCAGGAACAAACAACCTCCCTGGGGGACACGAACCAGGAGCCCCCTCCTGAGCTCCCAACACCTCCATCTCCAATTCAGGGTACAGAGCGGAGACCACCACTCCATCCGCCAAAATCGGCGCTGGATCTTCTGAATCACCTCCCCCAGGGAAGCTGCGAGACAAGGCATCAGCCTTGACGTTCTTGACCCCTGGGCGAAAGGTAACCACGAAATTTAACCTGGTAAAAAAAAGTGACCATCTGGCCTGCCTAGGGTTCAGACGCTTGGCAGATTGCAGGTAAGCCAAATTCTTATAGTCAGTATACACCGTAACGGGGTGAGACGCCCCCTCCAACCAGTGGCGCCATTCCTCAGAGGCCAACTTGATAGCCAACAACTCTCTATCTCCAACATCATAATTCCTCTCGGCAACCGAGAGCTTCTTGGAGAAGAAGGCACACGGGACCCACTTGCCAGGAGATGAACCCTGTGACAGCACCGCCCCAACCCCCACCTCTGATGCATCAACCTCCACTACGAATGGTTGAGACACATCCGGCTGCACCAGAATGGGAGCGGACGCAAAACGCTCCTTAACAGCCGAAAAGGCCTGCAACGCCTCATCCGACCAGACAGATACATCGGCGCCCTTCTTGGTCATATCAGTAAGAGGTTTTACTAGGGTAGAATAATTCGAAATAAATTTCCTATAATAATTTGTAAACCCCAAGAACCGCATCAAAGCTTTCTGATTCTCTGGTCGGTCCCACTCCAGAACCGCCCGGACCTTTTCGGGGTCCATACGAAAACCGGAATCAGAAAGCATGTATCCCAAGAACGGAAGCTCTTGCACCGCAAACAAACATTTCTCCAATTTGGCATACAACTTATTCTCCCGAAGGATCGTCAAAATCTGTCTCACATGATCCTGATGGGTCTTCAGATCAGGAGAATAAATTAAAATGTCATCCAGGTAAACTACTACGAACCTCCCCACCAAGTGATGAAAAATGTCATTGACGAATCGCTGAAATACTGCTGGCGCGTTCGTCAACCCAAAAGGCATCACCAGGTTTTCAAAATGACCCTCGTGCGTATTGAAGGCCGTTTTCCACTCATCCCCCTCCTTGATCCTGATCAGATTGTAGGCTCCTCTCAAATCCAACTTGGAGAACACCTTGGCTCCAACAATCTGATAAAAAAGATCAGAGATCAAGGGCAGGGGATATGGATCCCGGACTGTAATACGGTTCAACTCCCGGAAATCCAAACACGGTCTCAGTGATCCATCTTTTTTCTTCACAAAGGACAAACCTACTGCCACTGGAGACTTAGATGGTCTAATATGAACCTTTGCCAAACTCTCGGCGACATACTTTCGCATGACCTCTCTTTCGGGTTGAGAGAGGTTGTAAAGCCGAGACTTTGGCAACTTGGCGCCAGGAATGAGATTAACTGGACAATCATAGTCCCGATGAGGGGGCAATTCCTGAGCCCCACCTTCCGAAAAAACATCCGCAAAATCCGAGAGATACGGAGGTAAAGCCGTAATGGACACTTCAGAAATAGATGTGACAAGACAATTGTCCGAACAAAACTCGCTCCAACCAATGATTTGTTTCGCTTGCCAGTCTATAATTGGGTTATGTCTAATCAACCATGGCAACCCCAAAACTATAGGAGCTGGCAAATCCTTCATGACAAAACAAGAAATAATTTCAGCATGTGAATCACCCACCCTTAAATGAATACCATGAACAATGTGAGTGAGACTCCTTTGAGAAAGAGGGGAAGAATCAATTGCAAAAACACGAATCTCGTTCTCTAACGTGCAAGTACTTAGTCCCAGGCCTTGAAGAAAAAGAAAGTCAATTAGGTTTACCCCAGCACCACAATCAAGGAATACATCAACAAACACATTTTTTGACTCTAGCGCCACCATAGCTGAAAGGAGAAAACGGGAACTGCAGGGAACTTGCATACCTGTCTGCTCCACCACACCATTCATACTACCAAGTGTGAGGGAGGTTTTTTTTTCTTTTTTCCTTTTCTCTTCCACCTGTGATTTAACATGAGGACAAGAAAAAATAAAATGACCCCTCTTTCCACAAAAGTAACATAGTTTGTGCAATTTCCTAAAGTCTCTACTATCAGAATGGCAAGAAATCTGACCCAATTGCATGGGTTCCTCCGCTACTCCAGCGTTATAAGCAATATCACCCTGGGCAGAAGAAGAAACAAAACCACACGCAGGAGGGATCCCCTGCACGGAGGGACCCTTACCCCTCTCTCGGATACGTCTATCCAACCGTATAGCCAAAGACATTGCATTCTCTAAAGTATCCGGATACTCATGAAAAGCCAGGGCATCCTTCAACCTTTCAGATAACCCCTGACAAAACTGACTACGTAACGCGGGGTCGTTCCACCCCGACTCAGTAGCCCACCTCCTAAACTCTGTACAGTAACCCTCTGCAGTATGTTCACCCTGCAGTAAGTTACGCAATTTCGATTCTGCCATCGAGACCCGATCTGGGTCATCGTAAATCAATCCCAGGGCTTTGAAAAATTCCTCCACTGACCGGAGAGCCAGAGAACCGGGCGGCAGAGAAAAAGCCCAGGATTGAGCGTCCCCTTTAAGCAGAGACATGATGATACCAACCCTCTGATCCTCATTACCTGACGAAAATGGACGCAGTCGAAAGTACAATTTGCATGACTCTTTAAAGCGGAAAAAATCATCCGTACTCCCTGTAAATCTGTCGGGAAGAGCGACTTTAGGCTCCCCACCAATTTGACCTGTACCTGATGCCAGAAACCTCTGACACTGTGTGACCGTACCACGCAGATCCGCAACCTCTAGGGATAAACCCTGCATGCGGTCAACCAGTGCATCAATTGACGCCATCACAAAAGCGCTGAGTGATGGCAGTCACAGTATGGCGGATTATAATGTCACAGCGGGCGTGCACTCAGTATGACAGATAATGAACCAACCAGGCTCTGGGCGAGAGACAGGGAAGGGTCACCTCCTAGCTAATCCCTGACCTCTTTCTCTGCACTGCTCAGCCCATCTACAGATCTTGAAGGTAGATCTGAGATGTCCCCGTGCCTGGGCTGACAAAACCCTGAATTCCCTGAGATGGTGAAGTGGAAAATAGGAGCAGCCTGCTCGCACAGAACCTGGATGGGAAAGATGACACAAAACAAGCAACTAGAAACAACACTTATCTTCCTGAGCTGGAGTAGACAGCCAACCTTCCTTCCTAGCTTCCAAGTTCACAATAATGAATATAATCCGCTCAGGGCACTGGGCAGAGGAGCTATTTAAACTAATGACTCCACCCAGAGCACCTGATGAGGGGCGGATCCAGCACGACTCCCAAACAAACACTAAACTCGTGCTGCAATCCTGGCCGATCTCCGCACATCGTCAGAGTGGGGCATGACACCGAGATAGTGGCTGTGACAGCCGGTCTATGGAATAGATTTTAGGAACCGGGAGATGGAAAAAGATGCTTGGTCGGTCCTCCTACTTCCAATTTGGGGCACTGCGCGTGCGCCGTGCAATGTACTGTGCCACCAGATATGAGTGGTGTGTTAAGTAGTACTATTCCTATCAGTTTAATCCCTGTTATGTCCCCTATCAGGGGACGTGTATGGAATAGATTTTAGGAACCGGGAGATTGAAAAAGATGCTTGGTTGGTCCTCCTACTTCCAATTTGGGGCACTGCGCGTGCGCCGTGCAATTTACTGTGCCACCAGATATGAGTGGTGTGTTAAGTAGTACTATTCCTATCAGTGTGATCCCTTTTACGTCCCCTATTATTATTATTATTATTATTATTATTATTAGGTGTGTTAAGTAGTACTATTCCTATCAGTTTAATCCCTGTTACGTCCCCTATCAGGGGCCGGTCTATGGAATAGATTTTAGGAACCGGGAGATGGAAAAAGATGCTTGGTCGGTCTTCTTACTTCCAATTTGGGGCACTGCGCGTGCGCCGTGCAA
The DNA here is from genome assembly GCF_905171765.1 of Bufo bufo. Lineage (NCBI taxonomy): Eukaryota > Metazoa > Chordata > Amphibia > Anura > Bufonidae > Bufo > Bufo bufo. The sequence goes on along the minus strand of NC_053393.1, from coordinate 282,926,505 downwards.
TGTACTGTGCCACCAGATATGAGTGGTGTGTTTAGTAGTACTATTCCTATCAGTTGATTCCCTGTTATGGGAATAGATTTTAGAGAACCGCAAAGAGTTGTCAATAGTTGACACACTCATGGCATAAATTTTATTCCTCTATGCGTCAATCTTGGTGTAGTGATGACTGTGCTCGTGCGCACGTTTGGGAGATTGCAGGCGTTCGGGGGTTTTAAAAGCCTATGGTCGTGCTCAGGTAGTTCAGTGACAGTTAAGTGACCCAGAAAACAATGATTCTGCAGCGTGGGCCCATTGTTGGCCTAGTAGGCTTTAATAATCACCTTAGATGATCACAAAGAAAATTAATGTTTTTTCTATGCAAAATTATCCAGCCAATAGCTTTTGGTCTGTTCACAATGAAGCAACGACCTTATCATCTGGGGTGTGCCAACATTGCCAACACACTCATAGAGGTGGTCGCTTCATTGTGATATGCAAGCCCCTTCACCACAACAAGGTAACGATCACGAAGGGGAATTGACACATGTATGTGCCTTTTTTTTTGTTTTGTTTTTTCAGCCACAGTGCAACACCAGAGGCCAGAAAAATTAGGCATGTACACATGCCTGAAAAATTAGGTATTGTTGCAGCGCCCATAAAAATTGATGTTTTCTAGGCAGAAAGTGCACTAAAACATTGCGGCTTGAACCCTAGTTGGTGGCGGAGAAGTCACGCAAGTCATCCGGCATGCAGAGATAAAATACAGCAGCGTGTGGACCATTTTTAGCCCAAGGCAGCTCATCTCATCAGGCCTTTTTTAGTCGAATGTATCGCCCACTGTCAGTCCCTTCGGGATCCATGCCTCATTCATCTTAATAAAGGTGAGGTAATCTAGACTTTTTTGACCTAGGCGACTTCTCTTCTCAGTGACAATACCTCCTGCTGCACTGAAGGTCCTTTCTGACAGGAGACTTGAAGCGGGGCAGGCCAGAAGTTCTATCGCAAATTGGGATAGCTCAGGCCACAGGTCAAGCCTGCACACCCAGTAGTCAAGGGGTTTATCGCTCCTCAGAGTGTCGATATCTGCTACCTGTCGGTCGAGTCATTCTCTGAGGGTGGACCCCGAAGGGCTGAGGCGATACTTAGGACTTAAAAAGCTGCGCATGTCCTCCATCAACAACACGTCTGTAAAGCGTCCTGTCCTTGCCGGCGTGGTCGTGGTAGGAGGAGGATTACTTTCACCTCTTCCCCTGTTAGATTCCCGTTGTGCTGTGACATCACCCTTATATGCTATGTAAAGCATACTTTTTAATTTATTTTGGAACTGCTGCATCCTTTCCGACTTCCGGTAATTCGGTAACATTTCAGGCACTTTCTGCTTATACCAGGGGTCTAGTAGCGTGGCCACCCAGTACAGGTCATTCTCCTTCAGCCTTTTTATACGAGGGTCCCTCAACAGGCATGACAGCATGAAAGACCACATTTGCACAAGGTTGGATGCCGAGCTACTCATGTCCCGTTCCTCGTCCTCACTGATCTCACTGAAGGTATGTTCTTCCCCCCAGCCACGTACAACACCACGGGTACCAGATAGGTGACAATGAGCACCCTGGGATGCCTGCTGTGGTTGGTCTTCCTCCTCCTCCTCAAAGCCACATTCCTCCTCTGACTCCTCTTCCTCAGACTCCTCTTCCAGCGTTGCCGCAGGTCCAGCAAGCGATTCTGATAAGGCTGTTTCTGGTGGTGATGGTGACCACAACTCTTCCTCTTAACGCTCATCTACGGCCTGATCCAGCACTCTTCACAGGGCACGCTCCAGGAAGAAAACAAATGGGAGGATGTCGCTGATGGTGCCTTCAGTGCGACTGACTAGGTTTGTTACCTCCTCAAAAGGACGCATGAGCCTACAGGCATTGCGCATGAGCGTCCAGTAACGTGGCAAAAAAATTTCCAGCTCCGCAGAGGCTGTCCTAGCACCCCAGTCATACAAATACTCGTTGACGGCTTTTTCTTGTTGGGTCAGGCGGTCGAACATTAGGAGTGTTGAATTCCAACTTGTGGTCGTGGCTAAGAATTGAACCTAACCGGCTGAGTTGTGCCTGGAGCCGGGTACGAGAGCAGCCTATAAGGGGGCTGCCCCAGAGGAGAAGATTTAGAAAATAAGGGGAATGGGCGGGTGGGTTGATGCCCGGAACGCCTGCCAGGTGAGGGAGAGAGGGGCTGATAAAGGCTGAAGCCCCTCCCACAAATGCAGGCTGAGCTTCAGCCTTACTAAATTGTGGTCATGGCTAAGAATTGGACTCGGGCAGGCGTGCCCGTCTCGAACCTAACTGGCTGAGTTGTGCCTGGAGCCGGGTACGAGAGCAGCCTATAAGGGGGCAAAATGGAAACCAAAATAGTTAATTCAAAACCTTTATTGATTTATAACACCAGAGACTGAAAAGCTTGCAAAATTTCTACCTGCGGGTTAGATATGTACCTGGTGAAACATGACGAGTGCCATCTTCCCATTCTCCGGATGACATGAGCAGCGACCCTGTGCTTGGAAGCTGCGGATGCAGCTCCAATGCGGAAGGAATGGCCAGATATAGAGCTGGGGTCGAACCCTAAGCCTGAGGCAAGTGTACGGATGTGCCATGTGAATTGCACAGAGGTGAGAGAGCCATTGAGATGAGGTAGCAGTGGGCTGTGAGGGGGAGCTTCACGGATGGCGTGCATGAGCTGCCTGAAGACTTGAACCGGGCACCAATTATTGCCAGATTGGAAGAATTTAACCTCAACTGGGGGACCTGTTTGGCTTGTCTTAGTGGACACCAACTTAAGCGTATAGTGGCCCTGGTTCCACACTAGTTGCTATTTGGACAGACCGCTGCGCCCAGCTGAACTGCAAGTGAATTCACCTGGCCTAAGGAATCCGTAGAAGCCCAGGTACATAGCAGCTTAGATGACTAAGCTGGAGAAGGGCCCAAAAGGGTCGCCATCCAGGGCTGATGACATCTTCCGGAACATCTCACCTGTGACCGCCTGTCTACGGAACGGGGGATTGACCCTACCTTTCTGGACCCCACGCAAGGTGGCTTTGACCGCATGCACTGAAAAAATGGAGCCCCCTCCCGGGTTGTGGAGCATGGTGTGGTGTTGGACGCCCGCAAGGTACAACTTGATGATGCTATGCGAGAGATGTAAATGGTGATGACAATGGGCGATAAAGGCCATGATGTACGGGATGTCTGCTAGCCCACCCTGTGGGTGCAGATTGGAATAATCCTGGTAGGTTCTCAGGTCCGCTATGTAAATGTCTTCCGCCCTTCGCGGGCCGCTGCTACGCGCAGCTTCTGTCTCATGGCAACGCGCCATCGCTCCATTCTGCCACCTGGTACGCTCAGGTTCTTGTAACTCGACCTTTGTGAGGTACCCGGAGGAGGCAGCATGGGAAATGACCTCTCGGCACTGGGCAAGTTTCTCTTCCGGGAGGCTGGCTTGCCGGCTGACGGAATCTAGGATGATGCCCAGGAACGAGACCCTAGTGGCAGGACCCTCAGTCTTGGCCTGGGCGACCGGAACCTCTAGACTGGCGAACATCTCAAGGAGGGAGGCGAGAATGCCAGATCCTCCCTGCGGGCCCTCGACGATCAGAAAGTCATCTAGGTAATGGATGACCGTCTGCAGCCCGCCGTGATAGACCAAGATCCAGTGTAGCGCCTTGGCGAACTGGTCGAACAACCAGGGGCTACTTTTAGAGCCGAAAGTGAGCCTGTTGGCGAAGTAATATTAGCCGGCCCACTCGATGCCATAGTACTGCCACAACTGAGGTTGGATGGGGAGGAGCTTGAAAGCATCGGCAATGTCTGCCTTTGCCAACCAAGCGCCTTTGCCATGCAACAAAATGGCTCGTATGGCGTCGTCTATGGAGGAATACTTCATGGCGAACTCTTCTGAAGGAATGAGAGAATTAAGGCTAGGAATAGCAGAAACATGAGGGGCGGACAGGTCATAGAATAAACCTTTTTTTATTAGTGTTTTTTGGGGACACCAGGCCGATAGGGTTGACGCTCCATGACAGAAAGGGAATGAATGGAAAAGGACCTATGAGGAAGCTTTTCTCTACCTCAGACCAAATTAATTTGCTTGTTGCTGTTGGTCCCTGGTGGCTGATAGAAGATTCCTGCCCTCCCAAGGGACCTGCGGTAGTGCAATGAGCCCGGTGTGGAACCCCTCCGAGAAGCCTGTCAACAGGAACGCCACAAAGTTCTGATCGTGGTGGTCCCAAAGGAGAGCCGCCAAGAGGTCCACATTAATGTCGGCTAGTCAGGATCCTTTAGCCGCCTTTTTGGGACAGGAGGAACGAGGGTGGGCCCTAAAACACAAGGAGCAAACGTGGAGAGATCTGCAACTGCCATAGGAGCAACCACCTGAATTGAAGTTATTGCAGATCTGGCTCCTTCCTAAGTAGAAGATGGGCCAGCCGAGCTTGTCAGTGGAGGGGTTGGTCTGCTGGGTCCCGGAGGACCCCGGGAGAGCCCTGTCCTGAGCGGTGTGGGCGGCATTTGGGCACCATTCAGAGGTATGAAAGATGGATTGGCACATTGCGCAGGTGGGTGCCCTAAGGCCCGCGAAGTGACGGCAGAAAAGTTCTGTGTCAATGGAGGCCCAGCTGGTGACATACTGAAACTGCGCCAAAGCTGCTGCCACTTTAGCCGAGAAAGAACGATGGTAGTTGTAGAAGGCTAAACCTCCATACTTGTGACCCAGGTCAGTGACAAGGTACAAGTAGCTGTCCAGCTCTTCTCTTCGGCTGTGCGGTGCAGACAATGTCCCTAAAGACGCTAAATGCCAGGACAAACTCCAGAATGGATCATTTGCGGTTAAGCCGAGAGTCCTTGGCCCTGAGGACTACGGACACATCCCCACAATTGATTACCCTGTTTTCGGGTAAATCTTGGGCGGCAATGAGAACTGACGCCAGATTAACGTCTTTCCCTGCCAGAATGTCTCTCTTGAGATTATCAGGGATGAAATGCGAGAGGGGGCCACCTGGGAATAGGCCTCTGGGCGTACCTGGTGTCAGCCAAAATGAAGTGGAAGGTTGTGGTCAGTGGACGGATGCCGGGGGGTGCCACGGATGTCCGGGACTCTAGATCTGATACTCTTGCCCGGACGTCAGCCACCGAGTCGACCAGTGAGTTCAAGGTGGATTGTAGCTGCACCAGTGAGAGCTGGATAGATGATGTGCCCGGTTGAACCACGGAAGTGTTTGGGCTGACCATGAGGAGCTTGTATAGCTCTGCCTTTCTGGCGGAGGCTGGTTGCGGGATGCCTCTTCTGTTAAGCTCCGCCAGTAACTTTGGAATGGTCCAACTCCTTAGAGACGATGGACCAGCTTAGCCTGAAACAACCGTTTCAGAGACAGAAAGGCTGTCATCTATATCCGAGGCCCGAGGCATAGTTGATCTGTTGAAACATAAATTGCGTGACAAAATAAATTTAAAAAAGAGAGGGTGACGGAGTAACAGGACCGAGAAGGTGTGAGGGCGAAGATATACACGTACCGAATACAGAACCCGTAACACGGACTAGCAGAAAACCTGACCTTGCCGGATAGATGAAGAATCAAATAACTGTGAACATTGACCGTAGGGCTCACCGACGATGTCAGTGAGTACTTACTTGACAGGACTGACTGGAACCTGGGAATAGGATAAACCTGGAAAACAACAAAAGGGGAACAGGTGAAAACTTGAGAGTGCAGAATGAAGGATGACCCCAGACCTGTTTGAGCCAGGCGGACTGGCCAGGATGGGGCGCACCCCTGGAGTCAAATAAACTATCCGAGCGTATCAGATTGGTCATTGACAGAAGGAGGCCACCTGAGGCGTACCAGGTGGTAGAACGGAGCCATGGCGCGTTGCCATGAGACAGAAGCTGCGCGTAGCAGCGGCCCGTGAAGGGCGGAAGACATTTACATAGCGGACCTGTGAGTCAGGTGGGAAAAAGAGCGTTGAAGAAACCTGAGGAACAGGCGGAAGAGTGGCCCCGTAGACAGAGCAAGAACAGACAGGACGACTGTTAGTAGGCTGAAAGGTGTGAAGAGAACCCACGAATCAAATGAAGGTGAAATAGGCAAGGAGGACCTGGACGTACCAGGAAACGAACTGTGCCCTGGGCGAACCAAGGGTCGACACTGTGACAAACAAAACAACCGACCGTGCCCTGGTGAACAATCAAGGACCTAGAAAGTGGCTACGGACACAAGACAACAGTGACCTGGGCGTACCAGGCAGACGATAACAGGCCTGGGCGCAACCAGGTGGAGAAAACATTAGAAAGAGTGGCAGGGCGAATCCTGCAAAAGGGAGACCACCTGAGTGTATCAGGGAGTATGTTTTTATTTTTTTTATTATGTTTATGGTAAAAAATAAATAAATAAAAATTGCCGTTTTACTTATTTTTTTTTTTTTCTTCTAACAAACGCAACACATGGCGATGCGATTGCTCCTAGGAGCATACCAGCATGCCCTGCCGCACCCCACCTGGGACATCAGCAGGCGGAACCCCAGGGCATGACCCAGCCTGAACCTTACCATTTACATGTAATAGGTATGAAAATGAACCCAGGCGGGAGACAGAGGAATAATGGCCTGTGATACATTGCTTAAATCGTAAGAGCCCATGACAATAGAACTTATTGTTGGGGGGGGGCTGGACGAACGGCATGCCCAGCGCCGCCCCATGGCGATCAGCCTGCTCAGCAGGCGCCCGAAGCGCTGTCCGGGAGCCTGCGCTGCATAACCCCTATAGGAGGGCGCGAGTCCCAAACAGCCTCCGGCCTAAGAACTGCCGGTAATGGATGTGGGGGGTGGAACCCAGGCCCCCCCCCCGGGAGTCAGGGCGTCAACGGTGATCGGCAACAGCAAAACTGGGGGGGGGGGGGAGATGAACTCTGCACAGGATTATCCTCTGGCAGTCTTCCTAGTAAATTCCTTAATAATTAGAAAACTGTGGCACAAGTTTAAAGTGTGTACCTACATGCTGTGACCCGTGCAATCAAGTAAAAGGGGAATGATAATGCTCATTTGCGGTCGACAAGGAGGCAGGCTGCTGGCCGGCCATACATCGCTCCGTAGCGAAGGCGGGGCGCTGCGTGCATTCCACGGCGGTATTGTTGCTTGTTATCGTTACCTGTTCGGCTGGGGTGCGAAGCGGACGCCCTCCAACTTACCCCCGTGTAGTGGAGCTGCAGCGTGAGGCGGCCGGACGACAGAGGGAAGAACATGTGAGTCTCCTAACCGGAAGATGATGCCCGGAACGCCTGCCAGGTGAGGGAGAGAGGGGCTGATAAAGGCTCAAGCCCCTCCCACTAATGCAGGCTTAGCTTCAGCCTTACTAACATGTCGGGCTGTCGCAAATCAAGTGCCTCACTGGCATGTTGTTTCACCGCTGGATATCTGAAAAGTGTGCCATGGCCGTGTAGGAACGCCTGAAATGGCCACACACCTTCCTGGCCTGCTTGAGGACATCCTGTAAGCCTGGGTACTTATGCACAAAGCGTTGTACAATCAGATTACACACATGTGCCATGCACGGCACATGTGTCAACTTGCCCAAATTCAATGCCGCCAACAAATTGCTTCCGTTGTCACACACCACTTTGCCGATCTCCAGTTGGTGCGGAGTCAGCCACTGATCCACCTGTGCGTTCAGGGCGGACAGGAGTGCTGGTCCGGTATGACTCTCTGCTTTCAGGCAAGTCAACCCCAAGACGGCGTGACACTGCCGTATCTGGGATGTGGAATAGCCCCTGGGGAGCTGGGGGGGTGCAGTTGATGTGGAGCAAGACGCAGCAGCAGAAGAGGACTCAGCCGAGGAGGTTAGCGAAGAGGATGGAGTAGGAGGAGTTGAGGAGGTTGCAGCAGGCCTGCCTGCAAGTCGTTGCAGTGTCACCAACTCCTCTGCAGAGCCACGCATTCTATTCTTGGCATCTTGGCAGCCATCAGCAGGTTTACCCAATGCGCAGTGTAGGTGATATACCTGCCCTGACCGTGCTTTGCAGACCAGGTATCAGTGGTCAGATGGACCCTTGCTCCAACACTGTGTGCCAGACATGCCATGACTTCCTTTTGCACAATAGAGTACAGGTTGGGGATTGCCTTTTGTGAAAAGAAATTTCGGCCGGATACCTTCCACTGCGGTGTCCCAATAGCTACAAATTTTTTGAAGGCCTCAGACTCCACCAGCTTGTATGGTAAAAGCTGGTGGGCTAAGAGTTCCAACAAGCCAGCTGTCAGACGCCGGGCAAGGGGGTGACTCTGTGACATTGGCTTCTTACGCTCAAACATGTCCTTGACAGACACCTGACTGTGGGCAGATGAGCAGGAACTGCTCAAGGCGAGAGGCGGAGTGGCGGATGGTTGAGAGGGGGCAAGGAGGACAGCAGTGGTTGACGTGGCTGAAGATGCTGGACCAGGAGGAGGATGGTGGCTTTGAGCTTGTGTGCTGCTTCTACTCGTCATCATGTGTTGATCCCATAGGCATTTGTGATGTGCGATCATGTGCCTTCGCAAAGCAGTTGTACCTAGGTGGGTGTTGAATTTCCCACGACTCAGTTTCTTTTGGCACAGGTTGCAAATAGCATCGCTGTTGTCAGGAGGCAGACACACAAAAAAAATGCCACACTGCTGAGCTTTGCAATGACGGCATTCTGGTGGTGGCAACAGCATGCGTTGATTGGCGTGCTGTCTGGCTGACCCCGGGTGCCGATACATGCTGTCTGACTGTGCCACTAGCTCCTTGCGACGACCTCCCCCTGCTTCCAACTCGTCTCCTCCTCCTCTCTGTCCCCCCATCTGAACTTTCCCCCTGTTCTTCTTTTCTTCGTGCGGACACCCACATGACATCCACAGACACATCGTCATCATCAACCGCTTTACTTGTATCTGACAACTCAGCAAAGGAAGCAGCAGCAGGTACAACATCATCATCATCACACCGTATGTCCATGTGTGTAATGCTGCCTGACTGTTATCTACATCCTCTTGCAATAATGGTTGCGCATCACTCATTTCTTCCAACTGATGTGTAAATAACTCCTCTGACAGATCAAGTGAAGCAGCTGTGGTGCTAGTGTTGGTGGTGGCGGCAGGCGGGCGAGTGGTAACTTGAGAGGTGCCCGAAGCTGAGCTGGAGGAGGATGGTGCGTCAAGTTTCCGAGTGAAAGCTGTAGAAGATTAGGTGTCCTGTGTTAGCCAGTCAACTATGTCCTCAGAACTTTTTGAGTTCAGGGTACGTGGCCTCTGAACACTGGGCATTATTCTAGGGCCAAAGGGAATCACAGCACCATGACCACGACGGCCGCTGCGGGGTGGCCTGCCTCTGCCTGTCATTTTTTTTTAAATTAGTTTAGTTGTACTATGCGTGCAAGCTACTGTGACACCAGATATGAGTGGCACTGTGCACTGGCAGAAGTTGGCAGAGTAGACGCTGTAGGCCTGAAACACACACGCTTGCAGGCAACTGACTGCTATTCTATTACAGTCAAAAAAAATATATTTTTTAAATGTAATATACTCTGACACCAGATAGGAGTTGCACTGGTGACACTCTGCACTTGCAGGGCCTGAAACACACACGCTTGCAGGCAACTGACTGCTATTCTATTTATTACTTAACATTCCCCATATGTCTACTTTATGTTGGCATCATTTTGGAAATGTCATTTTATTTTTTTAGGACGTTAGAAGGCTTAGAAGTTTAGAAGCAATTCTTCAAATTTTTAAGAAAATTGCCAAAACCCACTTTTTAAGGACCAGTTCAGGTCTGAAGTCACTTTGTGGGGCCTACATAGTGGATACCCCCATAAATGACCCCATTGTAGAAACTACACCCCTCAAGGTATTCAAAACCGATTTTACAAACTTTGTTAACCCTTTAGGCATTCCACAAGAATTAAAGGAAAATGGAGATCAAATATTTAAATTTCACTTTTTTGGCAAATTTTCCATTTTAATCAATTTTTTTCTTTAACACATCGATGGTTAACAGCCAAACAAAACTCAATATTTATTACCCAGATTCTGCGGTTTACAGAAACACCCCACATGTGGTCATAAACTGCTGTATGGGCACACGGCAGGGCGCAGAAGGAAAGGAACTCCACATGGTTTTTAGATGCCATGTCCCATTTGAAGCCCCCTGATGCACCCTTACAGTAGAAACTCCCAAGAAGTGATCCCATTTTGGAAACTAGGGGATAAGGTGCCAGTTTTATTAGTACTATTTTTGGGTACATATGATTTTTTGATCATTCATTATAACACTTGATGGGGCAAGGTGACCAAAAAATTGGTTGTTTTAGCACAGTTTATATTTATTTATTTTTACAGCGTTCACCTGAGGGGTTCAGTCAAGTGACATTTTTATAGAGCAGATTGTTACGGACGTGGCGATACCTAATATGTATACTTTTTCTCATTTATTAAAGTTTTACACAATAATAGCATTTTTGAAACAAAAAAATTATGTTTTAATGTGTCCATTTTCTGAGAGCTATAGTTTTTTATATTTTTTGAGAGATTTTCTTATGTAGAGGCTCATTTTTTGTGGGATGAGGTGACGGTTTTATTGGTACTATTTTGTGGGACATACGCGTTTTTGATCACTTGGTGTTGCACCTTTTGTGATGCAAGGTGACAAAAATTGCTTGGTTTTGACCCACAGTTTTTTTTTTTTTACGAGTTCACCTGAGGGGATAGCTCATGTGATATTTTTATAGAGCTGGTTTTTACGGACGCGGCAATACCTATTATGTATACTTTTTTTATTTGTTTCACTTTAAACACAATAATAGCATTTTTGAAACAAAAAAATGATGTTTTAGTGTCTCCATGTTCTAAGAGCTATAGTTTTTTATTTTTTTGAGAGATTTTCTTATGTAGGGGCTCATTTTTTGCGGGATGAGGTGACGGTTTTATTGGTACCATTTTGTGGGACATACGCGTTTTTGATCACTTGGTGTTGCACCTTTTGTGATGCAAGGTGACAAAAATTGCTTGTTTTGACACAGTTTTATTTTTTTTTTTTTACGGTGTTCACCCGAGGGGTTAGGTCATGTGATATTTTATAGAGCTGGTTTTTACGGACGCGGCAATACCAAATATGTCTATTTTATTTTATTTTTTCTATTTTTAACATTTTTTTTTCATTCCTTACTTGGGGACTTTTTTTTTTTTTTACATGTGAAACTTTTTTATTTTTTTTTATTTTCAAACTTTTATTTTTATTTATTTTATTTTATACTTTTCGTCCCCCATAAGGTCATGCAAGACCTCTGGGGGACATTTACTTCACTTTTTCTTTTTTTTTTTCACTGTTGATTTCTCCTGTAACTGGGGCTGACATAGTAGCCCCAGTTACAGAAGAAATGCACCCCCAGAGAGGCTGTACTGCAGCAATCCAGCGCTGTACAGCCTCAGAGCAGGGCTGATCGAGGTCTCTGAAAGACCTCACACAGCCCCTGCACTCTCTGGTCACGGCGGTCACATGACCGCCGGGCCGGAACAGGAAGCGCATAGCGCTTCCTGCTCTGCATACACAGCGCTCGGTGAGCGCTGTGTCTGCAGCGATCCAGAAGGCAGGGACACCTGGGCACTGTCCCTGCCTTCTCTCAGGGTTGCCCTGCTGTCACTGACAGCGGGCAACTCGATCAGCAGCTGCACGATTAGCGTGCAGCTGCTATTTCTGAAAGGACGTTTTAAAACGTGCTTTCAGAAATAGAGGTCCACCCATAGGACGTTTATATCCTATGGGCGGACGGAAAGTGGTTAATGTAATATACTCTGACACCAGATAGGAGTTGCACTGGTGAGGTGACACTCTGCACTTGCAGGGCCTGAAACACACACGCTTGCAGGCAACTGACTGCTATTCTATTACAGTCAAAACTGTTGTTTTTTTTTTTTAATGTAATATACTCTGTCACCAGATAGGAGTTGCACTGTTGACACTCTGCACTTGCAGGGCCTGAAACACACACGCTTGCAGGCAACTGACTGCTATTCTATTACAGTCAAAAAAGTTTTTGTTTTGTTTTTAAATGCAAGCTACTGTGACACCAGATATGAGTGGTGGCACTGGGCAAATGGGCACAGTATACGCTGTGAGCCTGACACACACGCAGGCAGGCAACTGCAATTAGATTACACAGGAAAAAAAAAAAAAGCAGACTGATGTACTAGCCCTAAAAAGGGCTTTTTGGGGTGCTGTCAGGACGCTGTCCTTACAGCAGATCAGAAGAGTCTTTCAGGACTGGAGTGGACACTGAATACACTAGCCTAGCTATCGATTTCCCTATTAAATCAGCAGCAGCTACACTGTCCCTCCTTTCACTAAGAATGCAGCTTCCGAATGAATCTAAAATGGATGCTGTCCAGGAGGTGGGAGAGTCTGGGAGGGAGGATCTGCTGCTCATTGGCTGGAATGTGTCTGCTGACTGTGAGGTACAGGGTCAAAGTTTACACAATGATGACGAATAGGGGTCGGACCGAACATCGCATATGTTCGCCCGCCGCACCGAACGCGAACAAGCTATGTTCGCCGGGACCTATTTGCCGGCGAATAGTTCGGGACATCTCTATTCATCAATAGGACCCTCCTCCCAGCTCGAATGTAAGTAATTTTCTCCATTTCCTACCGAAATGGCAGAGAAATTTACACTAGACACGGCTTAAGGTCACATTTAACCCTTGTGGTTGGAGCATATTTAGCTTGTACATCCATTCGAATTCATTTTGGTTTATTTTCGCGATGGAATCACCACCCCGCCAATGTGGTTTCACCAATTCAATGCCGGTAAATTTTAGTCCCTTCTGGTCTTTTTGGTGGAATTTCTTGAAATGTAGGTAAACACTGTGGGTCTCAAACATGGAAGACAGAACCCACATCATGTGAATTTATTCCCCATTTTCACAGCAGCAGTTGTAGAGTTAGAGCTATAAACCAAATAATTACAGAGATTTGGAGCTTTCTAAAATACATCTGGATGTTTGGCGATTTCTTTTCCTAAAATGGGATCATTTTCAAGAACCCCCCAATTTTTCCTAATAGCATTTTTAAGACTACCAGCATTGACGTTGAACTAGGTCAAAAAGTTAAATCTAAGATCCCTATCTTTCTTAGTGACTTTAACCCCTTCCATTTTGTCACATTCTTCTATATATTTGCTACACTTCATCAAAACCTCCTCCTCATACCCTTTTTCCAGAAACCGTTCTTTGGTGATCTGACTTTGATCATCCTGCAGGAAGGATATAAGAAAGGAATTATTAATAAAATAGAATTGGACTAACTGTCGATAAAATACCCTGTTACCCCAGTGATTACCTAAGATCCATAATAACTTAGAAAATCCTCCTGGGAGACCCATAGTCTCGGGAATTAACTCTTTAACAAGCAGACTTTCAGAATATGTAGATTTTTTTCCTTCAGAGATACGTAACGCAAGTTCCATCATATCTGAAGGACTCTAGTAGTGTGATTGAACTAATAAAAAGCCTGGGGACTAGTAGTGCAGACACGTGGCTAGCCACCGTTGACATAACACCCTGATATACAATAATCCCAAAAGAACTGGACTCAGAGGTATTGAGATAGAGTTGAACAGAGATCTCCTTATAAATATAGAGCAAAGTAAATTTATTATAAACTGCGTTGACTTTAGCCTTTGCCACAATTATCTTCTTTTTGATAGCACCTATTACTTACAGTGCACTGGTACAGCAATGGGGGCGAAATTCGCCCCCAGTTTCGCTAATCTGTTCATGGCCCTATGGGAAAGAGAGAACATTAGCCCGATCTTAAACAAAGGAATGGAAAAAGGAGAATTAACCACCTGGCGGCGGTACATTGATGACTGCCTGCTTATATGGAAAGGGGAGAAAAAGGGCCTAGAGGACTTCATTGCGAAATTAAATAGGAACAATTAGAACCTCCATTTCACTAGTAATATTAGTGCCACCTCAATTAATTTCTTGGATTTAACAATTTTTATTGAAAATAGCTGTTTTAAGACCAAAACTTTTTTTAAAGGAACAGACTTCAATGCCTATATCGATACCACCAGCTGCTATTATAGTCCCTGTCTAAAGAATACCCCTAAGGGACAATTTAAGAAAATATACCAAAATTGTACAGAAACAGGTGACTTTAGGTGTCAAAGTCAGATCATAAAAGAACGGTTTCTGAAAAAAGGGTATGAGGAGGAGGTTTTGATGAAGTGTAGCAAATATATAGAATGCGACAAAATGGAAGGGGTTAAAATCACTAAAAAAGATAGGGATTTTAGATTTACCTTTTTGACCTAGTTCAATGTCAATGCTGGTACTCTTAAAAATGCTATTAGGAAAAATTAGGAGAAATCTCAAAACATCCAGATGTTGTATTTAAGAAAGCCCCAAATCTCCGTAATTATTTGGTTCATAGCTCTAACTCTACAACTGCTGCTGTAAAAATGGGGAATAAATTCATATGGTGTGGTGTCATGCCCTGCTCGGACGGTGTGCGGGGGTCTGTCAGATTGGCAGCCACATTGTCTAACCATTTGTTTTGTTTTTGGAATCATGCGGGATCCGCCTTCCTTCAGGTGCTCTGGGTGGGGTCATTGGCTTAAATTGCTTCACTCCCAGAGGGCCGCGCGGGGGTTATAGAATCAGTCTGGCCTTGGATTCAAGGAAGGAAGGATTGTCTGTTCCAGCTCAGATAAGTTTGGTTTCTGTTTTTGTTATTTGCGGTCTAGCTTGTTGTGTGTCTTCTGCCCCTTCTCCCCTTTCACCATCTCAGGGATTCTAGGGTGCTTGCAGTCCAGGCACGAGGTCACATTATTCCCTACCATCAAGGTCCTGAATGTGGGCTTAGCAGCGTAGGGACAGAAGTCAGGGATATGCTAGGAAGGTGACCATTCCCAGCATCTCGCCTAGACACTTGTTATTTGGTTGTCTGTATATCTGAGATACTGTCCGCCGTGACATATAACCCGCCATACTGTGACTGCCATTACTCAGCGGTTTTGTGATGGCGTCAATTGATGCACTGGTTGACCGCATGCAGGATTATCCCTAGAGGTTGCGGATCTGCGTAGTTCGGTCACACGGTGTCAGAGTGTTCTGCATCAGGTGCAGGTCAAATTGGTGGGCGAGCCTAAAGTCGCTCTTCCGCGAAAATTTTCAGGGGGTGCAGATGATTTTTTTCGCTTTAAAGAGTCATGCAAATTGTAGTTTCGACTGCGTCCATTTTTCGTCAGGTTGATGAAAGTCAGAGGGTTGGTATGATCATGTCTCTGCTAAAAGGGGACGCGCAATCCTGGCTTTTTCTCTGCGACGGTTCTCTCTGGCCCTCCGGTCAGTGGAGGAATATTTCAAAGCCCTGGGATTGATTTACGATGACCCAGATCGGGTCTCGATGGCAGAATCTAAATTGCGTAACTTATTACAGGGTAAACATACTGCAGAGGTTTACTTCATAGAGTTTAGGAGATGGGCTACTGAGTCGGGGTGGAACGACCCCGTGTTACGTAGTCAGTTTTGTCAGGGGTTATCTGAGAGGTTGAAAGATGCCCTGGCTTTTCATGAGTACCCGGATACTCTAGAGAAGGGGTGCACAACCTGCGGCCCCCAGAGCCAAGATTTGCGGCCCCCGTCCTCCTGGACAGAAACACAGCTGATCGTAAATCAGCTATGTTTCTGCCCGCAGCGCAGCGCGATGGATCATTACAGCTCCTGCCCCTGCACTGTAGCAGGAGCAGGACGGGTCGTCGGCTGTCAGTGACAGCGGGGGAGCCGAGGAGAAGGCAGAAGCAGTTTATCAGCGCTTCTGCCTTCTCCTCACACAGGTGAGCGCTATGTAGGGTGGACCCGGCTTGGGGGCAGAGGAGCGCTGAGCTGCAGGGTTAGGAGACCTGATCAGCTATGCCTGTGTACAATACACCCACCGCAGGCTGGTTTCCCCTGTAACTGGGGCTCCTTTGGATGCCCCAGTTACAGTGGAAATAGTGCAAAAAAAAAAGGCTGTGTCCCCAAAGGTCTTTCAGTGACCTCTTGGGGACAAATTATGTGGAAAAAATATATTAAATAAGTTAAAAAATTATTAAAAAAATATAATAAATCACAAATAAAAGAAAAAATAAAATAAAATATGATGTGGCAAAAAAATAGAAAATTATAAAAAAAAATACAATACAAAAATAAAGGAATTTTATTTGTCTTTTTATGATCCCTTGTCATTATGTGGCAAAAATATATTTTAAAAAATAATATAGAAAATTAAAAATAAAAAAATAATAAAATACAAATAAAAGAAAAAAAAAGTGCAAAATAGTAGAGTGTTCATTGTCCCTCAACAGTCTTTTTGTGACCTCTTGGGGGAGATATTATGTGGCAAAAATATATTTAAATAATAAGTAATAAACCAATTATAAAAAAAAGAATACAACAAAATATTATTAAAATACAAATAAAAGTAATAAATAAAAATGAAATAGTGAAAAATTCACAAAAAGTGTCAGTGTCCCCCAAAGGTCTTTTTATGACCTCTTGGGGGATATTATTTGTAGCTGAAATATATAAAAAATTAAGTTCAAAAAGATGAAAAATAGTAAAATACATAAAAGAAAAAACACCCACACCAACCAAAACCGCTGCCATTATCGCCCCATTCATGTGAAACTAACTATACATATAAATATAACAAAATGACCGACACAAAATAGGGAACTAATTATAATAATTTATTTTGGTGTCAGTTTGCATGTTTAAAGAATAAGGAGCTATAGTTTGAAAAAATAAATATTTTAAAAATGTTTTGTGCAGTAAAACAAAAAGTCCCTATCTGTCAAGTGAGAAATTGTTGCAAAAATTATTATTTTGGTAGTCCCAACACATAAAAAAGTTACAACATTTCGAACCACCAGGTGCACAAAAACACAAAAAAAGTGTCTTTTCAGGCCTGGTTATTAAAGTGTTAACCAATAAGCGCTTTCCCCACTAGTAAGAGAAAGTGCTTACTGGTTATTGCAGGGCGCCTGTAACTGGCAGGAGGCGGTAATAACCAGGGAGCACTGCCTCTGTAGTGAGGAAAATCACTTATTTATGAACAAGTTCCTTCAGCGTGGCCCCTGAACCAGAAGATGCATACTTACCTGCTCCATTCTGCCCTGCCCCGCTGCCTCCATCTTCCAGTTCCTGCACTTTTACACCTGTCCGTGCATGACCATGGTCACATACACCGCTCCAGTCAATGACTGGCTGCAGCAGTGACACGCTGCTTGTGGCCACATCACCACTGAAGCTAGTGATTGGATGCAGAGGTAAATGTGACCATGGCCATGCACTGACAGGTGTAATCAGTGCCGGGAGCAGGTAAGTATAACTCTTTGGTTTAAGGGGCCATGCTGCAAGAACATGTTAAAAATTCATTTTTACTGGGAAATTCCTTTAAGCCAGGGTGGATTAGCCATAGATCTCACAGGGAAACTTCCAGGGGGCGCCTGGGCCCTCCTCACGGCCAGCCAGTGAGAGTTTTTGGGGATCTATTTTGTGCTCATGGGGGCAGTACTGTGTGATGAACTGTGGGGCGGTATAATGTGCCACAATATGGTATTGCTGGCCCGGACTTCCATCAATTTGTACCCGACTACAAAACTGTTAGTATTTTTCCAGGGCCAGCAGCGAGATATTCAGGTCAATTATTGGAAACACGTCTTCATAGGTACACTCACTCATGATTAACTGGCGGTATAATCGTGCCGCACATCTCTGTGTGATCAGGATGTGCTACTGATAGTCAATGTAACTAAATGATGGAGAATGACTGTGATAGCGATCATTCCTCCCCAGTCACTTTACATCGGCCTGTGTACATTGCGGCCCCCTTGAAATAGAGCGATGTGACAGACCAAAAAAGGTTTGTGCACCCCTGCTCTAAAGAATGCTATGTCTTTGGCTATACGTTGGATAGACGTATCAGAGAGAGGTGTAAGGGTCCCTCCGTGCAAGGGATCCCTTCTGCGTGTGGTTTTGTCTCACCTGCTGCCCAGGGTGATATTACTTATAACTCTGGGGTAGGGGAGGAACCCATGCAGTTGGGTCAGATATCTTTTCGTTCTGGTAGGAGAAACTTTAGGAGATTACATAAATTATGTTACTACTGTGGTAAAAGTGACCATTTTGTATTTGCTTGTCTATTTGTTAAACCGCGTGATGATATGAAAGGAAAAAAAACGTCCTGACTCTTGGTAGCGTGAATGGAGTAGTGGAACAAGCAAATATGCAAGCTCCCTGTAATTCTCGTTTTCTCCTTCCAGCTATGGTGGTGCTAGACTCAAGAATTTTTTTTGTTGAGGTATTCATTGACTGTGGTGCTGGGCTAAACCTTATTGACTTTCTTTTCCTTAAAAAACCGGGGTCTAAGTACGTGCACTTTAGAAAGGGAGATTCCGGTGTTTGCAATAGATTCTTCACCTCTTTCTCAAAGGAGTCTCACTCATATTGCACATGGTATTCAGTTGAGGTTGGGTGATTCACATGTAGAGCTTTTTTCTTGTTTTGTCATGAGGAATTTGCCTGCTCCTATAGTCCTAGGTTTACCGTGGTTGACAAAACATAATCCAATTATTGATTGGCAGGCAAGACAAATTATTGGTTGGGGAGAGTTTTGTTCGGAGAATTGTCTTGGCACATCTATCTCTGGGGTGTCCACTGCGGTTCTACCTCAATATCTCTCAGACTTTGCGGATGTCTTTTCGGAGGGTGGGACTCAGGAATTGCCCCCTCATCGTGACTATGATTGTCCTGTTAATCTCATCCCAGGAGCTAAGTTGCCAAAGTCTCGCCTTTACAATCTTTCCCAACCTTAAAGAGAGGTCATGCGAAAGTATATCGCCGAGAGTTTGGCAAAAGGTCATATTAGGCCATCTAAGTCTCCAGTGGCAGTAGGTTTTTTCTTTGTTAAGAAAAAGGATGGATCACTGAGACCGTGTTTGGATTTTCGGGAATTGAACCGTATTACGGTCCGGGATCCGTATCCCCTTCCTTTGATCTCCGACCTTTTTGATCAGATTGTTGGTGCCAGGGTGTTCTCCAAGTTGGATTTAAGAGGGGCCTACAATCTGATCAGAATCAAGGAAGGGGATGAGTGGAAGACGGCCTTCAATACGCATGAGGGTCATTTTGAGAATCTGGTTATGCCTTTTGGGTTGACGAACGCGCCAGCGGTATTTCAGAGATTCGTCAATGACATTTTTCATCACTTGGTGGGGAGGTTCATGGTAGTTTACTTAGATGACATTTTAATTTACTCTCCTGATCTGAAGACCCATCATGATCATGTGAGACAGGTTTTGACGATCCTTCAGGAGAATAAATTATATGCCAAATTGGAAAAATGTGTGTTTTCGGTGCAGGAGCTTCCGTTTTTGGGATATCTGCTTTCCGACTCTGGTTTCCGTATGGACCCCGAAAAGGTCCGGGCGGTTCTGGAATGGGACCGACCAGAGAATCACAAAGCTTTGATGCGGTTTTTGGGGTTTACTAACTATTATAGAAAATTTATTCTGAACTATTCCACCATTGTTAAACCTCTGACTGATATGACAAAGAAGGGCACTGATGTCTCTGCTTGGTCGGAGGAGGCATTACAGGCCTTTTAGACTATTAAGGAGTGTTTTGCGTCTCCTCCCATTCTGGTGCAGCTCGATGTGTCTCAGCCATTCGTGGTGGATGCATCGGAGCTGGGGGTGGGAGCGGTGCTGTTGCAGGGTTCTTCTCCTGGCAAGTGGGTCCCGTGTGCTTTTTTTTCTAAGAAGCTCTCGGTCGCCGAGAGGAACTATGATGTGGGAGATAGAGAGTTGCTGGCTATAAAGTTGGCCTTTGAGAAATGGCGTCACTGGTTGGAGGGGGCTTCTCACCCCGTTACTGTTTATACGGATCATAAGAATTTGGCTTACCTGCAATCTGCCAAGCGTCTGAATCCTAGGCAGGCCAGATGGTCACTGTTTTTTACCAGGTTCAATTTTGTTGTTACTTTTTGTCCGGGGGTCTAAAACATCAAGGCAGATGCGTTGTCTCGCAGTTTTCCTGGGGGAGGTGATTCAGAGGATCCTGCTCCGATTTTGGCTGATGGGGTTGTGGTTTTAGCTCTGTATCCCGAATTGGAAATGGAGGTGTTGGGAGCTCAGGAGGGGGCTCCTGGTTCTTGTACCCCAGTGAGGTTGTTTGTTCCCGAAGAACTGCGATACAAGGTTTTCAAGGAACATCACGATACTGTCCTTGCCGGACATCCTGGTGTTAAGTCCACCTGTGACCTTGTGTCCCGGAGGTTCTGGTGGCCCGGGTTACGTAGGAGCATTGAGGATTACGTGGCAGCTTGTGAGACCTGTGCACGATCTAAGGTTGCTCATACTTGACCGGCTGGTTCACTCCTTCCTTTATCTATTCCGTCTCGTCCTTGGACGCACTTGTCCATGGACTTTATTACGGATCTACCGAGTTCCTCGGGGAAAACAGTAATTTTGGTGGTAGTTGACCGTTTTAGCAAGATGACTCATTTTATATCGTTAACTAGTCTGCCTAATGCCAAGACTCTAGCGCAAATTTTTGTTGATAATATTGTGAAATTGCATGGTATTCCTTCGGATGTGGTTTCTGATAGGGGCACGCAGTTTGTCTCCAGGTTTTGGAGGGCGTTCTGCTCCCGGCTTGGCATTCAACTTTCGTTCTCTTCGGCTTTCCATCCGCAGTCGAATAGACAGACGGAGCGTACTAATCAGAACCTGTAGACCTACTTGAGGTGCTTTGTGGCTGAAAATCAGGAGGACTGGTCCTCATTCCTGCCCCTAGCGGAGTTTCCTTTGAATAACCGTAGGCAGGAATCCACAGGTAAGTAGCCATTTTTTGGCGCATATGGTTTTCATCCTCAGTTTGGTACCTTTTTGGGGACTAGTTCCTCTGGAATGCCAAAGGAGGAAAGGTTTTCTTCTACCTTGTCTTCTATCTGGCGGAGGATACAAGTGAATTTGGAGACGATGGGTGAGAGATATAAGCGAATGGCTGACAGGAGACGTGTGACTGGTCCAGACCTGTGTGTGGGTGATCTGGTGTGGTTGTCCACTAAAAATATTAAATTGAGAGTGCCATCTTGGAAACTGGGCCCAAGATTTATCGGCCCGTACAAAATATCTGCGGTGATCAATCCAGTAGCATTTCGGCTGGATCTTCCGCAGACTTGGAGGATCCATGATGTATTCCATAGATCTTTATTGAAAAAATATGTGAGACCGGTGGAACCATCGCCATTGCCTCCTCCTCCTGTTCTGGTCGATGGGAATTTGGAGTTCGAGATCTCCAGGATTCTTGACTCTAGAGTTCTTCGGGTTCCCTTCAGTACCTGGTACACTGGAGGGGATACGGCCCCGAGGAGAGGATGTGGGTTCCGGCACTGGAGGTCAACGGCCAGCCGACTGGTTAGGGCTTTTCACAGAGCCCACCCGGATAAGGTTGGTCCGGGGTGCCCGGAGGTCACCCGTAGAAGGGGGGTACTGTCATGCCCTGCTTGGACGGTGTGCGGAGGTCTGTCAGATTGGCAGCACGTGTCTAACCATTTGTTTTGTTTTTGGAATCATGCTGGATCCGCCTTCCTTCAGGTGCTCTGGGTGGGGTCATTGGCTTAAATTGCCTTCACTCCCAGAGGGCCGCGTGGGTTATAGAATTCAGTCTGGCCTTGGAATCAAGGAAGGAAGGATTGTCTGTTCCAGCTCAGATAAGTTTGGTTTCTGTTTTTGTTATTTGCGGTCTAGGCTGTTTGTGTGTCTTCTGCCCCTTCTCCCCTTTCACCATCTCAGGGATTCTAGGGTGTTTGCAGTCCAGGCACGAGGACACACAAGGTCTGAATGTGGGCTTAGCAGGGTAGGGACAGAAGTCAGGGATATGCTAGGAGGTGACCATTCCCCAGCATCTCGCCTAGACACTTGTTTATTTGGTTGTCTGTATATCTGAGATACTGTCCGCCGTGACATGTGAGTTCTGTCTTCCATGTAAAAATAGAAATAAAATTAATAGAAAAAGGGGAGTGCAATCAGTCCATTCAAGCACGAAAGACCAGGTTCTTAAAATTAAGGGAGAGATTACATGCAGGAGTCGTTTACCTTTTGGAGTGCCCGTGTGACTTCAAATATGTGGGTAGGACAACCAGAAAATTAAAAACCAGGGTCCAAGAACATATTAGAAACATAAAAAAGGGCTTGAGACCCACAGTGTTCCCTACATTTCAAGAAATTCCACAAAAAAGACCCGAATGGACTAACATTTACCGGCATTGAATTGGTGAAACCACATTGGCAGGGTGGTGATTCCATCGCGAAAATAAACTGACCTGAAGTCGAATGGATGTACAAGCTATATACGCTCCAACCACAAGGGTTAAATATGGAATGTGACCTTATGCCGTGTCTATTCTAAATTTCTCTGCCATTTCGGTAGGAAATGGAGAAAATTACTTACGTTCGAGCCGGGAGGAAGGACCTATTGATGTATGGGGGAATAGTGGCTGGAGATTGGCTGTAACTACTCACGTGTACAGAACCCGTGTTAGATGATGTAGGGATTGCGAATTTGCGAATGAAGAAGTGTAGTATTGAGGCATCCGCGCTCTATTAGTGTATAGGGGATAGTAAAACGGTTTTCATACTGGACAACATAAAAGAGAAGTTTATTTATGAAGAGATGTATGGTCTGGATAAGAACTTTTATTATATAGGTGTTTTTATGGATTTTGTATGTGTTTTTAATGTGTGCTGATTGTCGATATGCTTTGTTTGGATAACGATGTATATTGGTGGAACTCACCTGTAGATTTAAAGAAGTCCCCGTGAGGGGGGGTTATTCGCCCCTGAATAAGCGTGAGAGCAAAACCCGGGTCAGGCAGCAGTTTGCACGTTGACCAATCTGTTTGATAAGCTTTTAACAAGAATTTGCTTGTGAGTATAATAAATCACTTTAGCTTGACGGGTGAAATCAGTGCTTCACTATGGTTGCGACCTCTTGATATCCCACAGAATTGTTTGTTGGAAGAGAGGAGTACACACGTGCAGACCGGTGTCTTGTCCTATGTCCAGAGATGTAAATGGTCGTTTTGTAGAAGGAAGGTTTCCTGAGAAGGTCCAACATAAAACGCAATGGTTGAAATAAAAAAATTACCCCAATTACACCGGTTCATACAGAAGAAAGTCTACATTCACCCATCAATTTTCCCCCCAAAAAACAATTTCACATAAAAAATTTCACCACTACGTAATTCGGTGTCACGACTGTGACTGATCCAAACAGGTCTGGGAGGAGAAGGTCGCAGCGACTTGCTACTCGCGATAGCTTGTGAGTTTGCTCCGTGGTTCAGGGTATGTCATCTGGGTTTTGCCTTGTGAACCTTTTTGTCCTGACTGGGAGTTTGTAGGCATCCTTCTCAGGTGAGTCCTGTCTGCCACTCCCAGCTACTATATTAGTTTCAGTTTCACTTGCAGTCATTGCCAGATATAGTCCTTACTTCCAGTGCTACTCTGACCTTGGAAGGAGATCGTTTGATGGTGTTGCTGTGGAGCTCTTGTCCGGCGTGGACTGTCGTGTTTGGGATCGCCTTCTCTGCTCGTGACTGGATAAGTCTATCTCTGCTGTTGTTTGTTTGTTGCTGTCTTCCCCTGTTGTTTTCCTAGACGTGAGTGATGGTGACTAGCGCTCCCATCGGTCTTTCCCCAGTCCAGTCTTGTTAGGGCGACTGAGGGTTTAGGCATCCTGCTCGCCGCACGGGTTCACACCCCGTCTAGGGTATCAGGGCAGACAGGTGCCAGCTTAGGGTTAGTCAGGGGTGGCCATTCTATTTCCCATCCGTAGATAAGGGTCCCCCTTCCCCTCCGTCTGGTGCGACACGACTGCTGCTGAAATAGCGGTCGTGACAGTATATCTGGCCTTTTAAAAAAAATGACATTTCTTTTTTTTTTTTTCTCTGCTTGCTGTTTTGCTTTGTATTTTGTCTGTTCCACTATGGATCCGGTTTCGGCGAAACAATTACAGGGTTATCCCTTGAAGTGGCAGGATTAAAAGCAACAGTGCTGCAGCAGCAATCCTTGGGTTCCACCGTTGCTACGGGAAACCAAGTTACTCCTGAGCCAAAAGTGGCTTTACCTGATAGGTTTTCAGGAGGGAGAGACCAATTTGTAACCTTCAGAGAAGCTTGCAAATTGTTCTTCAGGTTACGCCCTAGATCCTCCATCGGTGAGGAACATCCGGTGGGCATTGTATTTTCTCTCCTGCAAGAGATCCGCAGGCTTGGGGCTTTCTCCCTACCATCAGACTCTCCGGCCTTACGATCAGTAGAGGAGTTTTTTTGAAGCCCTGGGTCTCGTATATGATGACCCGGACAGGGTCTCACTGGCTGAGTCTAAGCTACGTAGACTTCGGCAAGAGAACCGGTCTGCTGAACTATATTGTTCCGAATTCCGTAGGTGGGCTACTGATACGTTATGGAACGACTCGGCCCTTAGGAGTCAGTTCTGCCAGGGGTTGTCTGAAAAATTAAAAGACGCGCTGGCGGTATACGAGGTCCCTGGGTCTCTTGAGGCTGCTATGTCTGTGTCCATAAAAATCGACAGACGACTCAGGGAGAGACTTCAAAATTTTACGGAGGCCTCTATAGGGCAGGGATCGGTCTGTTATGGTCCCGTCGAACCAATGCAAATAGGGGGGCGCCACTAGACGGGTGAATCCTCCTAAGTTCCGCCGTAGGTCAGAGGTTTGTTTTCGTTGTGGGGGGAGGGGTCATTTTGTAAAGGTTTGTCCCTCAGAACCCAAGAGACCACAAACAAAGGAGCCGCCGGAAAACTAGAGTCCCCAGATTGTGCGGAGGAGAACAGTCTGGGCGTATTCGTTTCCTCCATACGCATGTCTCAGTTTTTGTTGTCCGCTACCGTTGAGGCGGGCAATAAAACTGAAATCTGTTCCGTCTTTTTGGACAGTGGGGCGGGGGTCAACTTGGTGGATTCACGGTTTGCTCAGGCTCTGGGTTTTACTCCGGAACCGGTATGCAGAACTATTCCTGTTTTTGCCATCGACTCCTCCCCTCTTACTCAGAGAGAGTTAACTCAGATCATCCATAATATCCATCTGCAGGTAGGGGACCTCCATAAAGAGCATATCTCTTGTTATGTCCTGGACGGTCTTCCGGCTCCTATGGTATTGGGGCTTCCCTGGCTGGTGACTCACAATCCAGTGGTGGATTGGCAGGCCGGGGAGATTGTGGAGTGGAGTGAACATTGTAAGGACAACTGCTTGAGTAGTAGGTGCTCTACACTCTCTGTAACATCTTTACCTGCCTTTCTGTCAGATTTTATGGATGTGTTCTCTGAGAAGGGTTGTCAGGGGTTACCACCTCATCGTCCATATGATTGCCCGATTAATCTTTTACCTGGGGCAAAACTACCTAAAACCCGGTTATACAATCTTTCCGGCCCGGAGAGGAAGGCTATGAAAGATTATATTTTGGAGAGTTTGGCTAAGGGACACATCAGACCCTCTTCTTCACCTGTGGCTGCAGGGTTCTTTTTCGTTAAAAAGAAAGATGGGGGCCTACGTCCTAGCCTGGATTTCCGGGAATTAAACCGGATAACTATCCGAGATCCCTATCCTCTTCCTCTCATTCCCGACCTCTTTAATCAGGTTGCTGGTGCTAAATGGTTCTCCAAAATGGATCTCAGAGGAGCCTATAACCTGGTTCGCATCAAAGAGGAGGATGAGTGGAAGACGGCTTTTAATACTCCGGAAGGGCATTATGAAAATCTGGTCATGCTATTTGGTCTTACTAATGCGCCTGCGGTATTCCAACATTTTGTCAACGATATTTTTAGTCACCTTATCGGGAGATTTGTTGTGATATATCTTGATGACATCCTGGTCTATTCCCCGGATCTGGATACTCATAAGATCCATGTGAGACAAGTGCTGCAGATATTAAGGGCCAACAAATTGTTTGCTAAGTTAGAAAAATGTGTGTTCGCTGTAAAAGAACTGCCATTTCTGGGGTATGTGTTGTCAGATTCAGGTTTCCGCATGGATCCAGAGAAAGTCTGGGCGATTATAGACTGGGATCTGCCTGAGAACCTGAAGGCATTGCAACGCTTCCTGGGGTTTGCCAATTTTTATAGAAAGTTTATAAAGAACTATTCCTTGGTGGTCAAACCACTGACGGACATGACCCGAAAGGGATCCGATTTTTCCAAATGGTCACATGCAGCCAAAACTGCCTTTGCATCTCTGAAGGAGAGATTCACCTCGGCCCCTATTCTCGTACAGCCAGATGTCTCGCTTCCTTTTATTGTAGAGGTTGACGCATCAGAGGTGAGGGTGGGAGCGGTACTATCTCAGGGCCCGTCCCCTGGTGAATGGCGTCCGTGTGCTTTCTTTTCGAAGAAATTGTCTACTGCAGAAAGGAACTATGATATTGGCAACAGGGAACTTTTGGCTATTAAGTTGGCTTTTGAGGAGTGGCGTCATTTTTTGGAGGGGGCGGTTCATCCCGTCACGGTGATTACTGATCACAAAAACTTATTATATCTGGAGTCTGCTAAACGTCTTACCCCTAGACAGGCTCGGTGGTCGTTACTTTTTACTAGGTTTAATTTTGTAATAACCTATCGCCCGGGGGCAAAAAATACTAAGGCGGATGCATTGTCTCGAAGTTTTCCTTGATGTTGAGGTACCAGAGCCCATTTTGCAAAAGGGGGTGGTGGTCTCTGCATTACACTCAGGTTTGGAGGGGAGGGTGTTGGAAGCTCAGGGGGGACGCCCCGGCCTCCTGCCCCTCGGGTAAACTGTTTGTGCCAGAAAATTTACGACTGGAGATACTAAAAGAACACCATAACTCCACACTGGCAGGACACCCAGGTAGTAGGGCAACCTCTGAGTTAGTGTCTCGTCGGTTCTGGTGGCCTAAATGGCGCCAGGAGGTGTTGAATTTTGTGTCTGCATGTGCTACCTGTGCTCGTTCTAAGGTAGATCATACTCGTCCGGCAGGGCGTCTTTTACCTCTGGCCATCCCCAACAGGCCTTGGACGCACCTGTCAATGGATTTCATTACGGATCTACCAGTATCAGCGGGGAAGACTGTTATTCTTGTAGTTGTTGACAGATTCAGTAAAATGGTGCACTTTATTGCTCTGGCCGCATTGCCTAATGCTAACACACTGGCTCAGGTTTTTATTGACCACATCGTGAAGCTTCACGGGGTCCCTTCCGATATTGTTTCGGATCGTGGTACCCAATTCGTTTCTAAATTTTGGAAAGCTTTTTGTTCTCGTTTAGGGGTTCATCTGTCGTTTTCTTCATCTTTCCATCCGCAGTCCAACGGTCAGACTGAACGTACCAATCAAAACCTAGAGACATATTTGAGATGCTTTGTTTCCGAAAATCAGGAGGAATGGTCATCTTATTTACCGTTAGCCTAGTTTGCCATTAATAATCGTCGTCAAGAATCCACCGATAAGTCACCATTTTTTGGTGTGTATGGTTTCCATCCTCAGTTTCGTACGTTTAGTGAGGGGGAGCCGTCTGGGATTCCTGAGGAGGAACGATTTGCGTCTTCACTTTCTTCAGTGTGGCAGAGTGTGCAAGAAAGTTTGAAGAGAATTGGTGGTAGATACAAACGTGCGGCTGATAGGAAGCGCTCTGAAGGTCCGGACCTTGGGGTGAATGACTTGGTGTGGTTGTCTACCAGAAATATCAAGTTGAAGGTTCCCTCGTGGAAATTAGGTCCGAGATTTATTGGTCCTTATAGGGTAATTAAGATCATTAACCCGGTGGCTTTTCGTCTGGAGCTACCTCAGACTCTAAGGATCCATAATGTCTTCCACAGATCTCTGCTTAAGAGATATGTAGAACCTCCTGAACCATTGCCACTACCGCCTCCACCGGTGGTTGTTGATGGCAGTCTTGAGTTTCAGGTAGAAAAGATTGTTGATTCACGATATGTTCGCCGCTCTCTTCAGTACCTGGTGCACTGGAAAGGTTATGGTTCCGAAGAGAGAATGTGGGTTCCAGCATCAGAGATAAAAGCGGACAGACTCATTCGAGCTTTTCATAGCTCCCATCCGGAGAGGCCTGGTCTTGAGGGTCCAGGGGCCCCTCGTAGAAAGGGGGGTACTGTCACGACTGTGACTGATCGGAGAAGTTCGCAGCGACTTGCTACTCGCGATAGCTTGTGAGTTTGCTCCGTGGTTCAGGGTATGTCATCTGGGTTTTGCCTTGTGAACCTTTTTGTCCTGACTGGGAGTTTGTAGGCATCCTTCTCAGGTGAGTCCTGTCTGCCACTCCCAGCTACTATATTAGTTTCAGTTTCACTTGCAGTCATTGCCAGATATAGTCCTTACTTCCAGTGCTACTCTGACCTTGGAAGGAGATCGTTTGATGGTGTTGCTGTGGAGCTCTTGTCCGGCGTGGACTGTCGTGTTTGGGATCGCCTTCTCTGCTCGTGACTGGATAAGTCTATCTCTGCTGTTGTTTGTTTGTTGCTGTCTTCCCCTGTTGTTTTCCTAGACGTGAGTGATGGTGACTAGCGCTCCCATCGGCCTTTCCCCAGTCCAGTCTTGTTAGGGCGACTGAGGGTTTAGGCATCCTGCTCGCCGCACGGGTTCACACCCCGTCTAGGGTATCAGGGCAGACAGGTGCCAGCTTAGGGTTAGTCAGGGAAGGCCATTCTATTTCCCATCCGTAGATAAGGGTCCCCCTTCCCCTCCGTCTGGTGCGACACGACTGCTGCTGGGATCGCGGTCGTGACATTCGGTCAATACCTCAAAAAGGGCTTCACCACATATAACTGCACCGCTGAACGGCAATTAGGCCCTAATTTTTTTTTTTACTTTTACACAACACAGAAGGCTTTTCAACAAATTAGTGCAACTCTGGCCGGTGAATATATTTTTATTTGGCCACTAATACACGGCAAACAGGGCTGTAGAATATATCACTGTACCACTGAATGGCAATTAGGCCTTCATTTTTTTTCCCACTTTTACACAACACAACAGGCTTTTCAACAGATACAGTGCCTTGCAAAAGTATTCACCCCATTGACTTTTTTGGTGTTTTGGTGCCTCACAACCTGGAATTAACATGGATTGTTTGAGGAATTGCATCATGTAATTTATAGAACATGCCCACAACTTTGAAGATGTTTTTTTTATTTTATTGTGAAGCAAACAACAAATAGGACAAAATAACAAACAAAGTCAAGAGCATAACTATTCACCCCCCTAAAGGCAATACTTTGTGGAGCCACAGCTCCAAGTCGCTTTGGATAAGTCTGTATGAGCTTGCCACATCTTACCACTGAGATTTTTGCCCATTCCTCCTTGCAAAACTGATCCACCTCCTTCAAGTTCGATGGTTTGCGCTTGTGAACAGCAATTTTTAAAATCTGGGCTTTGACTAGGCCATTCCAACACATTTACATGTTTCCCTTTAAACCACTCAAGTGTTGCTTTAGTAGTGTGTTTGGGGTCATTGTCCTGCTGGAAGGTGAGCCTCCATCCTAGCCTCAAATCACGCACAGAGTGGTACAGGTTTTGCTCAAGAATATCCCTGTATTTAGCACCATCTATCTTTCCCTCAACTCTGACCAGTTTCTCAGTCCTGGCTGCTGAAAAATATCCCCACAGCATGATGTTGCCACCACCATGTCTCACTGTGGGGATGGTGTCCTTTGGGTGATGTGATGTGCTGGATTGGCACCAGACATAGCGTTTTCTTTGATGGCTGAAAAGTTCAATTTTAGTCTCATCAGGCCAGAGTACCTTCCTCCATACATTTTGGGAGTCTCCCACATGCCTTTTCTCAAACTTACAACGTGCCTATTTGTTTTTTGCTGAAAGTACTGGCTTTCTTCTGGCCACTCTGCCATAAAGCCCAACTCTATGGAGCGTACGGCTTATTGTCGTCCTATGTAGAGATACTCCAGTCTCTGCTGTGGAACTCTGCAGCTCTTCCAGGGTTACCTTAGGTCTCTGTGCTGCCTCTCTGATTAATGCCAATCTTGCCTGGTCCATGAGGTTTGGTGGGCGGCTGTCATTACTTGTTTGGAAAGTTCCTTGGCCTTCATGGCAGTGTTTGGTTAGTGATGCCTCTTGCTTAGGTGTTGCAGCCTCTGGGGCCTTTCAAAAAAGGTGTGTATATGTAATGACAGATCATGTGGCACTTTGATTGCACACAAGTGGACATAATTTCACTAATTATGTGGCTTCTGAAAGTAATTGGTTGCACCAGAGCTTTTTATGGGCCTCCTAACAAAGGGGGTGAATACATACGCACATGACAATTTTCTGTTTTCTATTTCTAAATTTATATATTTTTCTCATTTTACTTCACCAACTTAGACTATTGTGTTCTGATCCATCACATAAAATTCATATTAACAAAATATTGAACTTAAGGCTGTAATGTAATAAAACACGAAAAATGTAAAGGGGGTGAATACTTTTGCAAGGCACAGAATGACAGAAACCAACCAAAAGTGACTACATTTTAGAAACTACACATCTCAAGTTATTCTAGTTTTTATAAACTTTGATAACCCTTTAGGTGTTTCACAGGAATTAAAGCAAAATGGAGGTGATATTTCAAAATGTCACTTTTTTTGCAGATTTTTCATTTTAATAATTTCTTCCTGTACAAAAGCAAGGGTTAACAGCCAAACACATCTCAAAATGTACTACCCTAAGGGCTCATGCACAAGAAGTTATTTTTTTCTGCATCTGATCCGCATTTTGTTCAGGTTAGATGTGGACCCATTGACTTAAATGGGGCTGCAAAAGATGTGGACAGCACACTGTGCACCCGCAAAAAATAGAATATGTCATAGCAGGATTCAAAAGGCAAGGAGTGCCATATGGTTTTTGCAGGGCAGATTTTGCTGGAATGGTTTTCATGTGCCATGTTGCATTTCACAAGACCCTGAGGTACCCCTACAGTGAAAACTCCCAAAAAATGAACCCCATTTTGGAAACTAGCTCCTCAAGGTATATTTCAAAGTATGTAGTGAAAGTATGTAGTGAGGACTTTGACTCAAAAAGTATTTCATAGTATTTCATAAAATTAGGATACACTTAGTCGTGAAAATGAAAAATGACGTTTTACAAGAAAATGCTGCTTTAGGCCAAAATTTTTCACTTTCACTAGGGGTAACAGGAGAAAATGCAACCCAAATTTTGTAACCCATTTTTATCTGAATATGGCAACACCTCATATGTGGATAAATCTGATGTATGAGCGCACTACAGGATTCATAAGGGAAGGAGAGCCGTATGGCCTTTGAAGGACAGATTTTGCTAGAATGGTTATTGAGAGCTATGTCACATATGGAGAGACCCTAAGGTACCCATACAGTGGAAAAAAATATATAAATGAACCCATTTTGGAAACTACACCCCTCATGGAATCTTTCAAGTTATGAACTGAGCACTTTGACCTAAAAAGTGTTTCATAGAATTAGGAAACACTTGGCCATGAAAATGAAAAATTACATTACAAGAAAATGTTGCCCAGATTTTTCACTTTCACAAGGAGTAACATGAGAAAATGCACCCAGCAAATCCTGCTGTATGGGCACATAACAGAGCTTTAAAGACAAACTGCAGTATATGGATTTTGCAGGCAGGCCAGAATTTGTAGACATGGATTTCAAGTCACATGTCACATGTAAAAAATTCCTAGGGATCCCCAGACAAAGGAAAATGACCCCATTTTGAAAACTGCACCCTTGTACAAACATTTTAAGGGGTGGAAAGGGGACTTTTGACCAAACAGGTGTCTCACTGAATTTAGAAACACACAGCTGTGATACTGGAAAATTACACATACACTTTACATGTAAATTTTTCATTTTCACAAGAGGTAACAGGAGAAATAGCACCCCTCTATGTGTTACCCATTTCCCCCTGATTATGGCAACACTCCACATGTGCTTGTAGCCTGGTTTATTGCCTCACAGCAGGACCCCGGAGGCAAACTGCAAAATATGGATTTTGCAGGGCAGAATTTGCAGAGATGGATTTCTGGTGCTATGTCGCATGTATGAAGTCCCCAAACAGTAAAAAAAATAAATAAATAAGAAGTAACCCCATTTCGGAAACTGCACTTCTGTACAAACAGCTTAAGGGGTGGAAAGGGCACTTTTGACCAAACATACCGGTATGTCTCATAGAATTTAGAAACACTTGTCAAATAATTTAGAAACACATAGCTGTGAAAATAAAAAAACTACACATTTAAAAGGAACAGGGGTGACACTGAGCAGAGGAGTCTAAGCGGAGAGACAGAAAGGGATTATGACATTGTGAAAGACATTATACTGCTCATGGATGTGGGAGCAGGAGAAGGAGGGAACTCCTGCTGCAGTAGCTGGCTGCCATGTTTGCTTGCACACAGGATGGGATGATGCCGCTTCATGTGGTTCAATAGAGCTGTGGTGTCTACGATTGTGTTCGATTGCCCATGTCTTATTTTGTTCTTGCAGAGCTTGTAGAGGGGAATGCTTCTGTCTTCTGGCAACGCGGAGAAGAACTGCCAGATGTAGATACTTGTGCAATGCTACAGGCAGTCAAGCTTGGCTTAGTGTGTTGCATGTCGGTCCTAATGCACCCACAATGTCAGGGGCATCACTAGTTCCTGAAGCAGATCTGGCCATGCCTGTTCTTTGGGAGCTTCTGGCCATAGTTGCCTCTGTGGCAAGCGCAGCACTATATATGCCTTTTGCGCTGTGGCATTAGAAGAGTGTTGATCTCTCTACCTTTCAGTCTAACCAGACTGTCTATTACTCTGTAATTCCTCTAGCGCTGTTCTATGGAAACAGTATGTTTAAAGAGCACACCAAATGCTTGTAATAACTTTATTAACTTCAACTTTTCTTCATATATAACACTGCCGCCTCCGCAGCAGATAGTCCATATACATAACACGTGTTGAAAAGATATTACAAAATGGCGGTGTGCATAAGATGGTGGTTCAACTGTTCAATCTTGTCATTCAATATAAAATGGTGGATATATTTCTCTCTTGAGCATCTGTACTTTCACTTTAAATTATTTAAGCACTTTATGATCTCTATGAGAGGTATATCTGAGGTCTAACTAATAGTTCTACTTGCCGAATTTGGTCGCAATTTGCAGTATGCAGTTAGCAGTAAATATTTGCAGATTGGTTGAGTATGATCTGGTAGGGTTGTATGCAATTTGGACTGCAATATGGAATTTGAAATTGTATGTGAACTTTGTAGTTTGCAATTGGTGGAACTATTTTGGCCTCTCTGCTTCCATAAAACACAACTCTTAGTTGGGTGAATGTCTGTTCAGCTTCTCTCCTCTGGTAAATAATGATTCAAGCAGCTCCTGCTAGGGGGATTTCCCACACAGGCTGTGTGTGAGGCTGGCTGTGATTGGTAAAAACTCTTGCTGTGTGTGTGAGGCTGGCTGTGATTGGTCTAGACTCCTGCCCAGCAATAACAGTTTAACTCTATGCTTTCTGTTGTTTCTGCTGTGTCATTGAGCTTACTTTACATTATATAATGAATCTTAAAGGCACATTATATTTTTCTGCTTTTGTGGACACAAAATATAACTATTACATGACATCCAAACATGAAGTTACTGTAAATAACTCTGCTTTTGTCTTTAACACACAAACATAGGAACTGTATTAAGGTTATTGGCAGGTATAGCTGTATAAACATATAAGCTAAGTTAGCAACCTAGGACAGATCTTAGCTGGCCAGCTACAGCCTCTGCTCTTAATTGCTGCTGCCACCTTTCGCCCCTGTTTTTACCTCATCCTTAGCACCCCAACCCAGTCCTGTACAACACACAATCATCATCAGATTCCTCACTCTTCCTGCCTCTTTTTATCAGAATGATATATCATGGTGGGCTATTTGGCCTCCTTTCTGAATCCCTGCTCTGTATTTGTCCCAACTGCTACTGTCACTGCCCCAAACATCAATACCATGGCTATGGGAGCTGCTATTACCACCCAGCACACAGCATCCTCCTGAACCTCATCCTCACGGCAGTCCAAACAATGACTGCTCTCACACAAGTTGTCAACACCAAGGTTCTCTTGACAATCTGCTGTAGGGTATAATGGGGTTTTGTTGCCAGTTAGTAACAAAAACGAAAAAATACATTTGTCCATCCAGTTCGGCCTGTCATCCTGCAAGTTGATCCAGAGGAAGCAAAAAAAAACAACTGTGAGGTAGAAGCCAATTTTTCCCACTTTAGGGGAATAAAAAATTCCTTCCTGACTCCAATCAGGCAATCAGAATAACTCCCTGGATCAACGACCCCTCTCTAGTAGCTATAGCCTGTAATATTATTACACTCCAGAAATACATCCAGGCCCTTCTTGAATTCCTTTATTGTACTTACCATCGCCACCTCCTCAGGCAGAGAGTTCCATAGTCTCACTGCTCTTACTGTAAAGAATCCTCTTCTATGTTTGTGTACAAACCTTCTTTCCTCCAGACGCAGAGGATGTCCCCTCGTCACAGTTACAGTCCTGGGGATAAATAGATGATGGGATAGATCTCTGTACTGACCCCTGATATATTTATACATAGTAATTAGATTGTCTTTTTTCTAAAGTGAATAACCCTAATTTTGATAATCTTTCAGGGTACTGTAGTTGCCCCATTCCAGTTATTACTTTAGTTGCCCTCCTCTGGAGCCTCTCCAGCTCTGCTATGTCTGCCTTGTTCACAGGAGCCCAGAACTGTACACAGTACTCCATGTGTGGTCTGACTAGCGATTTGTAAAGTGGTAGGACTATGTTCTTATCACAGGCATCTATGCCCCTTTTGATGCAACCCATTATCTTATTGGCCTTGGCAGCAGCTGCCAGACACTGGTTTTTGCAGCTTAGTTTGCTGTTTATTAAAATTCCTAGATCCTTTTCCATGTCAGTGTTACCGAGTGTTTTACCATTTAGTATGTACGGGTGACTTGCATTATTCCTTCCTATGTGCATAACTTTACATTTGTCAGTGTTAAACCTCATCTGCCACTTATCTGTCCAAGCCTCCAATCTATCCAGATCCCTCTGTAGTAGTATATTGTCCTCTTCAGTGTTAATTACTTTACACAGTTTAGTGTCATCTGCCTTCTACAAGATCATTAATAAATATATTGAAGAGAATAGGGCCCAATACTGACCCCTGAGGTACCCCACTAGTGACAGTGACCCAATCTGAGTGTGTACCGTTAATAACTAGAGTTGAGCGAACACCTGGATGTTCGGGTTCGAGAACTTCGTCCCGAACCCGAACCCCATTGAAGTCAATGGGGACCCGAACTTTTCGACACTAAAAAGGCTGTAAAACAGCCCAGGAAAGAGCTAGAGGGCTGCAAAAGGCAGCAACATGTAGGTAAATCCCCTGCAAACAAATGTGGATAGGGAAATGAATAAAAATAAAAATAAAATAAATAAAAATTAACCAATATCAATTAGAGAGAGGTCCCATAGCAGAGAATCTGGCTTCACGTCAGCAGAGAATCAGTCTTCATGCCATAGCAGAGAATCTGGCTTCACGTCACCCACCACTGTAACAGTCCATTGTCATATATTTAGGCCCCGGCACCCAGGCAGAGGAGAGAGGTCCCGTAACAGAGAATCTGGCTTTATGTCAGCAGAGAATCAGTCTTCATGTCATAGCAGAGATTTAGACTTCACGTCACCCAACACTGGAACAGTCCATTGTCAGATATTTAGGCCCAGGCACCCAGGCAGAGGAGAGAGGTCCCGTAACAGAGAATCTGGCTTCATGTCAGCAGAGAATCAGTCTTCATGTCATAGCAGAGAATCAGGCTTCACGTCACCCAACACTGGAACAGTCCATTGTCAGATATTTAGGCCCAGGCACCCAGGCAGAGGAGAGAGGTCCCGTAACAGAGAATCTGGCTTCATGTCAGCAGAGAATCAGTCTGCATGTCATAGCAGAGAATCATGCTTTACGTCACCCAACACTGGAACAGTCCATTGTCAGATATTTAGGCCCAGGCACCCAGGCAGAGGAGAGAGGTCCCGTAACAGAGAATCTGGCTTCATGTCAGCAGAGAATAAGTCTGCATGTCATAGCAGAGAATCAGGCTTCACGTCACCCACCACTGTAACAGTCCATTGTCATATATTTAGGCCCAGGCACCCAGGCAGAGGAGAGAGGTCCCGTAACAGAGAATCTGGCTTCATGTCAGCAGAGAATCAGTCTTCATGTCATAGCAGAGAATCAAGCTTCACGTCACCCACCACTGGAACAGGCCACTGTCAGATATTTTTAGGCCCAGGCACCCAGGCAGAGGAGAGAGGTCCCGTAACAGAGAATCTGGCTTCATGTCAGCAGAGAATCAGTCTTCATATCATAGCAGAGAATCAGGCTTCGTGTCACCCACCACTGGAACAGGCCACTGTCAGATATTTTTAGGCCCCGGCACCCAGACAGAGGAGAGGTTCATTCAACTTTGGGTTGCCCCGCAATATAATGGTAAAATGAAAATAGGATTGAATGAGGAAGTGCCCTGGAGTACAATAATATATTGTTAAGGGGAGGTAGTTAATGTCTAATCTGCACAAGGGATGGACAGGTCCTGTGGGATCCATGCCTGGTTCATTTTTATGAACGTCAGCTTGTCCACATTGGCTGTAGACAGGCGGCTGCGTTTGTCTGTAATGACGCCGCCTGCCGTGCTGAATACACGTTCAGACAAAACGCTGGCCGCCGGGCAGGCCAGCACCTCCAAGGCATAAAAGGCTAGCTCTGGCCATGTGGACAATTTGGAGACCCAGAAGTTGAATGGGGCCGAACCATCAGTCAGTACGCGGAGGGGTGTGCACAGGTACTGTTCCACCATGTTATTAAAATGTTGCCTCCTGCTAACACGTTCCGTATCAGGTGGTGGTGCAGTTAGCTGTGGCGTGGTGACAAAACTTTTCCACATCTCTGCCATGCTAACCCTGCCCTCAGAGGAGCTGGCCGTGACACAGCTGCGTTGGCGACCTCTTGCTCCTCCTCTGCCTTCGCCTTGGGCTTCCACTTGTTCCCCTGTGACATTTGGGAATGCTCTCAGTAGCGCGTCTACCAACGTGCGCTTGTACTCGCGCATCTTACTATCACGCTCCAGTGCATGAAGTAAGGTGGGCACATTGTCTTTGTACCGTGGATCCAGCAGGGTGGCAACCCAGTAGTCCGCACACGTTAAAATGTGGGCAACTCTGCTGTCGTTGTGCAGGTACTGCAGCATGTAGTCGCTCATGTGTGCCAGGCTGCCCAGAGGTAAGGACAAGCTGTCCTCTGTGGGAGGCGTATTGTCATCGTCCTGCGTTTCCCCCCAGCCACGCACCAGTGATGGGCCCGAGCTGCGTTGGGTGCCAGCCCGCTGTGAACCTGCTTCATCCTCGTCCTCCAGTAGTGGGCCCTGTCTGGTCACATTTGTACCTGGCCTCTGCTGTTGCAAAAAACCTCCCTCTGAGTCACTTCGAAGAGACTGGCCTGAAAGTGCTAAAAATGACCCCTCTTCCTCCTCCTCCTCCTGGGCCACCTCCTCTTCCATCATCGCCCTAAGTGTTTTCTCAAGGAGACATAGAAGTGGTATTGTAACGCTGATAACGTCGTCATCGCCACTGGCCATGTTGGTGGAGTACTCGAAACAGCGCAACAGGTCTCGCATGGAGGCCCAGTCATTGGTGGTGAAGTGGGGCTGATCCACAGTGCGACTGACCCGTGCGTGCTGCAGCTGAAACTCCACTATGGCCTGCTGCTGCTCGCACAGTCTGTCCAGCATGTGCAAGGTGGAGTTCCACCTGGTGGGCACGTCGCATATGAGGCGGTGAGCGGGAAGGCCGAAGTTACGCTGTAGCGCAGACAGGCGAGCAGCGGCAGGATGTGAACACCGGAAGCGCGAACAGACGGCCCGCACTTTATGCAGCAGCTCTGACATGTCGGGGTAGTTGTGAATGAACTTCTGCACCACCAAATTCAGCACATGCGCCAGGCAAGGGATGTGCGTCAAACCGGCTAGTCCCAGAGCTGCAACGAGATTTCGCCCATTATCGCACACCACCAGGCCGGGCTTGAGGCTCACCGGCAGCAACCACTCGTCGGTCTGTTGTTCTATACCGCGCCACAACTCCTGTGCGGTGTGGGGCCTGTCCCCCAAACATATGAGTTTCAGAACGGCCTGCTGACGTTCACCCCGGGCTGTGCTGAAGTTGGTGGTGAAGGTGTGTGACTGACTGGATGAGCAGGTGGAAGAAGAGGAGGAGGAAGCTGAGTAGGAGGAGGAGGAGACAGGAGGCAAAGAATGTTGGCCTGCGATCCTTGGCGGCGGAAGGACGTGCGCCAAACAGCTCTCCGCCTGGGGCCCAGCCGCCACTACATTTACCCAGTGTGCAGTTAGGGAGATATAGCGTCCCTGGCCGTGCTTACTGGTCCACGTATCTGTGGTTAGGTGGACCTTGCCACAGATGGCGTTGCGCAGTGCACACTTGATTTTATCGGATACTTGGTTGTGCAGGGAAGGCACGGCTCTCTTGGAGAAGTAGTGCCGGCTGGGAACAACATACTGTGGGACAGCAAGCGACATGAGCTGTTTGAAGCTGTCTGTGTCCACCAGCCTAAATGACAGCATTTCATAGGCCAGTAGTTTAGAAATGCTGGCATTCAGGGCCAGGGATCGAGGGTGACTAGGTGGGAATTTATGCTTTCTCTCAAATGTTTGTGAGATGGAGAGCTGAACGCTGCCGTGTGACATGGTTGAGATGCTTGGTGACGCAGGTGGTGGTGTTGGTGGTACATCCTATGTTTGCTGGGTGGCAGGTGCCAACGTTCCTCCAGAGGCGGAGGAAGAGGCCGAGGCGGCGGTAGCAGCAGAAGAGGCTGAGGCGGCAGCAGCAGAAGAGGTAGCAGGGGGAGCCTTAGTGACTTCCTTGTTTTTAAGGTGTTTACTCCACTGCAGTTCATGCTTTGCATGCAGGTGCCTGGTCATGCAGGTTGTGCTAAGGTTCAGAACGTTAATGCCTCGCTTCAGGCTCTGATGGCACAGCGTGCAAACCACTCGGGTCTTGTCGTCAGCATATTGTTTGAAGAAGTGCCATGCCAGGGAACTCCTTGAAGCTGCCTTTGGGGTGCTCGGTCCCAGATGGCGGCGGTCAGTAGCAGGCGGAGTCTCTTGGCGGCGGGTGTTCTGCTTTTGCCCACTGCTCCCTCCTCCGA
Organism: Bufo bufo; assembly: GCF_905171765.1. NCBI lineage: Eukaryota > Metazoa > Chordata > Amphibia > Anura > Bufonidae > Bufo > Bufo bufo. The sequence continues at coordinate 282,887,202 of NC_053393.1, read as the reverse complement.
ACTGTGAAAGTCAGTGGCACGACCTTCATTCCATGTGGGGTCTAGGACCTCATCGTCCCCTGAATCGTCTTCCACCCAGTCTTGATCCCTGACCTCCTGTTCAGTCTGCACACTGCAGAAAGACGCAGCAGTTGGCACCTGTGTTTCGTCATCATCAGAGACGTGCTGAGGTGGTATTCCCATGTCCTCATCATCAGGAAACATAAGTGGTTGTGCGTTAGTGCATTCTATCTCTTCCACCCCTGGGAAAGGGCTAGGTGGATGCCCTTGGGAAACCCTGCCAGCAGAGTCTTCAAACAGCATAAGAGACTGCTGCATAACTTGAGGCTCAGACAGTTTCCCTGATATGCATGGGGGTGATGTGACAGACTGATGGGCTTGGTTTTCATGCGGCATCTGTGCGCTTTCTGCAGAAGACTGGGTGGGAGATAATGTGAACGTGCTGGATGCACTGTCGGCCATCCAATTGACTAATGCCTGTACCTGCTCAGGCCTTACCATCCTTAGAACGGCATTGGGCCCCACCAAATATGGCTGTAAATTCTGGCGGCTACTGGGACCTGAGGTAGTTGGTACACTAGGACGTGTGGCTGTGGCAGAACGGCCACGTCCTCTCCCAGCACCAGAGGGTCCACTAACACCACCACGACCATGTCCGCATCCGCGTCCCTTACTAGATGTTTTCCTCATTGTTACCGTTCACCACAATAAGAAAAATATTATTCGGGCCAATGTATTGAATTAAAATTCAGGCCTTTTTTTACAGAGACCTAACACTATCTGGCTATCTATTTAGGTACCGTATTACACTAATACAGGCACACCAGTAATGACAGATTTAGCTGAATATAAATTTAAGGCCTATTATTTAGGCGCTGGGTGACAGGTATACGTTTACGGACAGAATTAGACTTGGATCTGCACTGTAGCGTGTGTGAAGTTCTTGAGAATTACCCTATCAGCACCTTGAATCTAATATACCCTTTTAGGGATAGATTTAAAGTAGGCCTGATACAACAGAAACCACTAATTTTGAGAATTGCAAAATTGGGAATTGTTTTTCAACCCAGAACAAAAACTGTGCTTTGACGGACACTAAAAATAACTTGACCAGCTAAAACAGTAATGACAGATTTGGATGAATATAAATGTGAGGCCTATTTTTTAGGCGCTGGGTGACAGGTATACGTTTTATCACAGAATTAGACTTGGATCTGCACTGTAGCGTGTGTGTGAAGTTCTTGAGAATTACCCTTTCAGCACCTTGAATCTAATATACCCTTTTAGGGATAGATTTAAAGTAGGCCTGATACAGCAGAAACCACTAATTTTGAGAATTGCAAAATTGGGAATTGTTTTTCAACCCAGAACAAAAACTGTGCTTTGACGGACACTAAAAATAACTTGACCAGCTAAAACAGTACAGATTTGGATGAATATAAATGTGAGGCCTATTTTTTAGGCGCTGGGTGACAGGTATACGTTTAATCACAGAATTAGACTTGGATCTGCACTGTAGCGTGTGTGTGAAGTTTTTGAGAATTATCCTATCAGCACCTTGAATCTAATATACCCTTTTAGGGATAGATTTAAAGTAGGCCTGATACAGAAGAAACCACTAATTTTGAGAATTGCAAATTTGGGAATTGTTTTTCAACCCAGAACAAAAACTGTGCTTTGACGGACACTAAATAACTTGACCAGCTAAAGCAGTAATGACAGATTTGGATTAATATAAATGTGAGGCCTATTTTTTAGGCGCTGGGTGACAGGCTCAACTTGCCCCTGATGTAGTATATGGCCAAAAAATAACCACACTATTGATGGTTAAATGCACTTAGTGACAGGCTCAACTTGCCCCTGATGTAGTATATGGCCAAAAAATAACCACACTATTGATGGTTAAATGCACTTGATGAAAGCTTGACCCTGTAGGATATAGCAAAAAATAACCACACTATTGATGGTTAAATGCACTTGGGTGACAAGGTCAGCTTGCCCCTGATGTAGTATATGGACAAAAAATAACCACACTATTGATGGTTAAATGCACTTGATGAAAGCTTGACCCTGATGTAGGATATAGCAAAAAATAACCACACTATTGATGGTTAAATGTACTTGGTGGCAGCTTGTGCTGGCGCACCACAAGCCACAAAATGGCCGCCGATCACCCCAGAAAAAAGTGACTGAAAAACACTCTGGGCAGCCTAAAAACACTGAGCAATTGAATAGCAGCAGTTCAATGATCCACAGCTGTAGATTGATCACTGAATGAAGTCTTTTGGAGGAGTTAATCACTGCCTAATCTCGCCCTAACGTCGCAGCTGCAACCTCTCCCTACACTTGTATCAGCAGAGTGACGTGCAGCGCTACGTGACCCAAGCTTATATAGAGGCTGGGTCACATGCTGCACTGGCCAATCACAGCCATGCCAATAGTAGGCATGGCTGTGATAGCCTCTTGGGGCAAGTAGTATGATGCTTGTTGATTGGCTGCTTTGCAGCCTTTCAAAAAGCGCCAAGAAAGCGCCGAACACCGAACTCGAACCCAGACTTTTATGAAAATGTTCGGGTTTGGGTCCGTGTCACGGACACCCCAAAATTTGGTACGAACCCAAACTATACAGTTCGGGTTCGCTCATCCCTATTAATAACCACCCTCTGTTTTCTATCACTCAGCCAGTTACTTACCCACATACAGACATTTTCTCCCAGTCTGAGCATTCTCATTTTATATACTAACCTTTTATGTGGTATAGTGTCAAATGTTTTGGAGAAGTCCAGATATACGACATCCATTGATTCGCCGCTGTCAAGTCTAGAACTTACCTCCTCATAGAAACTGATTAAATTAGTTTGGCATGACCGATCCCTCATGAAGCCATGCTGATATGGCGTTATTTGCTTATTTCCGTTAAGATGCTCTAAGATAGCATCTCTTGAAAACCTTCAAACAGTTTACCCACAACTAATGTTAAACTTACCGGCTTATAGTTTCCACGCTCTGTTTTTGGACCCTTTTTGAATATTGGCACCACATTTGCTATGCGCCAATCCTGTGGGATATTCCCTGTCAGTATAGAGTCTGCAAATATCAGAAATAAGGGTCTGGCTATGACATTACTTAATTCCCTTAGGATACGGGGGTGTATTCTTAGGAAAAAAGAAGGCATCCCACTAGGAAGGAGCAAGGAAGACAGGGGGGGGGGGGGGGGGCACTAAAAGGCTTATCTGGGACTGCAAGGAGGAGAATGCTGTTACCCCTAGCTCTAAGTCCTAAGTCATAGTGTCAGACTCCATGTCATCCTTCTGGGATGCATCCAGTTCACAATCTCATCCTCTTTCTCCTCAATTATAATGTTGCATCCTTCTGAAGCCAGGGAGAACTGTAGCCTATTGCTACTACTACAACTTCTAACCAGATAGCTGGTGCTGCCACTACTCAAATTCTGGCTCTGGGAGGACAAGGCCTGGCCCTGGATTCCTGTTATTTAGCCTAATGTACACAGTCGCACAAAGTATGGAATAGTTTGCAAGTCTGTTTTGTGAAACTTAAAGGGGTTATCCCATCAATAGGATCATAGTTTAATTTGTCCACGCTGCGACAATGATCATTTTACTAAATATAATGTTTAAGCCAATTCCTACCCTTCTTGCTAAAAACCTCCCCCTTTTACCTCATTGTTGTACTGTGTCCTCCCTTAGTTACGGCCACCTTTCGCCGGCTAAATGCAATGGCCACTCATGCGCGGCGAGCGAAACCACCTTGATCCAGTGTGTGGCTGCATTTCTTCCATGAACGCGCACACTGCCGGCCAGGCATGCGCGGTTCTTCATTCGCTTGTGCTGCTTCTGAAACAGAGCCGCGCATGTTCTGTTTTTAGCGCAACACAAGTGCGGTAGTAATTATTGTGCCAGCAAGTCCGGAATGCAGGACGTGAGAGGGTAGAGAAAGCGCTGCGGCGTCTCCGGGAATGAAGTTCGGCTATAACGGGAGCGCGCACGCAAGTAAGGAAGGCGGAGTCAACTGATCAGCAGAGCGCTGACGAGCTGCCCATCAATAGAAAGAACAACGCCACAGGAAATAGGCGTTAGTACAGAGTGAACAGGAGACGCTGCGATGAAATTAGAAGTTGGGATAACCCCTTTAAGGTCAGAGAGGTGTAACAAAATGTCCTTCCCTATCTACAAACACACTGAAGACACTGCTACTGCTAATTCACTTAGGGAATAATGCAATATCGGGGCCACCAACAGATTTGGGCCTAATGTCTTATGTATTTATACTATTGAGCTGAGTTTGCCTTATTGTAGTTATTTAAAACATAACTTTTATTTCATCTAATTTTAGAATATTGTGACACTATACAAAAACAATGCTGTCGTTGCACTGCTTTTATTGGAAGTATGTCAGATATGGCTGACAGCTCTAGTCCCATTGGTCAAGCGGCAGTATGTCAGAGGGGTCGCTTTAAACAGGGTATTTCTGCGGATACTCGGCCTAGGTTCTATCCCTAAATAAGCTAGTCGTGGAGAGCTGGGAGAACCCTAACAGGCTGTATTCCGGGCACTCGCCCTTAAAAGGGCGACCCACAGCCGCTGGAACCTTGGATCTATTGCTGCTAAGCCCTAACAGAATTATTCTTCCTCAAAGATGACCGACGCGTTTCACCACAAAGAGTAGTGGTTCTTCAGGGACACAGAATGAAACGCCGGGGCGCTTGGTGCAGTGGCAGCGCTCCCGCACGTATATAAAGGCAGTGGCAACTAACTGAGTCAAAGTGTCCATTTTTTATAGCGTCTCAGCCCTGCCCACCTGGTTAATGCAGGGTGAGCGCTCTTTGAATCCCTCCCACACAATCGTTATGTCATATCCAGAGCGAGGACGCACATTCATTGGGCCGTTACCTTTTATCTTGCCCAATCAGCAGCGCTTCGCTTACAACCGGAAGTGAAGTTGGTGGGGGCGTATCAGTTGTTATGGGGATCTAATACCGCGTCCCCGGAAGGTCATTGCAGGGTAAATGTAAACACACTTCATACTCCGTTGGGACAGTGCACATCCATTCCCTTTACGCAAAGGAATTCCCAAGGGCCAATACTTTAGACTGCGGAGGAATTGTTCTACAATGAAAAAATTCAAAAAACAGGCATCAGATTTGAGAGTCAGGTTTAGAGAGAGAGGTTATCCCGATGGTATTCTACGCACGTCATATGAAATTGCGTGCAATGAGAAACGGGATCAACTTCTCATCCCTAAAAAACAGAGATCAACAAACACTATGGGCCAGACTAATATTCGGGTTATTGGCACCTTTGACAGCGGGCATCAAGCAATAAAACGAGTCTTATCTAGACACTGGGATATCCTAAAAGCGGACCCAGATCTAGATAGGGTTCTAGGATCATACCCACAGATCACCTTCAGAAAGGGGCGTAGTTTGAGGGACAGACTGGTCAATAGCCATTTTCAACCACCTGAGAGATCTGGAAATTGGCTTTCTAGAAAACCCATGGGAACCTTTAAATGCGGTAGTTGCACAGCCTGTGGCCAGATTAGAAAAACAAAAACCTTCACGTGTTCCCATAATAACTGTCACGAGGGAGTCGAGGACCACGCCTGACTCCGTTATACCCGGGGTCAGGAAGTCGCAGCGGTTGGCTGCACGCTCTATTTAAGATAGGGCTGTTTTCCTTATGGTAGCTTTCTGGGTTTGCTTAGCAAACCCTTTTGGCTCACTCAGGGATCCGTAGCTCCTTCTCCTCAGCTGTTCCTTATCCAGCACTCCCAGACCTCCTTATATTTCTCTCTCACACTTCTCTAGTTGCCAGAGATAGAGCTTCCTGCCTGGACATCTATTCTGACCTTCTGGAGCTGTGTTGCTGCGTTCGCTGGTAGTTGGTCCAGTACGCTACCCTCCAGATCCCTGTTGGACCTTTTTGGTTTATTGTGGTCGCCCACCTGGGTGTATGTGTTTGTATGTTTTGTCTGTCCTCTCCCTGGTGTTTCCCTCTTAGTGATAGTAGTGTGGACTAGCGATCCCACCGGCCTGTTCACTATCCAGGGCTCATATTAGGCTTATCTGGGACTGCAAGGAGGAGAATGCTGTTACCCCTAGCTCTAAGTCCTAAGTCATAGTGTCAGACTCCATGTCATCCTTCTGGGATGCATCCAGTTCACAATCTCATCCTCTTTCTCCTCAATTATAACGTTGCATCCTTCTGAAGCCAGGGAGAACTGTAGCCTATTGCTACTACTACAACTTCTAACCAGATAGCTGGTGCTGCCACTACTCAAATTCTGGCTCTGGGAGGACAAGGCCTGGCCCTGGATTCCTGTTATTTAGCCTAATGTACACAGTCGCACAAAGTATGGAATAGTTTGCAAGTCTGTTTTGTGAAACTTAAAGGGGTTATCCCATCAATAGGATCATAGTTTAATTTGTCCACGCTGCGACAATGATCATTTTACTAAATATAATGTTTAAGCCAATTCCTACCCTTCTTGCTAAAAACCTCCCCCTTTTACCTCATTGTTGTACTGTGTCCTCCCTTAGTTACGGCCACCTTTCGCCGGCTGAATGCAATGGCCACTCATGCGCGGCGAGCGAAACCACCTTGATCCAGTGTGTGGCTGCATTTCTTCCATGAACGCGCACACTGCCGGCCAGGCATGCGCGGTTCTTCATTCGCTTGTGCTGCTTCTGAAACAGAGCCGCGCATGCTCTGTTTTTAGCGCAACACAAGTGCGGTAGTAATTATTGTGCCAGCAAGTCCGGAATGCAGGACGTGAGAGGGTAGAGAAAGCGCTGCGGCGTCTCCGGGAATGAAGTTCGGCTATAACGGGAGCGCGCACGCAAGTAAGGAAGGCGGAGTCAACTGATCAGCAGAGCGCTGACGAGCTGCCCATCAATAGAAAGAACAACGCCACAGGAAATAGGCGTTAGTACAGAGTGAACAGGAGACGCTGCGATGAAATTAGAAGTTGGGATAACCCCTTTAAGGTCAGAGAGGTGTAACAAAATGTCCTTCCCTATCTACAAACACACTGAAGACACTGCTACTGCTAATTCACTTAGGGAATAATGCAATATCGGGGCCACCAACAGATTTGGGCCTAATGTCTTATGTATTTATACTATTGAGCTGAGTTTGCCTTATTGTAGTTATTTAAAACATAACTTTTATTTCATCTAATTTTAGAATATTGTGACACTATACAAAAACAATGCTGTCGTTGCACTGCTTTTATTGGAAGTATGTCAGATATGGCTGACAGCTCTAGTCCCATTGGTCAAGCGGCAGTATGTCAGAGGGGTCGCTTTAAACAGGGTATTTCTGCGGATACTCGGCCTAGGTTCTATCCCTAAATAAGCTAGTCGTGGAGAGCTGGGAGAACCCTAACAGGCTGTATTCCGGGCACTCGCCCTTAAAAGGGCGACCCACAGCCGCTGGAACCTTGGATCTATTGCTGCTAAGCCCTAACAGAATTATTCTTCCTCAAAGATGACCGACGCGTTTCACCACAAAGAGTAGTGGTTCTTCAGGGACACAGAATGAAACGCCGGGGCGCTTGGTGCAGTGGCAGCGCTCCCGCACGTATATAAAGGCAGTGGCAACTAACTGAGTCAAAGTGTCCATTTTTTATAGCGTCTCAGCCCTGCCCACCTGGTTAATGCAGGGTGAGCGCTCTTTGAATCCCTCCCACACAATCGTTATGTCATATCCAGAGCGAGGACGCACATTCATTGGGCCGTTACCTTTTATCTTGCCCAATCAGCAGCGCTTCGCTTACAACCGGAAGTGAAGTTGGTGGGGGCGTATCAGTTGTTATGGGGATCTAATACCGCGTCCCCGGAAGGTCATTGCAGGGTAAATGTAAACACACTTCATACTCCGTTGGGACAGTGCACATCCATTCCCTTTACGCAAAGGAATTCCCAAGGGCCAATACTTTAGACTGCGGAGGAATTGTTCTACAATGAAAAAATTCAAAAAACAGGCATCAGATTTGAGAGTCAGGTTTAGAGAGAGAGGTTATCCCGATGGTATTCTACGCACGTCATATGAAATTGCGTGCAATGAGAAACGGGATCAACTTCTCATCCCTAAAAAACAGAGATCAACAAACACTATGGGCCAGACTAATATTCGGGTTATTGGCACCTTTGACAGCGGGCATCAAGCAATAAAACGAGTCTTATCTAGACACTGGGATATCCTAAAAGCGGACCCAGATCTAGATAGGGTTCTAGGATCATACCCACAGATCACCTTCAGAAAGGGGCGTAGTTTGAGGGACAGACTGGTCAATAGCCATTTTCAACCACCTGAGAGATCTGGAAATTGGCTTTCTAGAAAACCCATGGGAACCTTTAAATGCGGTAGTTGCACAGCCTGTGGCCAGATTAGAAAAACAAAAACCTTCACGTGTTCCCATAATAACTGTCACGAGGGAGTCGAGGACCACGCCTGACTCCGTTATACCCGGGGTCAGGAAGTCGCAGCGGTTGGCTGCACGCTCTATTTAAGATAGGGCTGTTTTCCTTATGGTAGCTTTCTGGGTTTGCTTAGCAAACCCTTTTGGCTCACTCAGGGATCCGTAGCTCCTTCTCCTCAGCTGTTCCTTGTCCAGCACTCCCAGACCTCCTTATATTTCTCTCTCACACTTCTCTAGTTGCCAGAGATAGAGCTTCCTGCCTGGACATCTATTCTGACCTTCTGGAGCTGTGTTGCTGCGTTCGCTGGTAGTTGGTCCAGTACGCTACCCTCCAGATCCCTGTTGGACCTTTTTGGTTTATTGTGGTCGCCCACCTGGGTGTATGTGTTTGTATGTTTTGTCTGTCCTCTCCCTGGTGTTTCCCTCTTAGTGATAGTAGTGTGGACTAGCGATCCCACCGGCCTGTTCACTATCCAGGGCTCATATTAGGCTTATCTGGGACTGCAAGGAGGAGAATGCTGTTACCCCTAGCTCTAAGTCCTAAGTCATAGTGTCAGACTCCATGTCATCCTTCTGGGATGCATCCAGTTCACAATCTCATCCTCTTTCTCCTCAATTATAACGTTGCATCCTTCTGAAGCCAGGGAGAACTGTAGCCTATTGCTACTACTACAACTTCTAACCAGATAGCTGGTGCTGCCACTACTCAAATTCTGGCTCTGGGAGGACAAGGCCTGGCCCTGGATTCCTGTTATTTAGCCTAATGTACACAGTCGCACAAAGTATGGAATAGTTTGCAAGTCTGTTTTGTGAAACTTAAAGGGGTTATCCCATCAATAGGATCATAGTTTAATTTGTCCACGCTGCGACAATGATCATTTTACTAAATATAATGTTTAAGCCAATTCCTACCCTTCTTGCTAAAAACCTCCCCCTTTTACCTCATTGTTGTACTGTGTCCTCCCTTAGTTACGGCCACCTTTCGCCGGCTGAATGCAATGGCCACTCATGCGCGGCGAGCGAAACCACCTTGATCCAGTGTGTGGCTGCATTTCTTCCATGAACGCGCACACTGCCGGCCAGGCATGCGCGGTTCTTCATTCGCTTGTGCTGCTTCTGAAACAGAGCCGCGCATGCTCTGTTTTTAGCGCAACACAAGTGCGGTAGTAATTATTGTGCCAGCAAGTCCGGAATGCAGGACGTGAGAGGGTAGAGAAAGCGCTGCGGCGTCTCCGGGAATGAAGTTCGGCTATAACGGGAGCGCGCACGCAAGTAAGGAAGGCGGAGTCAACTGATCAGCAGAGCGCTGACGAGCTGCCCATCAATAGAAAGAACAACGCCACAGGAAATAGGCGTTAGTACAGAGTGAACAGGAGACGCTGCGATGAAATTAGAAGTTGGGATAACCCCTTTAAGGTCAGAGAGGTGTAACAAAATGTCCTTCCCTATCTACAAACACACTGAAGACACTGCTACTGCTAATTCACTTAGGGAATAATGCAATATCGGGGCCACCAACAGATTTGGGCCTAATGTCTTATGTATTTATACTATTGAGCTGAGTTTGCCTTATTGTAGTTATTTAAAACATAACTTTTATTTCATCTAATTTTAGAATATTGTGACACTATACAAAAACAATGCTGTCGTTGCACTGCTTTTATTGGAAGTATGTCAGATATGGCTGACAGCTCTAGTCCCATTGGTCAAGCGGCAGTATGTCAGAGGGGTCGCTTTAAACAGGGTATTTCTGCGGATACTCGGCCTAGGTTCTATCCCTAAATAAGCTAGTCGTGGAGAGCTGGGAGAACCCTAACAGGCTGTATTCCGGGCACTCGCCCTTAAAAGGGCGACCCACAGCCGCTGGAACCTTGGATCTATTGCTGCTAAGCCTAACAGAATTATTCTTCCTCAAAGATGTCCGACGCGTTTCACCACAAAGAGTAGTGGTTCTTCAGGGACACAGAATGAAACGCCGGGGCGCTTGGTGCAGTGGCAGCGCTCCCGCACGTATATAAAGGCAGTGGCAACTAACTGAGTCAAAGTGTCCATTTTTTATAGCGTCTCAGCCCTGCCCACCTGGTTAATGCAGGGTGAGCGCTCTTTGAATCCCTCCCACACAATCGTTATGTCATATCCAGAGCGAGGACGCACATTCATTGGGCCGTTACCTTTTATCTTGCCCAATCAGCAGCGCTTCGCTTACAACCGGAAGTGAAGTTGGTGGGGGCGTATCAGTTGTTATGGGGATCTAATACCGCGTCCCCGGAAGGTCATTGCAGGGTAAATGTAAACACACTTCATACTCCGTTGGGACAGTGCACATCCATTCCCTTTACGCAAAGGAATTCCCAAGGGCCAATACTTTAGACTGCGGAGGAATTGTTCTACAATGAAAAAATTCAAAAAACAGGCATCAGATTTGAGAGTCAGGTTTAGAGAGAGAGGTTATCCCGATGGTATTCTACGCACGTCATATGAAATTGCGTGCAATGAGAAACGGGATCAACTTCTCATCCCTAAAAAACAGAGATCAACAAACACTATGGGCCAGACTAATATTCGGGTTATTGGCACCTTTGACAGCGGGCATCAAGCAATAAAACGAGTCTTATCTAGACACTGGGATATCCTAAAAGCGGACCCAGATCTAGATAGGGTTCTAGGATCATACCCACAGATCACCTTCAGAAAGGGGCGTAGTTTGAGGGACAGACTGGTCAATAGCCATTTTCAACCACCTGAGAGATCTGGAAATTGGCTTTCTAGAAAACCCATGGGAACCTTTAAATGCGGTAGTTGCACAGCCTGTGGCCAGATTAGAAAAACAAAAACCTTCACGTGTTCCCATAATAACTGTCACGAGGGAGTCGAGGACCACGCCTGACTCCGTTATACCCGGGGTCAGGAAGTCGCAGCGGTTGGCTGCACGCTCTATTTAAGATAGGGCTGTTTTCCTTATGGTAGCTTTCTGGGTTTGCTTAGCAAACCCTTTTGGCTCACTCAGGGATCCGTAGCTCCTTCTCCTCAGCTGTTCCTTGTCCAGCACTCCCAGACCTCCTTATATTTCTCTCTCACACTTCTCTAGTTGCCAGAGATAGAGCTTCCTGCCTGGACATCTATTCTGACCTTCTGGAGCTGTGTTGCTGCGTTCGCTGGTAGTTGGTCCAGTACGCTACCCTCCAGATCCCTGTTGGACCTTTTTGGTTTATTGTGGTCGCCCACCTGGGTGTATGTGTTTGTATGTTTTGTCTGTCCTCTCCCTGGTGTTTCCCTCTTAGTGATAGTAGTGTGGACTAGCGATCCCACCGGCCTGTTCACTATCCAGGGCTCATATTAGGCTTATCTGGGACTGCAAGGAGGAGAATGCTGTTACCCCTAGCTCTAAGTCCTAAGTCATAGTGTCAGACTCCATGTCATCCTTCTGGGATGCATCCAGTTCACAATCTCATCCTCTTTCTCCTCAATTATAACGTTGCATCCTTCTGAAGCCAGGGAGAACTGTAGCCTATTGCTACTACTACAACTTCTAACCAGATAGCTGGTGCTGCCACTACTCAAATTCTGGCTCTGGGAGGACAAGGCCTGGCCCTGGATTCCTGTTATTTAGCCTAATGTACACAGTCGCACAAAGTATGGAATAGTTTGCAAGTCTGTTTTGTGAAACTTAAAGGGGTTATCCCATCAATAGGATCATAGTTTAATTTGTCCACGCTGCGACAATGATCATTTTACTAAATATAATGTTTAAGCCAATTCCTACCCTTCTTGCTAAAAACCTCCCCCTTTTACCTCATTGTTGTACTGTGTCCTCCCTTAGTTACGGCCACCTTTCGCCGGCTGAATGCAATGGCCACTCATGCGCAGCGAGCGAAACCACCTTGATCCAGTGTGTGGCTGCATTTCTTCCATGAACGCGCACACTGCCGGCCAGGCATGCGCGGTTCTTCATTCGCTTGTGCTGCTTCTGAAACAGAGCCGCGCATGCTCTGTTTTTAGCGCAACACAAGTGCGGTAGTAATTATTGTGCCAGCAAGTCTGGAATGCAGGACGTGAGAGGGTAGAGAAAGCGCTGCGGCGTCTCCGGGAATGAAGTTCGGCTATAACGGGAGCGCACACGCAAGTAAGGAAGGCGGAGTCAACTGATCAGCAGAGCGCTGACGAGCTGCCCATCAATAGAAAGAACAACGCCACAGGAAATAGGCGTTAGTACAGAGTGAACAGGAGACGCTGCGATGAAATTAGAAGTTGGGATAACCCCTTTAAGGTCAGAGAGGTGTAACAAAATGTCCTTCCCTATCTACAAACACACTGAAGACACTGCTACTGCTAATTCACTTAGGGAATAATGCAATATCGGGGCCACCAACAGATTTGGGCCTAATGTCTTATGTATTTATACTATTGAGCTGAGTTTGCCTTATTGTAGTTATTTAAAACATAACTTTTATTTCATCTAATTTTAGAATATTGTGACACTATACAAAAACAATGCTGTCGTTGCACTGCTTTTATTGGAAGTATGTCAGATATGGCTGACAGCTCTAGTCCCATTGGTCAAGCGGCAGTATGTCAGAGGGGTCGTTTTAAACAGGGTATTTCTGCGGATACTCGGCCTAGGTTCTATCCCTAAATAAGCTAGTCGTGGAGAGCTGGGAGAACCCTAACAGGCTGTATTCCGGGCACTCGCCCTTAAAAGGGCGACCCACAGCTGCTGGAACCTTGGATCTATTGCTGCTAAGCCCTAACAGAATTATTCTTCCTCAAAGATGTCCGACGCGTTTCACCACAAAGAGTAGTGGTTCTTCAGGGACACAGAATGAAACGCCGGGGCGCTTGGTGCAGTGGCAGCGCTCCCGCACGTATATAAAGGCAGTGGCAACTAACTGAGTCAAAGTGTCCATTTTTTATAGCGTCTCAGCCCTGCCCACCTGGTTAATGCAGGGTGAGCGCTCTTTGAATCCCTCCCACACAATCGTTATGTCATATCCAGAGCGAGGACACACATTCATTGGGCGTTACCTTTTATCTTGCCCAATCAGCAGCGCTTCGCTTACAACCGGAAGTGAAGTTGGTGGGGGCGTATCAGTTGTTATGGGGATCTAATACCGCGTCCCCGGAAGGTTATTGCAGGGTAAATGTAAACACACTTCATACTCCGTTGGGACAGTGCACATCCATTCCCTTTACGCAAAGGAATTCCCAAGGGCCAATACTTTAGACTGCGGAGGAATTGTTCTACAATGAAAAAATTCAAAAAACAGGCATCAGATTTGAGAGTCAGGTTTAGAGAGAGAGGTTATCCCGATGGTATTCTACGCACGTCATATGAAATTGCGTGCAATGAGAAACGGGATCAACTTCTCATCCCTAAAAAACAGAGATCAACAAACACTATGGGCCAGACTAATATTCGGGTTATTGGCACCTTTGACAGCGGGCATCAAGCAATAAAACGAGTCTTATCTAGACACTGGGATATCCTAAAAGCGGACCCAGATCTAGATAGGGTTCTAGGATCATACCCACAGATCACCTTCAGAAAGGGGCGTAGTTTGAGGGACAGACTGGTCAATAGCCATTTTCAACCACCTGAGAGATCTGGAAATTGGCTTTCTAGAAAACCCATGGGAACCTTTAAATGCGGTAGTTGCACAGCCTGTGGCCAGATTAGAAAAACAAAAACCTTCACGTGTTCCCATAATAACTGTCACGAGGGAGTCGAGGACCACGCCTGACTCCGTTATACCCGGGGTCAGGAAGTCGCAGCGGTTGGCTGCACGCTCTATTTAAGATAGGGCTGTTTTCCTTATGGTAGCTTTCTGGGTTTGCTTAGCAAACCCTTTTGGCTCACTCAGGGATCCGTAGCTCCTTCTCCTCAGCTGTTCCTTGTCCAGCACTCCCAGACCTCCTTATATTTCTCTCTCACACTTCTCTAGTTGCCAGAGATAGAGCTTCCTGCCTGGACATCTATTCTGACCTTCTGGAGCTGTGTTGCTGCGTTCGCTGGTAGTTGGTCCAGTACGCTACCCTCCAGATCCCTGTTGGACCTTTTTGGTTTATTGTGGTCGCCCACCTGGGTGTATGTGTTTGTATGTTTTGTCTGTCCTCTCCCTGGTGTTTTCCTCTTAGTGATAGTGGTGTGGATGCGATCCCACCGGCCTGTTCACTATCCAGGGCTTATATTAGGGAAAGCCAGGGTTTAGGCACGCGATCGCCGCACGGGTGAGGAACCCGTCTAGGGACGTCAGGGCAGTCAGGTGCCAGCCGCAAGGTGAGTTAGGGGTCACCACCTTTCCCTCTCCCTTGGGCAGGGCTTTCCCTGTTTTCCTCCCTGTGCGTGTCGTCGGTCATTACATTATCTCTGGCCATTATTTTGTGTAGGTAAAAAAAAAAAAAAAAAAAAATGTTTTACCTACTTAGAATCCAGTATGGATCAAATTGCTGCTCTGTCCAAACAATTTCATGGCCTGTCTTTGGAGGTGGTAGGATTGAAGGCGTCGGTCCTCCAGCAACAGCAGCAATTACAACTGACTGCAAGCCCAGCGGTTGCTACTGGTAACCAGGTTGTTGGGGAACCCAAGGTCCCTCTCCCTGACAGATTTTCTGGGGGAAGGGACAAGTTTTTGACATTTCGTGAGGCCTGTAAGTTATATTTTAAACTGCGCCCTTACTCCTCTGGTAATAAAGATCAGCGGGTGGGGGTTGTTATTTCCCTGCTGCAGGGGGATCCGCAGTCCTGGGCGTTCTCTTTACCTACTGATTCCCAGGCTCTTCGGTCAGTGGATGAGTTTTTTGGGGCCTTGGGTCTCATATATGATGACCCTGACCGAGTCGCCCTGGCTGAATCAAGATTACGGAGACTCTTACAAGGAGAGCGGCCGGTAGAGGAGTATTGCTCTGAATTCCGTAGGTGGGCTACGGATACCCAATGGAACGACCCGGCTCTCAGGAGTCAGTTCTGCTCTGGGTTATCCGAAAGGGTTAAGGATGCGCTTGCATTATATGAGACCCCCTTTTCCCTTGATGCGGTTATGTCCCTTTCTATCCGAATAGATAGACGCCTTAGGGTCAGGTTGAAAAAACTGGAGCAATTGGTAACCCCTCCCAAGCAGCAGTTAGTCTGTACGGACTTAGACGAGCCTATGCAGCTAGGAGGAACTACTCGTCAGGTCCGTCCTCCTGAGGCTCGCCGTAGGCATGGGGTTTGTTTTTTTTGTGGGGAGAGGGGTCATTTCATTAATGTCTGTCCTTCTTTCCTCAGAAACAAAAGACCGTCGGAAAAACTACTAACCCCAGGCTGTGTGGAGGATGTCAGCCGGGGGGTATACGTTTCCTCCATACGTACATCGCAATTTGTGTTGCCAGCGGTTATTATTTTTGGTGATAAGACGGAGACTATTTCTTTCTTTCTAGACAGTGGAGCAGGGGTAAATTTGATAGATGCCCATTTTGCCCGCACTTTGGGTTTGTCTCTCTGTACTTTACAGAGACCCATTCCCATATTCGCTATTGATTCTGCTCCCCTGTCTCAGAGAAACCTCACGCACATGGTTCATAATTTACACCTTCGGGTAGGGGACCACCATAACGAGATGCTTTCAGGTTATGTTCTGGAGGGGCTTCCCACTCCGGTAGTGCTGGGTCTTCCCTGGTTGGTAGCGCACAATCCAGTGGTGGATTGGCAGGCCAGGGAGATATTGGAGTGGAGTGAGCAGTGCAGAGAAAATTGCTTAAATAGCAATTGCTTAGTCGCCTCCATAACTACCCTACCTACATTTATTTCGGACTTTGAGGATGTTTTTTCTGAAAAGGGTTGTCAGAAGTTACCACCTCATCTTCCTTATGATTGCCCGGTTAACCTTATTCCCGGCGCAAAATTACCCAAGACCAGGTTATATAATCTTTCGGGTCCAGAGAGACAAGCCATGAAAGATTATATCTCCGAGAGCTTGGCTAAGGGACACATCAGACCCTCTTCTTCACCCGTGGCTGCAGGGTTTTTCTTCGTTAAAAAGAAAGATGGGGGCCTGCGTCCTTGCTTAGATTTTCGCGAATTAAATCAGATAACCATCCGAGACCTATACCCTCTTCCTCTCATTCCTGACCTGTTTAATCAGATTGCGGGTGCTAGGTGGTTCTCCAAACTTGATCTTAGGGGTGCCTACAATCTGATTCGTATTAAGGAGGGGGATGAGTGGAAGACAGCGTTTAACACCCCTGAGGGGCATTATGAAAATCTAGTTATGCCTTTCGGTCTGACCAATGCTCCTGCCGTCTTTCAACATTTCGTTAATGACATTTTTAGTCATCTAATCGGCAGGTTTGTGGTAATATACCTAGATGATATTTTAATTTATTCGTCCGATCTGAAAACACATGAGGTGCATGTCAGACAAGTACTGCAGGTCCTACGGACGAATGAATTATATGCTAAAATTGAAAAATGTGTCTTCGCCGTTCATGAGATACATATCCTGGGTTATTTTTTATCTGCGTCAGGTTTCCGTATGGATCCTAGGAAGGTCCAGGCAATTTTAGATTGGGATCTTCCTGAGAACCTCAAAGCACTACAACGGTTCTTGGGCTTCGCGAATTTCTATAGGAAATTCATTAAAAATTATTCACTTATTGTAAAACCGCTTACTGACATGACTAGGAAAGGGAATGATTTTTCTAAATGGTCTGACGCCGCTAAAGTTGCTTTTTCCTCTCTAAAAGAGAGGTTTACCTCAGCACCTGTACTGGTCCAACCTGATGTCTCTCAGCCTTTTATTGTTGAAGTCGACGCGTCAGAGGTGGGAGTGGGGGCGGTGCTGTCTCAGGGTCCGTCTCCTGGCAAATGGCGTCCTTGTGCTTTCTTTTCTAAAAAACTATCTGCAGCAGAAAAGAACTACGATATTGGCAATAGGGAACTATTAGCTATTAAACTTGCGTTTGAGGAGTGGCGTCATTTCTTAGAGGGGGCAGTCCACCCCGTCACTGTAATTACGGACCACAAAAATCTTCTGTACCTCGAATCAGCTAAGCGTCTCACCCCTAGACAGGCTAGGTGGTCGCTATTTTTTACCAGGTTTAACTTTGTGATTACCTATCGTCCTGGGGCAAAGAACACCAAGGCTGATGCACTATCTCGTTGTTTCCCTGGAGGGGGTAATGTGAGTGATCCGGTACCCATTCTTCAAAGAGGAGTGGTTGTTTCTGCGGTACACTCTGTTTTGGAGGGGAAGGTGTTAGAGGCCCAGGGGGACGCCCCGGTCTCTTGCCCCTCAGAGAAATTGTTTGTAACGTTGAACTTACGTTTCGAATTATTAAAGGAACATCATAATTCTGCACTTGCTGGGCACCCGGGTAGTAAAGCAACCTTGGAACTATTGTCTCGTCGTTTTTGGTGGCCAAGGTTGCGTCAGGATGTATTGGATTTTGTGTCTTCTTGTTCTACCTGTGCGCGCGCAAAAGTTTCACATACACGTCCTGCAGGGTCTCTATTACCACTCGTCATTCCCAATAGACCGTGGACACATCTGTCAATGGATTTTATCATTGACTTACCTTTGTCTGCGGGTAAAACAGTTATTTTGGTAGTAGTGGACAGGTTTAGCCAAATGGTACACTTCATTGCGTTACCCGCACTACCTAATGCTAAGACTCTTGCTCAGGTATTCGTCAGTGAAATCGTGAAGCTTCACGGGGTCCCCTCCGATGTTGTTTCGGATCGGGGTACCCAGTTTATTTCTAAATTTTGGAAAGCTTTTTGTTCTCGTTTGGGGGTACACTTGTCCTTTTCCTCTGCTTTCCATCCTCAGTCGAATGGACAGACTGAGCGTACCAACCAAAACCTTGAGACATATCTAAGATGTTTTGTGTCTGAAAACCAAGAGTTGTGGTCATCATATTTATCGTTAGCGGAGTTTGCCATAAATAATCGTCATCAGGAATCCACTGGCAAGTCACCATTTCTTGGTGCATATGGTTTTCATCCCCAATTCTGTACTTTCAAAGAGGGGGGGTCTTCTGGGGTTCCCGAAGAGGAACGGTTTTCGTCATCTCTTTCATCGGTATGGCAGAAGGTGCAAGCTAACTTGAAAAATATGGGAGGTCTACTAGGAATATTAAATTGAAGGTTCCCTCTTGGAAACTGCGTCCTAGGTTTATTGGCCCTTACAAAATTGTAGCCATCATCAACCCCGTGTCTTTTCGCCTGGAGTTACCTCAGACTTTTAAAATTCATAATGTTTTTCATAAGTCGTTACTCAAAAAATATGTTCCCCCTCTAGAACCATCACCGCTGCCACCCCCTCCTTTTGTCGTGGATGGTAACCTAGAATTTCAGATATCCAAAATTGTTAATTCTCGTCGGGTCCGCCGCTCTCTTCAATATCTGGTGCATTGGAGAGGTTACGGTCCCGAGGAAAGAATGTGGGTTCCTGCGTCTGAGGTAAACGCCGACAGGTTAGTTCGGGTTTTTCATGCCTCTCATCCTGGGAGACCTGGTCCTGAGTGTCCGGAGGCCCCTCGTAGAGAGGGGGGTACTGTCACGAGGGAGTCGAGGACCACGCCTGACTCCGTTATACCCGGGGTCAGGAAGTCGCAGCGGTTGGCTGCACGCTCTATTTAAGATAGGGCTGTTTTCCTTATGGTAGCTTTCTGGGTTTGCTTAGCAAACCCTTTTGGCTCACTCAGGGATCCGTAGCTCCTTCTCCTCAGCTGTTCCTTGTCCAGCACTCCCAGACCTCCTTATATTTCTCTCTCACACTTCTCTGGTTGACAGAGATAGAGCTTCCTGCCTGGACATCTATTCTGACCTTCTGGAGCTGTGTTGCTGCGTTCGCTGGTAGTTGGTCCAGTACGCTACCCTCCAGATCCCTGTTGGACCTTTTTGGTTTATTGTGGTCGCCCACCTGGGTGTATGTGTTTGTATGTTTTGTCTGTCCTCTCCCTGGTGTTTCCCTCTTAGTGATAGTGGTGTGGACTAGCGATCCCACCGGCCTGTTCACTATCCAGGGCTCATATTAGGGAAAGCCAGGGTTTAGGCACGCGATCGCCGCACGGGTGAGGAACCCGTCTAGGGACGTCAGGGCAGTCAGGTGCCAGCCGCAAGGTGAGTTAGGGGTCACCACCTTTCCCTCTCCCTTGGGCAGGGCTTTCCCTGTTTTCCTCCCTGTGCGTGTCGTCGGTCATTACAATAACAAGGAATACACCATTAGAGACTTTATAAACTGTCTTACTACTGGTGTGGTGTACCTGGCCCAATGTACTTGCCCACTGGATTATGTGTGTGTGTATTATACACTACTCACAAAAAGTTGGGATATTTGACTTTTCGGTGAAAAGTATGGAAAACCTAAAAAGTTCACGCTACAGTGATATTATATCATGAAAGTAGGGCATTTAAGTAGAAGCATGCTATAGTGATTTCTTCATCTCAAACAATTTATTGAAACAAAATACAACAGTGGTGGGCATAACCCCACAAAAATGTCAATGTCTCAATAAGTTGTCGTGTGGCCTTGAGCATCAACTACAGCTTAACAGCAACATCACAAGTCGACTTATTGTCTGCTGAGACATGACATCCTACTCTTCTTGAAGGTTGGCCCTCAGGTCATTGAGGTTCTGTGGTACAGAGTTATGAGCCTCTACATGGCAACTCAACTGATCCCATAGGATTTCAATAAGATTCAGGTCTGGAGAAAGTGTAGACCACTCCATTTGAGGTACCTCAGTCTCCAGCACACCTTCCCTAATGATGTGACCTCTATGAGCTAGCACATTGTCATCCATGAAGATTAAATTTGTTCATGCATAGGCACAATGAATGGATTAATGATGTTATTCAAGTAGAATGGGCTTGTCACTATACCATTCACAAAGTGTAGGGCAGTTCTGTGTTGACCAGACACACCTGCCCACACTGTAACACCACCACCACCAAAGGCTCATCTGGTGACAACAGTGGCTGATGCATAGCGCAAATTCAGGGTAAATTCGATTTGCCCCGAAGCCGAATTTCCTCATGCTTCCTGGTAGCAAATCGATTTTCTCTGAAATAGTGTAAAAAATAAAAATCATACTTACCTTTTAGATTTTGATGAATAATTTTTATAGATTAAATGTTTTTAAGTATCCAGTTTTCCCCATAACATGGGCATGGAAACATCAATCTTCGCATATTTATATATATATATATTTATTTTATTGTTTTTATAGATCTTTTAACGTCTATATGTATATAACTTTGAGTCATTTATGTACTGTATAAAAAATTTTAGTGTTTTTTTAGAAGAAACGCAATGGAAACGCATTAATACCGCATATGCGGTTTTTTGAGATTGTGCGTTTTTTACTGCAAAACTATCTGTATATCACAATAAGTTGACACAATACAGCCCAATATGATGGAGATCAAATATCTGGTGGTTATACTTCTGTATGCATTTATATGAGGGATTTATATATCAATATAATCTAGATTGTGTTTTTTTATATAAACGCAACAAAGACGCACCAATACCGCATATGCGGTTTTCTATTTTTGGTGCGTTTTTGGTACAACATAATCCAAATATGTAAAGAGTATGCACAGCGAAAAATATTATGGAGGACATCATCTTATATTGCCTTGATTCACGATATTAATAATGTTTGATTTAAAATGATCCTAGTTTCGAGATCCATTACAGGATTTGAGGAAAACCTGATCCATTACAGAATTTGAGGAAAACCTGATCTATTACCAAGTTTTACCAATTACTGAAGTCCTCTATAAAAGGAGAGACATTAGTGAGGGGAGGTCAACCACTGAGGAAGGGGCCACTAAGAGCCCCGAAACGCGTCTGGTACTGGACCCCCCAACTCAACTTAAGGACCACTGACTTTTGCAGTTCCGATCCTTCTTGGAGACAATACATTGAAGGTTTATCGTGTGTACCTGCAGAGCTGTGGACCGTAAAGAAATTGCTGGCGCCAGCAAGTGAGGAACTTGGATGTTCATTTAAAGGACAGCTTGTCGAAAACCCTTTGAAAATTCTATTGGGAGACATTGTATACTATTCCACGTTGAAGTCGATGCTCACACATGTAAGCTATAGGCGGAGATCATACCTTGATTACCACGCGGGACGCCGCGGACTGTTGATCGGAGCCGCCCAAGTACACCTATTATGTGAGTAAACTGAATAATCATAAATGGAATAATCTTCTACGATGAATAATATAATCAACAAATAATTCCTTTGGAAGATAATGTTGTCACTTTGAACTGTGTAAAAATAATCAAACCCACGATTATAATTGGACAGGCTACTAGTCTTAGTATTAGAGCCTAGGACATTGGATCGATCATTTTAATTGAACTTTTGAGAACCATCAGATTTTTTCCTTGCGACTTTTGCACATAATAGATCTCTGACATTGGATTGAATATTTGGATATTTTCGAATACTTTTCCTCCAATTTTTGCTGTTTATTGATCATATTCTATTGCATGCGAATAATTGGTAATACCCGAATATATTGGGACCTTGACTACCATTGTGTTTCAGTGATTATAGATTATAGGTACTGTTTTAATTTGTTTGTGTATGTATTTGAATATAAATATATGTTTTTAATATAATATTTTATATTATCTAATAAAGTACCACGGTTACCAGATATAGCGAGTGCCCAGCCCTTCCTTTTGAATACTTTTTGCTTTATAGATTGGATGAATCTGTGGGCTGAGAGCACCCATCCTGGTTCCCCCATACAGTAGTGCGACCTATCACTTGTAAATCCAATCCTAATTTTGCATCACCCACTAGGTCTGCACACTGTGTGAGGGTGACCATGGATATCTGGAGCCATGTGGAAAATAAAAGACAGAAGATTGAGGTCTTCATGTTTGATGGAGAAACTGGTATAGAGACGAATGGAGATGTCTGCATTAGGGATATATTTAAAGAGTTAGAAACATTATTAACTAGGGAACTCAAACAAATGTGGGAAATTAAAACCCTGGAACAATATATTGTATTAGATAAAATCCCAAAAGGTCTTACATTGACTAAAAATCCAGCACAGGATTTATGGGAACCTTCATTTAATGAGGAATGGGAGACATTATTACATCATCAGTCCATAGCCCTCACTAAACTGATTATTAAAAGGAGGAAAGTCATACTTGAAGAAGTCTCCATAAAAATTAATGAAATTAAAGAAATCATTATGAAATTGCCTAAAAATGATGAATATAATTTGTGGCAGGGGAGACTGTGTAACAATTTAGATAAAGTAGAGTTTGACATAGTAGATAAAAAGACAAATAAAATGAGACATAATAACAGTAATAATAGACATAAATCCAATCAGATGGACAGAAATGACCAGCTGAGCAATAATAGAGATACATACTATGGTAGAGAGGAGTTGATTGATACTCCTACTCAAAGAGATATTGTAGCTCAGATTCCGGTCCATAATAGATTTGAGGCTATAGAAGAACGGGGGCATTTTTTAGACCAAACCCCACCTCACCACAGATCACGAACACGTCAAAAGACTCCCCAATTAAGAACGCACACTCACAATATGATTTCCCCCCCGAATCACAAATACAATTTAAGAAACAAACATCACAATCCACAACAGGAGCACAAACCACGTTATCAACAGAGAACCCCAAAACGGGATATACATCAGGAGAACCACTACACTCAGAGGCACCAATCACCTATAAGGAAAGACAGAGGAAGAGGAAGATTAGAAGAGGGGGAAGGAAGAACACGGGAACACCACAGATAGACCAATCAGAGTCAGATTTGTATTCTATTTTGAATTTGAGCACATTCCAACTCACAAACTAAATAAGGGTCTAAAATTTGCCCCCATGAAAAAACTCAATAACTTTGAAATGTTCATAGGGGTTGAGAAATATATAAGACGATTATGTCTCAAGAAATACCATATCAGAAATATAAGGAATGAAGAAGAAATCCCCAGGGCTGAATATATTCATACCACCTTAAAAAGAAAATCCAAAAAATACCCACGCAATGAGATGGGTCCCGAATTGACCACTTTTAAGAAATGTGTTGAAAATGACATAAGGAACTTAAAAGGGAACCCTAGATTTAGAAGAAACAATCTAACAAATTGTGAAGTGAAGGCGATTAAAGAACTACAGGAGGAAAATAATATTATCATCTGCCCAGCTGATAAAGGCGGTTCTATTGTCATTCAGGATAGGGAGAGATACGATGCTGAATGCATACGCCAACTGTCAGACATGAACACATATAAACCTATGAAAGGAAACCTAATTGAGGTGTTCCAGAAAGAATTAAAGGTGCTATGTGATAGAGGCGTAGAGAAAGGCATTCTAACAAATGATGAATATCTCTTTATCCTGAATGACACACCAAGAACACCGATCTTCTATTGCCTCCCAAAAATCCACAAGGATAAAGTAAATCCACCTGGGAGACCCATAGTTTCGGGTATTGGGTCATTAACTGCAAAATTGTCCCAATACATTGATGTATTACTTAAGCCCAAGGTTAAAATAATACCGTCATATACAAAAGATACGACCCAAATTATAAAGATAGTAGAAAACTTAGACGTTAAATCCAATTGGATAATGGGTACCTTGGATGTACAGTCATTGTACACAGTAATCGATCATGAACAGGGGAAAGATGCAATAAGAGATATGCTCCTTAACCACCTCAGCCCCCCTAGCTTAAACACCCTTAATGACCAGGCCACTTTTTACACTTCTGACCTACAGTACTTTCACCGTTTATTGCTCGATAAATATCTTGGTCAAATGCCAACTTTGTATAAAAAAAGGGAAAAGTTGTCTTTTGCCAAGATATTTCTCTCACCCAGCATGGGTATATGTAAAATGACACCCCAAAACACATTGCCCAACTTCTCCTGAGTACAGAGATACCACATGTGTGACACTTTTTTGCAGCCTAGGTGGGCAAAGGGGCCCACATTCCAAAGTGCACCTTTCGGATTTCACCGGCCATTTTTTACAGATTTTGATTTCAAACTACTTACCACCCATTAGGGCCCCTAGAATGCCAGGGCAGTATAACTACCCCACAAGTGACCCCATTTTGGAAAGAAGACACCCCAAGGTATTCCGTGAGGGGCATGGTGAGTTCCTAGAATTTTTTATTTTTTGTCACAAGTTAGCGTAAAATGATTATTTTTTATTATTTTTTTCTTACAAAGTCTCATATTCCACTAACTTGTGACAAAAAATAAAAACTTCCATGAACTCACTATGCCCATCAGCGAATACCTTGGGGTGTCTTCTTTCCAAAATGGGGTCACTTGTGGGGTAGTTATACTGCCCTGGCATTCTAGGGGCCCTAATGCGTGGTAAGTAGTTTGAAATCAGAATCTGTAAAAAATGGCTGGTGAAATCCTAAAGGTGCTCTTTGGAATGTGGCCCCCTTTGCCCACCTAGGCTGCAAAAAAGTGTCACACATGTGGTATCTCCGTACATGCTGGGTGAGAGAAATATCTCGGCAAAAGACAACTTTTCCCATTTTTTTATACAAAGTTGGCATTTGACCAAGATATTTCTCTCACCCAGCATGAATATATGTAAAATGACACCCCAAAACACATTCCCCAACTTCTCCTGAGTACGGCGATACCACATGTGTGACACTTTTTTGCAGCCTAGATGCGCAAAGGTGCCCAAATTCCTTTTAGGAGGGCATTTTTAGACATTTGGATCCCAGACTTCTTCTCACGCTTTAGGGCCCCTAAAAAGCCAGGGCAGTATAAATACCCCACATGTGACCCCATTTTGTAAAGAAGACACCCCAAGGTATTTAATGAGGGGCATGGCGAGTTCATAGAAAAAAAAATTTTTGGCACAAGTTAGCGGAAATAGATTTTTTGGGTTTTTTTCTCACAAAGTCTCCCTTTCCGCTAACTTGAGACAAAAATTTTGATCTTTCATGGACTCAATATGCCCCTCAGCGAATACCTTGGGGTGTCTTCTTTCCAAAATGGTGTTATTTGTGGGGTGTTTGTACTGCCCTGGCATTTGAGGGTCTCCACAATCATTACATGTATGGCCAGCATTAGGAGTTTCTGCTATTCTCCTTATATTGAGCATACGGGTAATGAGATTTTTTTTTTTTCGTTCAGCCTCTAGGCTAAAAGAAAAAATGAACGGCACAGATTTCCTCATTCGCATCGATCAATGTGGATGAAAAAATCTCTGCCAAAAAAAAAAAAGGAGGGGAAAGGCGTCTGCCAGGACATAGGAGCTCCGCCCAACATCCATACCCACTTAGCCCGTATGCCCTGGCAAACCAGATTTCTCCATTCACATCAATCGATGTGGATGAATAAATCATTGCCGGTATTTATTTATTTTTTTATATATACAAAGTGTTTGCCAAAGCATATGAACACCGCCGCCTCCTCAGCTCATATGCCTTGTCAAATGTATCTTTTACTGCAGAGGAGAAATCTCGTCTTGCAGCGCCGCATACACCGACTTGTGTGTAATCTGACAGCAGCGCAATGCTTCTGTCAGAATGCACATCAGTGCTGCAGCTAGTCGATCGGTTGGTCCACCTGGAAGGTAAAAAAAAAAAAAACACCAGTAAGCAAAAAAGTTAACTTTCAGTTCAAAAAGTTAAAAAAAGTTTATATGTTCTGTTCAAAAGTTATTATAAAGTTAATAAAATGTATTAACTTTATAATAACTTTTGAACAGAACATATAAACTTTTTTTTAACTTTTTGAACTGAAAGTTAACTTTTTTGCTTACTGGTGTTTTTTTTTTTTTACCTTTTATAGGACAAACCTCTCCTTCCCCATGGGACAATGTGCAAAGCGCAAATCGCCCAAAGATGTGGCGAAGTACATTATGCACTTTATCCCAGGTGAAAGGAGAGGTTTGCAGCAGCTGTGAGTAAAAGGGCCCTAATAGCCCTGTGTGCCTGTCCTGTGAGATGCAATCCCTATGCTAAGTGTACCTGTGTGTGGTACTTCCGGAAACACTCTCCAAAGCATAGGGCAGGGTGGTCAGGACAGTCAGGACAGAAATAGCGGGTGTCACGCCTTATTCCACTCCTGCTACAGACACGACATCTTTTTCGGGGTGACGGTTGGGTTGAGGTACCAGGAGCGACACTGGGGAAATGTCGCTCGTGTAGACGGCTAACTACACTGGTGGATGGGGCCACGGAACCTTCTGGAAACAGGAGGTTCTCGATGATCTCTTCCTGAAATTTGAGGAAGGATCGTGTTCTCCCAGCCTTACTGTAGAGAACAAAACTATTATATGCAGCCAATTGAATTAAATATACAGACACCTTCTTATACCAGCATCTGGTGCGTCAGGAAACTAAATACGGAGACAACATCTGGTCATTGAAGTCCACCCCTCCCATGTGAAGGTTATAGTCGTGGACTGAGAGGGGCTTTTCAATGACACGGGTTGCTCGCTCAATTTGTATTGTCGTGTCTGCGTGAATGGAGGAGAGCATGTAAACGTCACGCTTGTCTCTCCATTTCACCGCGAGCAGTTCTTCGTTACACAAGGCAGCCCTCTCCCCCCTTGCAAGACGGGTGGTAACGAGCCGTTGGGGGAAGCCCACGCGACTAGTTCGCGCGGTGACACAGCAGCCAATCTGTTCTAGGAACAAATGCCTGAAGAGGGGCACACTTGTGTAGAAATTGTCCACATAAAGATGGTACCCCTTGCCAAATAAGGGTGACACCAAGTCCCAGACTGTCTTCCCACTGCTCCCCAGGTAGTCAGGGCAACCGACCGGCTCCAGGGTCTGATCTTTTCCCTCATAGATCCGAAATTTGTGGGTATAGCCTGTGGCCCTTTCACAGAGCTTATACAATTTGACCCCATACCGGGCGCGCTTGCTTGGGATGTATTGTTTGAAGCCAAGGCGCCGAATTTTGTGGAGCCGGTCAAAAGCTGGGTGGCCTCTGGGACGGGAGGTGGTGTTGTCGCTAAAATGCAGGAAACGCAGGATGGCCTCAAATCGTGCCCTGGACATAGCAGCAGAGAACATGGGCATGTGATGAATCGGGTTCGTGGACCAATATGACCGCAATTCATGCTTTTTGGTTAGACCCATTTTGAGGAGAAGGCCCAGAAAAATTTTAATTTCGGAAACTTGGACTGGTTTCCACCGGAAAGGCTGGGCATAAAAGCTTCCCGGGTTGGCGGATATAAATTGAGTGGCATACCGAGAGCTCCGCAGTCAAGAACAGCTCAAAAAATCCCAGGGCCGAACCGATCTGAGCTGTCTCAACCCGAACTCCAGACTGGGCGGTGAAAGGGGGAACTAATGGTGCGGCTGAAGTTGGTGACTGCCAATAAGGATTTGCCAGCACCTCAGGGACTCTAGGGGGTCTACGGGCCTGTCTGTGCGGTGGCTGCGACGGGGTAACTACTGCACGTGCCACCGTACCAGCTTCAACTGCCCTTCTGGTGCTCGCCACTTCACCATGTTGTACGGCAGTGCTGGTACTAGGTCCAGGGAGGGCTGCGCTGCTGGTGTATGCCTCACCACGTGATCCGACAGCGCCAGCCCCACTCTGCTGCTCTTGAAGCGGATCCTGCGCAACCTGTGGTCTAGCGACACGGGGCCGGGTACGCCTGGTTCTATCAGGGACCTCGACCTCCTCGTCCGAACTTTGGGTCAGACTGCCACTGCTTTCTACAGGTTCATATTCTGACCCGCTAGATTCGTCAGATGAGGGTTCCCATTCCTCATCCGACTGGGTCAGAATCCTGTAGGCCTCTTCAGAAGAATACACCCTGTTTGACATTTGGACTACTAAATTTAGGGGTATTCCCTGAGACTACCCAAGAAAAAAAGCAAGCCTGTCTTATAACGGGGAGGCTAGCAAAGTACCGGAGGCCGCTGCGATTGATAAAAAATATCAAAACAGATTTTTTTATCGCCGCAGTGCTTGGAAAGTGATTGTGCAGTGATCAAAAATATATATATTTTTTGTCACTGCGGCGGGGCGGGTGTGGGTGAACGCACGTGTGGGCGACCGAATAGGCCTGATCGGGCAAACACTGCGTTTTGGGTGGAGGGCGAGCTAAGGTGACACTAATACAATTACAGGGAGTGCAGAATTATTAGGCAAGTTGTATTTTTGAGGATTAATTTTATTATTGAACAACAACCATGTTCTCAATGAACCCAAAAAACTCATTAATATCAAAGCTGAATATTTTTGGAAGTAGTTTTTAGTTTGTTTTTAGTTTTAGCTATTTTAGGGGGATATCTGTGTGTGCAGGTGACTATTACTATGCATAATTATTAGGCAACTTAACAAAAAACAAATATATACCCATTTCAATTATTTATTTTTACCAGTGAAACCAATATAACATCTCAACATTCACAAATATACATTTCTGACATTCAAAAACAAAACAAACACAAATCAGTGACCAATATAGCCACCTTTCTTTGCAAGGACACTCAAAAGCCTGCCATCCATGGATTCTGTCAGTGTTTTGATCTGTTCACCATCAACATTGCGTGCAGCAGCAACCACAGCCTCCCAGACACTGTTCAGAGAGGTGTACTGTTTTCCCTCCTTGTAAATCTCACATTTGATGATGGACCACAGGTTCTCAATGGGGTTCAGATCAGGTGAACAAGGAGGCCATGTCATTAGATTTTCTTCTTTTATACCCTTTCTTGCCAGCCACGCTGTGGAGTACTTGGACGCGTGTGATGGAGCATTGTCCTGCATGAAAATCATGTTTTTCTTGAAGGATGCAGACTTCTTCCTGTACCACTGCTTGAAGAAGGTGTCTTCCAGAAACTGGCAGTAGGACTGGCAGTTGAGCTTGACTCCATCCTTAACCCGAAAAGGCCCCACAAGCTCATCTTTGATGATACCAGCCCAAACCAGTACTCCACCTCCACCTTGCTGGCGTCTGAGTCGGACTGGAGCTCTCTGCCCTTTACCAATCCAGCCACGGGCCCATCCATCTGGCCCATCAAGACTCACTCTCATTTCATCAGTCCATAAAACCTTAGAAAAATCAGTCTTGAGATATTTCTTGGCCCAGTCTTGACGTTTCAGCTTGTGTGTTTTGTTCAGTGGTGGTCGTCTTTCAGCCTTTCTTACCTTGGCCATGTCTCTGAGTATTGCACACCTTGTGCTTTTGGGCACTCCAGTGATGTTGCAGCTCTGAAATATGGCCAAACTGGTGGCAAGTGGCATCTTGGCAGCTGCACGCTTGACTTTTCTCAGTTCATGGGCAGTTATTTTGCGCCTTGGTTTTTCCACACGCTTCTTGCGACCCTGTTGACTATTTTGAATGAAACGCTTGATTGTTCGATGATCACGCTTCAGAAGCTTTGCAATTTTAAGAGTGCTGCATCCCTCTGCAAGATATCTCACTATTTTTGACTTTTCTGAGCCTGTCAAGTCCTTCTTTTGACCCATTTTGCCAAAGGAAAGGGAGTTGCCTAATAATTATGCACACCTAATATAGGGTGTTGATGTCATTAGACCACACCCCTTCTCATTACAGAGATGCACATCACCTAATATGCTTAATTGGTAGTAGGCTTTCGAGCCTATACAGCTTGGAGTAAGACAACATGCATAAAGAGGATGATGTGGTCAAAATACTCATTTGCCTAATAATTCTGCACGCAGTGTATAGATCTGACTGTGATCAGTTTGGATCACTTACAGATACTATAAAAGTACAAATGCTGATTAGCGATACGCTAATCAGCGAATCAGTGACTGCGGTGCGGTGGGCTGGGCGCTAACTGACGCTAAACTACCTAACCAAGGGGCCTAAACTATCCTAAAACCTATCAGTCAATACCAGTGAAAAAAAAAAGTGACAGTTTACACTGATCACTTTTTTCCTTTCACTAGGTGATTGACAGGGGCGATCAAGGGGTGATCAAGGGGTTAATTCGGGTGATGGGGGGTGATCTGGGGCTAAGTGTGGTGTTTTGTGGCTACTCACTGTGATGTCTGCTCCTCTGCTGGAACCAACCGACTAAAAGGACCAGCAGAGGAGCAGACAAGCCATTTAACACATCATATTTACAAATATAATGTGTTATCTGGCTTTTGATTTGATTTTTTGAAAATCGCCAGCCTGCCAGCCACGATCATTGGCTGGCAGGCTGGTGACGAAATACTCTTCTAACTTTTGCCGGCCCGCGATGCGCATGCGCGGGCCGGCTTTGAGCGAAATCTCGCGTCTCGCGAGATGACGCATATATGCGTGACTGTGCACAGGGCTGCCGCCTCCGGAACGCGATCCTGCGTTAGGCGGTCCGGAGGCGGTTAAAGATGGGACCCTTCCTAATACACAAGTAGACTTCATTATCGAAGGGATTGATTTTATCCTTAAGCACAACTATTTCGATTTTAATGGTCAATTTTATTTGCAGACTCAGGGTACTGCCATGGGCACCAGGTTTGCCCCCAGTTATGCCAATTTATTTATGGCCAATTGGGAGGAGTCCATCATCACTCCCAGGCTGGGGACAGACCTGGTGCTCTGGCAAAGATACATCGATGATGTATTTTTTATTTGGCAGTCAGGCCAGTCGAATCTTGACCAGTTTTTAATTGATATTAATAATAATAATTTTAACCTAAAATTTACCTCCATAATCAGCCAAGCGAAGCTTGAATTTTTAGATCTACAGATTCAAATAGAAGGTATGAAAATGAAATGTAGTACTTTTATCAAACCTACAGCCCGCAACAGTTTTATATTATACAATAGCTGTCATCTCCCAAAATGGCTCCTAAATATACCTCAAGGATAGTTAAGAAGAATAAAAAGAAACTGTACAGTGGATCAACAGTTTGAGGAGGAGGCAATAAAAATGAAACAACAATTTCTAGCAAAAAAGTATCCGTTAAAAATGCTAGATGAAACTATAGGTAAGGTCCGTAATATGGATAGGGGCTCCTTTTTTGATGATAATACTGTACCTCAAAAAGGGAAAATCGATGAACAGATTAGGATGATCCTACCATACAATGAACAATATGGAAAAATTCGAAAGATCATCAAGAAATTCTGGCACATGGTCCAGAAGGACAAAATTATTGGAAGTATGATGCCAGAATTCCCACTTATTTCATTTACAAAGGCTCCAAATTTGGGCCTTAAGGTTGCACCAACCATTAAACCTAAAAAAGGAGCACAAACGATACAGAAATGGGCTGATATAAAGGGTTTCTTCAGGTGTGGACAGTGCAATAATTGCAAGTCCACGTCTTTTCCTAAAAAAACAATGGAAATAACCTCGACCTCAAATGGATATAGACATGTGATCAAAGAATTTTTATCTTGTGACACAAGTGACGTTATATATGTCATTGAGTGCCCTTGTAAATTACAATATATTGGGAGAACAAAGATTACTAAAGAAAAGGATAGCGGAGCATATTGGTAAAGATTAAAAAGGGCTTCGAAAATCACTCCCTTTAGAGTCATTTTAAAGATGTACATAATCGAGATCCTTCAGGCCTTAAGTTTGCAGCCCTTGAAAAGAAACATAGAGATTGGAGGGGAGGTGACCACATAGCGAGGATGTCAAGAGCGGAAACTCAAAAGATTTTCGAATTTGACACACTTCTCCCAATGGGATTAAATTCTGTATTCGAATTGTTTGGCTTTCTGTAGGGGCGAGCGCCTTCGGCCGACCAGAGACCGTGCCATATTTAAGGTGGCCGGTCCCTCTCTGCCGCTGACGCTCTCCCTTAAAACACTACAACAAGATTTGATTTTGACACAGAAAGCCACTATAACTGAGATATATATATACAATTGTGAAATGGAATTTAAGAATATTTCCAATCTTTGTGATAATAGAAAAATTTTATATGGAGATTTTGATGAATAATTTTTATAGATTAAATGTTTTTAAGTATCCAGTTTTCCCCAAAACATGGGCATGGAGACATCAATCTTCGCATATTTATATATATATATATATATATATATATATATATATTTTATTGTTTTTATAGATCTTTTAACGTCTATATGTATATAACTTTGAGTCATTTATGTACTGTATAACATTTTTTTTGTGTTTTTTAGAAGAAACGCAATGGAAACGCATTAATACCGCATATGCGTTATTTTGAGATTGTGCGTTTTTTACTGCAAAACTATCTGTATATCACAATAGGTTGACACAATACAGCCCAATATGATGGCGATCAAATATCTGGTGGTTATACTTCTGTATGCATTTATATGAGGGATTTATATATCAATATAATCTAGATTGTGTTTTTTTATATAAACGCAACAAAGACGCACCAATACCGCATATGCGGTTTTCTATTTTTGGTGCGTTTTTGGTATAACATAATCCAAAGATGTAAAGAGTATGCACAGTGAAAAATATTATGGAGGACATCATCTTATATTGCCTTGATTGGAGATATTAATAATGTTTGATTTAAAATGATCCTAGTTTCGAGATCCATTACAGGATTTGAGGAAAACCTGATCCATTACAGAATTTGAGGAAAACCTGATCTATTACCAAGTTTTACCAATTACTGAAGTCCTCTATAAAAGGAGAGACATTAGTGAGGGGAGGTCAACCACTGAGGAAGGGGCCACTAAGAGCCCCGAAACGCGTCTGGTACTGGACCCCCCCAACTCAACTTAAGGACCACTGACTTTTGCAGTTCCGATCCTTCTTGGAGACAATACATTGAAGGTTTATCATGTGTACCTGCAGAGCAGTGGACCGTAAAGAAATTGCTGGCGCCAGCAAGTGAGGAACTTGGATGTTCATTTAAAGGACAGCTTGTCGAAAACCCTTTGAAAATTCTATTGGGAGACATCGTATACTATTCCACGTTGAAGTCGATGCTCACACATGTAAGCTATAGGCGGAGATCATACCTTGATTACCACACGGGACGCCGCGGACTGTTGATCGGAGCCGCCCAAGTACACCTATTATGTGAGTAGACTGAATAATCATAAATGGAATAATCTTCTACGATGAATAATATAATCGACAAATAATTCCTTTGGAAGGGTAATGTCACTTTGAACTGTGTAAAAATAATCGAACCCACGATTATAATTGGACAGGCTACTAGTCTTAGTATTAGAGCCTAGGACATTGGATCGATCATTTTAATTGAACTTTTGAGAACCATCAGATTTTTTCCTTGCGACTTTTGCACATAATAGATCTCTGACATTGGATTGAATATTTGGATATTTTCGGATACTTTTCCTCCAATTTTTGCTGTTTATTGATTATATTCTATTGCATGCGAATAATTGGTAATACCCGAATATATTGGGACCTTGACTACCATTGTGTTTCAGTGATTATAGATTATAGGTACTGTTTTAATTTGTTTGTGTATGTATTTGAATATAAATATATGTTTTTAATATAATATTTAATATTATCTAATAAAGTACCACGGTTACCAGATATAGCGAGTGCCCAGCCCTTTCTTTTGAATACTTTTTGCTTTATAGATTGGGTGAATCTGTGGGCTGAGAGCACCCATCCTGGTTCCCCCATAAAGTAGTGCGACCTATCACTTGTGAATCCAATCCTAAGTATGATTTAATGTTTTTTTTTTTTACACCAGATTACTTCTATCAGATGCCGCGATCATATATCAACGTGGTATCTGAGGGTTACAATGACGGGGAGCAGCGCAATCGCTGCTCCCTGTCCTTGCACCCTCTACTTATAAGGAAATGCACTTTGTGATGAAGTAATTCATCACAAAGCGAATTCAGCAAAGCAGCCAAATTTCATTTTTAAATACTTCGCTGATCTCTATTGGCAGCCAACATTTCTTTCTTTTTTATTGACAGAAAAAGACATACATACAAAACTATAAATTTAATCTTCAACAATATTAAATTTCTGGTTTTCACCCCAAAACTCCACCCCTCCCTCCCCCTTCCTTGTGATGCGTCTCCCATCCCCTCCGTCAACCAAGACGGAAAGAGGGATTATGGTGGAGTGAAAGCAGGAAGAATTCTGAATTCCAAATACCCCATACATTATTCAATTTCTCCTCAATATTTCTTTGTTTATATATAAAAATTTCATAGTTCTCAATATTATTAACCAGATTCAACCATATAGACACACTGGGGATGTTTTGTGAAAACCAGCTTCTCGCGATCAAAAATCTTGCCAAAAAAAATATTTTAATCAAGAGTAGAGTTGAGCAGACACCTGGATGTTCGGGTTCGGCCGAACTTCAGAAAAAAGTTCGAGTTCGGGACCCGAACTTGACCCCGAACCCTAACCCCAATGAAGTCAATGGGGACCCAAACTTTGAGCACTAAAATGGCTGTAAAAATGTAATGGAAAGGGCTAGAGGGCTGCAAATGGCATCAAAATGTGGTTAAGAGCATGGCAAGTGCTCTACAAACAAATGTGGATATGGAAATGACTTTAAATAACATAAAATACGTAAAAATAAAAAATAATAATCTTGATCTAGGAGGACGAGGTCCATATGGAGTACATCACACCCAAATATTGGTGAATTTCACCAGAAAATGTAACTGACAATTATAATTTTTTTAACCTGTCTACTAGGTCTACTAGCAGTGGTACTTCACACCCAAAAATTGGTGATTTTCAACAGAAAATGTAACAGACAATTTTTTTTTTAACCTGTCTACTAGGTATAGCAGTGGTACTTCACACCCAAAAATTGGTGAATTTCAGCCCAAAATGTAACTGAAAAATAATAT
This sequence comes from Bufo bufo, assembly GCF_905171765.1. NCBI lineage: Eukaryota > Metazoa > Chordata > Amphibia > Anura > Bufonidae > Bufo > Bufo bufo. The sequence continues at coordinate 282,851,987 of NC_053393.1, read as the reverse complement.
ATATTTTTTTACCGGTCTAATAGGTATAGCAGTGGTATATCACACCCAAAAATTGCAGAATTTTACCAGAAAATGTAACTGACATTTTTTATTTTTTTTTACCGGTCTAATAGGTATAGCAGTGGTACATCACACCCAAAAATTGGTGAATTTCAAAGGAAATTTAACTGACAAAGTAGTGAAATGTTATAAAATAAAATACGTACAAATAAAAAAATTAAAATTTGATTTATGAGGTGGAGTTCCATATGGAGTAGGAGTTTGAGGAGGCGGTGGACGTAGCAGTGTAGGTGGAAGTGGCTATTTAAGGCCGGTATACATGTCTATTCTGCACAAGGTACGGACAAGTCCTGTGGGATCCATGTCTGGTTAATTTTAATGAACGTGAGCTTGTCCACATTGGCTGTGGACAGGCGGCTGCGCTTGTCTGTGATGACGCCCCCTGCCATGCTAAACACACATTCAGATAATACACTGGCTGCAGGTCAGGCCAACATCTCCAAGGCGTAAAGGGCAATCTCAGGCCATATACCCAATTTGGAGACCCAGAAGTTGAAGGGGGCAGACCCGTCATTCAGTACATGTAGGCGTGTGCACACATACTGCTCCACCATGTTGGTGAAATGCTGCCTCCTGCTAAAACGTTCCATATCAGCTGGAGGTGCTGGTTGTTGTGGCGTGCTGACAAAGCTTTTCCACATTTCGGCCATGCTAACCCTGCAGTCTGAGGTGCTGGCTGTGCCCCAGCTGCGTTGGCGACCTCTTCCTCGTACTCTGCCTTTGCCTTGTGCTTCCACTGTGCCCCCGCTGTCAGGTGGGAATGCCACCAGCAGCGCGTCTACCAGCGTGCGCTTGTACTCGCGCATCTTACGATCACGCTCCAGTGAGGGAATTGAGGACGGTACGTTGTCCTTGTAACGGGGATCCAGCAGCTTGGCCACCCAGTAATCATCAAAAGTTAGAATGTGGGCAACTCGGCGGTCATTGCAGAGACGTAATCGCTCATGTGTGCCAGGGTGCCCAGAGGCAACGAAAAGCTGTCCTCTGTGGGAGGTGTATCGCCTGTGTCCTCTGTATCCCCCTAGCCATGTACCAGTGATGGCCATGAGCTGGTCTGGGTGCCACCCTGCTGTGAACATAGTTCCTCCTCCTCCATCTCCTCCTCCTCCACCTCGTCATCCTCCAGAACTGTGCCCTGGCTGGACAATTGTGTACCTGGTGTTTGTGGGTGCAGGTACCTACCCTCGGAGCCACTTGTTAATGACTGGCCGGAAACCCTACGAAATGATCCCTCTTCCTCCTCCTCCTCCTCCTCTGCCACATCCTCTTCCATCATCGCCAGCAGTGTTTTTTCAAGGAGGCATAGAAGTGGGATAGTTACTCTGAGAACGGCGTTATCAGCACTGGCCATGTTGGTGGAGTACTCGAAACAGCGCAACAAGGAACAGGTCTCACATGGAGGCCCAGTCATTGGTGGTGAAGTGTAGCTGTTCCGCCGAGCGACTCACCCGTGCGTGCTGCAGCTGAAACTCCACTATCGTCTGCTGCTGCTTGCACAGTCTGGCCAGCATGTGCAAGGTGGAGTTCCACCTTGTGGGCACGTCGCATATGAGGCGTTAAGCGGGAAGGCCGAAGTTACACTGCAGCAGCAGCAGGGTGAGAACGCTGAAAGCACGCACAGACGGCCCGCACTTTATGAAGCAGCTCTGACATATCGGGGTAATTTTTAAGGAATCTCTGCACCACCAAATTCAGCACATGCGCCAGGCAAGGGATGTGCGTCAAACCGGCTAGTCCCAGAGCTGCTACGAGATTTCGCCCATTATCGCACACCACCAGGCCGGGCTTGAGGCTCACTGGCACATACCACTCATCGGTCTGTTGTTCAAGGCCCATCCTCAGCTCCTGCGCGGTGTGGGGTTTGTCACCCAAACAGATAAGTTTTAAAACTGCCTGCTGTCGTTTACAGCTGGCTGTGCTGAAGTTGGTGGTGAAGGTGTTACGCTGACCGGATCAGTAGCCGGTAGAGGATGAGGAAGCGGAGTAGGAGGAGGAAGCAACAGGAGGCAAACTGAAGCGCCCTGCAATCCTCGGTGGTGGAAGGAGATGCGCCAAACTGCCACTGCATTTACCCAGTGTGCTGTTATGGAGATATAATGTTCCTGACCATGCTTACTGGTCCACGTATCCGTAGTGAGGTGCACCTTGCCACAGATGGCGTAGCGCAGTGCACACCTGATTTTGTCCCCTACTTGGTTGTGCAGGGAATGGATGGCTCGCCTGGAAAAGTAGTGGCGGCTGGGCACAACGTACTGTGGGACAGCCTGTAAAGGGGGAATATTAATCACCAATATTTATGCAAATATTGATAATTAATATTCATAAATGGGAGGAGCCGTCTAGTGATAACTCCGCCTATTTATGCCTTTATATAATAATAATACTTTGCCTTTACTCTACACTAATCACTACACTAGCTGCATGCGCCTTACTAACTCACTACCGCTAACAAGTACACCCTACACCAAGGGTACAAAAATTACGGTATTTATTATCGCCTGACGCACACGATATACAGTAAATACACAGCACTACACATATACAATCCTAAATATACAGTACTAAACTACACTACACGTTCCCAAATTCCACCCCACACACTATCTATACATTACAATAATACATTCGCATACTCACAAATATCAGTAACCCACCCGCCTGACAATATACTATCCCTACGGGGTACAAGGGGTTAAACACAATGGTGGCTCTGCAGGGGTTTATACCTGCAGGCCCAGGAACACAGGGTTCTGGGAAAGGCCGGGCAAGGGGTAACCCAAGAAAGGGTTAACCCCTGGTATGGTAGGGGTTAACAGGGCAGCAGTAGCAGGGAGGGGTTAACAGTCAGGGCTCTGCAGGGACTTGCAGGGCAGACTGCAGGGGTGTCAGGGCAGAGCAGGGCATTGAGGGGGTTAATGCAGAATGCTCTGCAGGGACAGGACAGGGCAGACTGCAGGAGTGTCAGGGCAGAGCAGGGCATTGAAGGGGTTAATGCAGACTGCAGGGGTGTCAGGGCAGAGCAGGGCATTGAAGGGGTTAACACAGGATAATGATGGCAGGGTAGAGGGGTTTATGCTGGGGACTGCAGCAGGGGAAGGAGACATGGATACTTAGCCAATCCATGACTCGGTCAGCGATGAGCACTGGCTGCTCCCTCTCTCTGTCTTCTCTGGGGCTGCCGAGGATCTGAGCTGGTCGGGTGAGTGCAGAGTTTTCAGTGTCTGCGCTCCCTCTCTGTGGGGAAGGGGGTCTTCAGAGCGCAGCACATCGCTGCCTGCGCTCTCCTTCTAGCAGGGGATGTCGGGCTGGAGCCTGCTCCAGAGCACAGCGCTCTCCTTCAGAGGGGGGGGGGGGGTGCCGAACTGTCCGAGCGCAGTGCTGCTGGGGTATTTAAACCGCCCTGCGCCAGCCCGCGCTCCCAGGCAGGAGGATCCTTTGATCCTCCCGCCTGTGGAGATCTCGCACAGGTGAGCGGCACACAGGGGCATACATGGGAGCTTCTGGGGACAGTTTAACTGTGTATATATATATATATATATATATATATATATATATATATATATATATATAGAGAGAGAACAAAGAAGTAGGACTGCACTCCAAGATAGTGATAAAATCAGCAAGTCTTGCGACGTTTCGGCTCACAAGAGCCTTCCTCAAGCATGGTAACAGTGAAAGTGAAAGCATTATAAAGGCATTTACAAAGTGTCCAACCCATAAGGGTGTGGTTACAATCAATTACAATTGCAAACATCCGATGCATAGCAATACAAATAAAGTGCATGTGCATAAAGTGAGCAGTGGTATACAATTCATGACTAAGGGATGCCATCCCTACAAAGTGAATTAAAATGTATGCGATACTTCATCTAAGCTAAAATCACAATTATATAAGTGATGATGTGATGAAAGTGGATCACAGAAAACAGACCGTGGGCAGCAATGGGGCCCGCATATACCATGGCGTTCTTTGTGCGTCTCCAGCTCCTCATTGCGCATGACCACACTGACATCATCCGATGCATCACAGTGTAAAGGTCAAGCGCATGCGCTCTGCCTGGGTCGACATGAGAGCGCCATTTTACTTAAGGGAAAGATACCGAAAGGTTACGTACAGGTTGTCTATTTAACTGTTGTTCACACGGAACAATCATATCTCCGACCGCTGCAGGGATCTCCTACATATATCAGCATATGGACAGGGGTCCCGTCCAAATGGGCGGGACACCTGACCAAAGCGCCATGGGAGCCAGAGGGGGACATGATTATGATCCCCGCGGGCAATCACCAGCACAATTGCCAGAAAAATAGCAGTCGTAGAGGGATAATCCCTCAATTATGCCAACAGCCTTATCTTATTAAAATATAATGACATATCTGGAGTAACGCATTAATCCAAGAACGCTGATGTCCACCTCGGGTCGCATAGCTTCCAAAGGGTCTGGTTCTAGGATCCACATCCAATTTAGTGAAAATATAAAGTCCTAAAAAGCAGAGAAAAAATATTTTAGTTTCAAAATAGATCTTTTTCATAATTGCAGATAAATCTTTCACGATTATCAAGCACCAATATACAAAAATGAGAAAGACAAAACGCAAACATGCCTGGGGACCGGGGGCCAGCCACAGATCACAGGTCTCTAACCTGAACTCGATATTGAGACCCCTGGGATGCAGGCTATCCAGATCATATATCCAGCGTAACTCTCTTTTCTTCAAGAGTGTCAGGCGATCACCACCTCTTCTAGGAAGCCTGACCTGATCAATGATCCAGCATCTTAGATCACGCTCGGTATGTCCGAGGGATCCAAAATGTCTGGACACTGGTAGGTCAGTACGTGTCTTCCTTATTGAATTCCTGTGGTTATTCAACCTTACTTTCAATTCCGTGGAAGTTTCCCCAACATATAATAGGTTACAGGGACAAGCCAACACATAAACTACATATGACGAGGAACAGTTTAGATGGAACTTTATCGGATACTCTTTATTGGTAAGTGGGTGTGTGAAAGATCTAGTTTTACATATATATCGACAATTGACACAACCGAGACACGGATAACATCCAAGTCCCGGCTGTGTCAATGTCCGCTGTATGCTGGTTTTCTTTGGACCTGCATCCGCTCTGACCAAATGGTCTTTAAGATTTTTGTTTTTACGGTACGATAAAAGGGGCGGAAACTTAAATTCTGGTACATCTTTAATAGACCTGCTTAGGATACCCCAGTTGTCCTTCAGGATACGTCCTATCTCCATACTACATCCAGAATATGTGGACATAAATGGTATCCTCTGAGTTTTTATAGAGGTGGCATGTGTTGTTTCAGTATTCATATGTAGGATTTTGTTCTTATGTGCATCTAATAATCTGCGAGGATAACCCCGCTCCCTAAATTTATCTGACATCGTGTCCAGTGTAGTCTCCAACTCAGTGTGGTCTGAAACAATGCGTTTCGTAAGGAGGAACTGCGAATGGGGGAGGTGTTTAACTAGGCTGCGTGGATGATTACTTTCATAACGTAGGATAGTATTTCTATCTGTCGATTTGACATATAAGCCTGTACCAACCATACCATCAATTAGCTTGACATTCGTGTCTAGAAATGACAGTTGCGTTTTAGAGTATGATATAGTATACTGAAGATCAGGATCTATATCATTCAAATATGTGTGAAACTCCCTCAATTGTGGTTCAGTGCCAGACCACAGGAGGAAGACGTCGTATGTACCGCCACCACCCAACAACATGTTGAAAGTGGTGGGATACATAGATAAAGTCCTCCTCCATGTGGCGCATATAAATATTTGCGTACGTTGGGGCCACATTGGACCCCATCGCAACGCCGCGTTTCTGATTAAAGAAGATATCTTGAAACAAGAAATAATTGCTTTCAAGAACCAATCTCAATAGGGTATTTATGAAACATTTTGCATTCTGTGTTATGGGTGAACCATCCAAGTATTTATTGACTGCAGAGATGCCCTTCTCATGCCCTATTGACGTGTATAAGGAAACAACGTCAAAGGACACGAGAGTGACACCCTGCAAGTCACCAGCTTCAACTGACCTCAGTTGTTGCAGAAAGTCGCCTGTGTCTTTAATGTAAGACTTTCCGGCCATTGAAAAATCCCTCAATATCCTATCAAGAAAGATGGATATTCTACTGAAAACAGAATCAGAACCAGATACGATGGGACGGCCGGGGGGGTCCACAAGACTTTTGTGGACCTTGGGTAGTACATATATTACAGGAGTGATGGGGGATCCCACCGTCAAATACTCCCTCAATCCCTCATCTATGATACCCCCGGCCACCGCATCGGAAAGACTCTTATTGTTTATGTTCATAATGCGAAATTTCGGATCGCTCTGCAATACACTATACACATTTGTATCATTCAATTGTCGTTCAATTTCTCTGATGTATTTGTATGTATCAAGAACAACTACCCCGCCGCCCTTATCAGCTGGCTTAATGGTCAATAGGGGGTTGTTCTTGAGTTCGGAAAGGGCCTCAATCTCTGCAGTAGTCAGATTAGGATTGCATAATCGTGCCTCATCCCCAAATGTGGATTTCAGCATTCTGACGTCTCTCTGAACTGCAGAGATGTAGGCCTCAACCGCAGGTACATCTATATTAGGAAAAAAAGCACTTTTATTAGTTAAATTCAATCCTTTGAGTGAGAATTCGCTGGAGCATATTTGTGTACTTGCAATACGTCCCTTAAAGAACACTTTCAATTTAATTAAGCGAAAAAAATCATTCAAATCCATCTCTAAATCAAACCAGTTTACCTTAGTGCTCGGGCAAAAGGAAAGCCCCTTGGATAAAACACTTAGCTGGGCATCTGTTAATTCGACTGATGATAAATTAAAGACTATTGTCTCTTTCAGTATACTATATCATACTCTAAAACGCAACTGTCATTTCTAGACACGAATGTCAAGCTAATTGATGGTATGGTTGGTACAGGCTTATATGTCAAATCGACAGATAGAAATACTATCCTACGTTATGAAAGTAATCATCCACGCAGCCTAGTTAAACACCTCCCCCATTCGCAGTTCCTCCGTACGAAACGCATTGTTTCAGACCACACTGAGTTGGAGACTACACTGGACACGATGTCAGATAAATTTAGGGAGTGGGGTTATCCTCGCAGATTATTAGATGCACATAAGAACAAAATCCTACATATGAATACTGAAACAACACATACCACCTCTATAAAAACTCAGAGGATACCATTTATGTCCACATATTCTGGATGTAGTATGGAGATAGGACGTATCCTGAAGGACAACTGGGGTATCCTAAGCAGGTCTATTAAAGATGTACCAGAATTTAAGTTTCCGCCCCTTTTATCGTACCGTAAAAACAAAAATCTTAAAGACCATTTGGTCAGAGCGGATGCAGGTCCAAAGAAAACCAGCATACAGCGGACATTGACACAGCCGGGACTTGGATGTTATCCGTGTCTCGGTTGTGTCAATTGTCGATATATATGTAAAACTAGATCTTTCACACACCCGCTTACCAATAAAGAGTATCCGATAAAGTTCCATCTAAACTGTTCCTCGTCATATGTAGTTTATGTGTTGGCTTGTCCCTGTAACCTATTATATGTTGGGGAAACTTCCACGGAATTGAAAGTAAGGTTGAATAACAACAGGAATTCAATAAGGAAGAAACGTACTGACCTACCAGTGTCCAGACATTTTGGATCCCTCGGACATACCGAGCGTGATCTAAGATGCTGGATCATTGATCAGGTCAGGCTTCCTAGAAGAGGTGGTGATCGCCTGACACTCTTGAAAAGAGAGTTACGCTGGATATATGATCTGGATAGCCTGCATCCCAGGGGTCTCAATATCAAGTTCAGGTGAGAGACCTGTGATCTGTGGCTGGCCCCCGGTCCCCAGGCATGTTTGCGTTTTGTCTTTCTCATTTTTGTATATTGGTGCTTGATAACCGTGAAAGATTTATCTGCAATTATGAAAAAGATCTATTTTGAAACTAAAATATTTTTTCTCTGCTTTTTAGGATTTTATATTTTCACTAAATTGGATGTGGATCCTAGAACTAGACCCTTTGGAAGCTATGCGACCCGAGGTGGACATCAGCGTTCTTGGATTAATGCGTTACTCCAGATATGTCATTATATTTTAATAAGATAAGGCTGTTGGCATAATTGAGGGATTATCCCTCTACGACTGCTATTTTTCTGGCAATTGTGCTGGTGATTGCCCGCGGGGATCATAATCATGTCCCCCTCTGGCTCCCATGGCGCTTTGGTCAGGTGTCCCGCCCATTTGCTGATATATGTAGGAGATCCCTGCAGCGGTCGGAGATATGATTGTTCCGTGTGAACAACAGTTAAATAGACAACCTGTACGTAACCTTTCGGTATCTTTCCCTTAAGTAAAATGGCGCTCTCATGTCAACCCAGGCAGAGCGCATGCGCTTGACCTTTACACTGTGATGCATCGGATGATGTCAGTGTGGTCATGCGCAATGAGGAGCTGGAGACGCACAAAGAACGCCATGGTATATGCGGGCCCCATCGCTGCCCACGGTCTGTTTTCTGTGATCCACTTTCATCACATCATCACTTATATAATTGTGATTTTAGCTTAGATGAAGTATCGCATACATTTTAATTCACTTTATAGGGATGGCATCCCTTAGTCATGAATTGTATACCACTGCTCACTTTATGCACATGCACTTTATTTGTATTGCTATACATCGGATGTTTGCAATTGTAATTGATTGTAACCACACCCTTATGGGTTGGACACTTTGTAAATGCCTTTATAATGCTTTCACTTTCACTGTTACCATGCTTGAGGAAGGCTCTTGTGAGCCGAAACGTCGCAAGACTTGCCATATTATGGGTGAATAAACCACTTGCTGATTTTATCACTATCTTGGAGTGCAGTCCTACTTCTTTGTTCTCTATACCATTGGGGATTGCCGCTACCCTGCGTTGGACCTTGCACCCACATGCTGGCTGGTGCTCCCACTGGACTTTTTCTTCTCTCTATATATATATATATATATATATATATATAATATATATAATATACATGTGCATGAATGCTTGGGGCACATCCATACACAGGTATACATTGATCATGTACATTATGAAGGGGGATGTAAGGGACATAGTTACATCCTATAAGGGGGCACATCCCCTATACTATAAGAGGGCAGAGCCTCTACACTATAAGGGAGCACAGCCCCTATCTTATAGAGGGGCACAGATCTCCCACAGGGGCCACATGATTATATAAGGGGGCACAAGCCCCTACATTATAAGGGGGCACAAGCTTCCAGGGGGCACATATTTCCCACAGGGGCCACCATGAGCCCCTGGGGACCACCATGGGCAGACGTGCGCAGATGCTGGGCACATCTGCGCACATCACCCCATGATGCGGTGGTTAATGTATGAATATATATACCATACATGCCCGCACGTTTACAGGCATGCATGGATATATATGCATACGTCTCAACCCTTCCTCAACAATCCCCCTGTTGTCGGACTATATAATACGACAATATATTGGGGGAACGGGTTGAGATATATTTGCCCCCCTTCAACCCCATCTTTGGTGAAAGTTCAGGAAGAACTGTAGTGCACACTGATCTTTAGGTACTTAGACATCCCTAATCCAGCTTCCTTCGACCTGCCCTTCACCGTAACCTACTCCTCCGTCCACAGGATACACCGTCTTATACCACACACCCACAGTCTCTCAGTTAACTGGCCTTTCTTTAACAGTCTTTTAGTGTCGGCCACCCCCACTTTGGAGTGACCACACCCCCACAGTCTCTCGGTAATTCTGCCGATCTTCAGGTATGGCCCGCCTCCAAGGAATCTGGAGCGGGTTCACCCTCGCAGTCTTTAACTGGCCTTTCTTTCGCAGTCTTTTAGTGTCGGCCACCCTACTAGGTTAGGATAACTGGAGTTCTGTGGACAAAGCACCATCTTGTTATTGATGGCACCGCATCCCCGTCCACCCATGTGTACCCAGGCTGATTTCCCCCTGTGATCCCGTCTTGTGGGGGCCCGCAGAACCAATGGCATAGTCATGCCCCGGCTCCCCAGGACCCCACAACACAAGAACACAGTCCACACTCTGCTGCCAAACACTCTGCGTCCAATCCCTATCAGAGCTGTGCTGCCTGCTCAGACTAGAATTAAGTGCGCAGCACAACATTACACCAATGTTGTCTGTCCGCCCCAGTCCCCAGCGCAACACAGCCCTACCGAAAACCTGGAGCACAACAGTGTTATCTGTATCGATCGGAGACCCTGGCTGCCCAGAATAAAATCACATCATCCTTTGTGCAGGATTTCCCGTGTGAAATTATCTGCTCGCGAACCTATACGTTCTCGATCCACAGTATAACACTGTTCTACTCCAAGGGGACACAGAATGAAACAAACACAGCAGCGACTGGACTTACAGCAAGGAATGTAAACTACAAAAATCAGCATGGTGGAACACACCCGCAGACAAGGACCACCACCATCAACATCAAGAAAAACTTACAAACAGATAACAAAAACACACAACATGGACATGCACAGGGAACAAACGGTGTAACAAATAGTACAGGGGTGTCAAATGTTGCCTAGCCTAGCTTGGCCATTCTGACCCCTCAGCACCTGGTGAGGCGTATGCCGCTGAGAGGTAACTCCTTTATGGCCAAGCTGACTAGACCCCACTGCACAACTTGTTACCTGGATAATACTACTGTTAGACACATTGCAATTACTTGCACAAGGGCAATTCCTTGCAATGTGTCCTTTGTTCCCACACCTGAAACACGTGACTTGGTTTCCTGTCCTGTGCGTTATGTTCCTATCTGTTTTGCAGTGTCTCGCTATGTGACCTAGGCCACCACATGCAAAACATCTGATGTTTGCTCTGCATGGCCCAGGTCCATCTACACTGCAGCCGTGCTCCCTTCTCCTGAATTGTTCCATCCTCAGGGACGCACTTTTCACAACCGTCAGGGAAAAAACAGTCAGGGAAAAATCTCTGTTAGTCTGGACCGGCTTGGTCTGATGATTAGACCGGTCACAGAATACTCTCCCACCTTTTTGCCCTGCACAGGGCAAACTTTTAGGAGATTCCGACCCTGACTTTACAGAAAAAGAAAGGGCCGGCACCAAATTGGTGATAACCTGTTGCATGCCAGACATTAGCTGGGACCTTACAGCAGCCAAAGCCTTCAATTTGGCTACCGTCACGTCAGTAGAGGCAGTCTGCTCCTTGAAGGCCTTGACCTCAGTATAAGACTGAGTCAACTTAGCCTCAATTTCCTCCTTCTGCCTCTGCAGCTCTACTAACTGTGACTCTATCCTAGCCACCTGCGCATATCGGTCAACAGTAGACTGCACCTTCTCTGCCAGCTGTGCCCGCAATGCCGAAACCTGGTCCGAATTACTGGCACAGCATTGGCAGTGAATGTTCGGAGGGATTGTCTCCGTTGACCGAGACACCAGCGCAACTTCCTTTGGCTTGCAGATGCTAACCTCAAATGTTTGCACAAGTTTGGCTAGCATCCGAAGCCGTTTGGTGGCCTTGTTCAACACTGTCCGTTTGTTAACACATAGCTTGTCGTAACTACAAGCCTGTGTTAACAAATCGGACCACAGAATTTCTGCTGACTTGTGAGTGGTGGGGAGGATGGGGTTAAATGTGCTGTGTTTAGCTAGCTGGTGTAGTGTGGGGAAGTCCATACTCACGTTTTGATGAGAGGCCATCTTCCTTGGTGTTGTCCTTTGTTGTCCCTTGTGTGCTGCGTGGAGGAGGTCCTGTAGTATCAGGAACGTCTTCTCCCGCTCAGCTGGACTTCTCTGTTCAGCTCCAACGGCGATGGTCCTCTCTTCAGTGACGTATGCGACGACTTCTCTCCAGTGTTCAGTGGGCGTGCAAGGCAATCAGAAAATCGTTAATACACAAATCAGAAAGATTTTAATTCTCTGTTGTAGAGATTACTCTGTGTTTGGTTCTGATTGAACAAAACGCTTTACCTGTACGAACTATCAGGCAATGGACGCTCAGAATCCACTGAACGCGTCCCTCCCGCCTGACTAGTTCACAGCGTAAGCGATTTTCTTCACCAGAAACAAACACAGAAAACAACTTCCTAGCAGTGGGCCTGGCTCGCCAATGTTAAAGGGGATATTGATTATTGATATTTATGCAAATCTCAATAATTAATATTCATAAATAGGCGTGAGTCGTCTAGTGATGACTCCGCCTATTTATACCTAAATAAGCATAAACACTACTGATTGCCTTACACTAATCACTACACTAGCTGCATGCGCCTTACTAACTTACTACCGCTAACAAGTACACGCTACACCAAGTGTACAAATATTACAGTATTTTTTTTTTTTATTGTATCTTTTTATTTATTAATTTAGCAAAAAGCATAACAAACACATCAAATACAGACAATCATCAATTGAGTCCAGTACAAATAAAATACATGGGATCAATCATAACAGCTCCTCATGACCCAAGTTCGGGACAGAAGAAAAAGATATCACTTTCAGGATGAACAGTACCCAACATATCAATCCTAAGGAAGATTAAAAGTACTGCACACACACACACATTCACACACGCCTTCATTGGTCAGAACAGTCTTTCAGTCATCTATGGTACTAGAGTCTGGGCTCCAATCCAGGGGTCCCATATCTTCATGAAGCGATCAGGGGTCCCTCTTCTCTCATACACAAACTTATATAATTCAAGATCAGCATTAACTAGATGTACCCATTGTTGCACAGTAGGATTCTTAGGAGGTTTCCAGTTGAGAAGGATAGTTTTCCTAGCATAATATAAGAGTATTCTATACAGCTTAGTGCCAAATTTGGTTGGAACAATCTCGTTGGCTACTCCCAACAGACTAGTGAGCTCAGTACAGACGTTAGGAAAGCCTAGTTTGTCATTAAAATATTTATGGATCTCTTCCCAGAAGCCATGAATAATCGGACACTGCCAAACCATGTGTATAAGACAACCGTTTTCATGTCCACATCTTGTACAATGAGGGTTCGGCAATCTACCCATTTTAAATAGCCTCACAGGAGTATAATAAATCCTATGAAGCCATTTAACTTGAATCAACTGATCCCTAGCACTTACCACTGTAGCTCTCCATGTACAGCTAGATTCTTTAACATGAACATCTTCCAAACCTTCAATGTCCCTTTTCCACCTAACAAATGCCCTGTCTAGGGGGGAGTCCTGCAACGCCATCAATGACGCATACAGGGTCGACACTGGTTTGACCAACGGAACCCTCCTAATCGCTGCCTCAACTGTACCACACTCCAGTTTTAAAGGTTCTCTACCAAACTGAGCCTGACAGGCATGCCTGAGTTGAAGATATCTATACAAACAACGCTGGGGCAAATTAAATTCCTGTTTCAAACTATTAAAGGTTCTAAATAGGCCCTTATCACATAGTTGGGTAAGGTAGCGCACCCCCCTCTGAGGCCAAAATTCAAACTCCAGTAATGAGAACAGCTCCGGAAGCACTCTGTTTCTCCACAAAGGCAAATATGGCGACCAAGTAATATCATTCTCATCAGGGTTACATTTCTGACCCCATTTGACCCACATCTGTACTGCAGCAGCCATCGATTGAGTGTAGTGTACTGTAGACCTAGCCCCCCTCCTATATGCCAAGTTCGTAAGTGCCTCATAGGACCCCAATAAAGCTGCCTCCAACACTACCGCCGGGTTACCTGAGTCAGCCCGTACCCACCACGCCACATAGCTCAGCTGCACCGCTACATAGTACATGTACAGGTTTGGCAAGGCAAGACCCCCCCGCAGGTAAGACGCCTGGAGGGTGGATCTCGCTATTCTGGGAGAAGACTTATTCCATAGAAAGGGAGCGATTATTCTATCCAAAGTAGCAAAATGTCTCTTGGGGAGTAACACTGGGGCAGCCCTATATAAGTATAGCAATTTTGGGAGAAGAATCATTTTTACCACATTGATACGCCCAATCAGAGTTAAAGGAAGGTTTTCCCAAGCCTCTAGCTTTCGAGTAATGGATTGCATTGTAGGAGCAACATTCAAATCATAAAATTTTGCCACTTGTTTATGAACAATAATCCCCAAATATGTAAATTGCTCCACAATCTGAAGCTTATTGTTCACCGAAATGCGAGCTGGGTCAACATCATCAACCAGACAGAGACTAGACTTAGCCCAGTTCACACGGAGACCCGAGAAACCCCCAAATTGATCAACAACACCTAAAAGGGTATCCAAGGATTTCCCTGAATCTGCTAGGTAAACCAGCATGTCATCAGCATATAATGAAAGCTTTTCCGATATTCCAGCTATTTCCCAGCCTTCTATACCTGAGTTAGAGGATATGAGTATCGACAAAGGTTCCATGATTAATGCAAATAACAGGGGGGAGAGAGGGCAGCCCTGTCTAGTGCCTCTACCCAAGGGGAAGGAGTCCGATGTGTACCCATTCACCCTGACTCTCGCTGAAGGGGATCTATAAAGCATTTGTAACCAGCACAAAAATTTCTCCGGAAAGCCCATTTGAGTCAGCACTGCCCACATAAATTCCAATTCTACTGAATCAAATGCTTTTTCATTGTCTAAGGATGCAAGAGCCTTCATACCTCTGTTATCATGTTTGACCTGAAGATTAGTGAACAATCGCCTTAAATTAATATCTGTGGTTTTCCCTGGCATAAAACCCGATTGATCTACCCCAACCAAGGAGAGAATTACCCCCCGCAATCTTAACGGCAGTACCTTCGCAAAGATTTTGACGTCAAGATTCAGAAGTGAGATAGGTCGATAAGAGCTACACTGGTCAGATGGTTTCCCCGACTTGTGAATCACTACTATTGTTGCCTCCAGAAAGGACGATGGCAACGAACCACTTTCCAGTGCATACCTCAACAGCTTCCCAAATCTACTAACCAGGTCTTTAGAAAATCGCTTATACCATTCAGCAGGAAATCCATCGGGTCCCGGGGTTTTCTTGGTTGCTAAGGAACTAATGGCCGTTTCAATCTCCAGGTCAGATATGTCTGCCGCCAGGGCTCCCCTGTCATCTCTGTCCAAAGAAGGAATATTAATACCTGTTAAGAAATTGACAATTTCCTCCGAAGTACACGTGATCTTGGGGGCATACAATGTCTCATAATAGGAGGCAAACTGTCGGCAGACATCTCTAGGCTCCCTCAATAAGAGCCCCTGATCATTCAGAATTCCCGCCACCACCGTTTGTTGAGTCTCAGATCTAGTCAAGTACGCCAAGGCCCTGCCACACTTATCACCATCTGAAAAAAATTGTTTGCCTCTGATTTAAAAGTTTCTTCTCAGTATATTCAGTTAAATGCAAAGTAAACCTACGCTGCGCCTCAAGCCACAAAGTCTGTTTCTCAGGGCACGGATCTAGTATATATAACCTCTCCTTATCAGCTGGTTCCATCTCTAGTTTTATCCGTTTGATATTCAGTTCCTTTCTATGAGTTGCAATAGCAGCAATCAATGCCCCTCTCATTACTGACTTGAAAGCATCCCATTCTACCAGAGGATTCTTAGACCCTTCATTTTCTGCCCAGTAATTCCCCATTGCATCTAGACTCTCGCTCACCACAGGTAATACCTCGAGCCACATAGGGTTTAACCGCCACTGCTTTTCAGTCGAAGCCAGCGGCTGTGACAGTACCAGAAGGAGGGGGGCATGGTCTGAAACTCCTCTCGGTAGATAATCACTAGACTTGATATAGGGGGATAAATCTCTGCTGACAAAGGCCAGATCTATACGAGAGAGTGAGCCAGTAGAAGCTGAATAGCAAGAGAATTGTGCATCCGTGGGGTGGAAATAGCGCCACGTCTCTACTAAATCATAAGTATTAGCCCAATGTGATAGGACATTGCTGTGTGAGGCCTGGGGAACCTTTCTGTCCTGTATAGGATCTAAAGTGGCATTATAGTCACCCATAATAATATAAGGCATTGCTGGAAATCCTGCTATTTTAGCTGTAATTAAGTCTAGGACCTCTCTGCGGAATGGCGGAGGAATATATAGTCCCACAAATAGGTACTGCAGGCCTCTGACACAAGCATGTAAAATCACATACCTACCATAAGGGTCTAGCTGCACAGATAGTATTTGAAACGGAAGACTTTTAGCAATTAAAATAGACACGCCTCTAGCGTGGTTTGAGTAAACCGCATGATATGTGGGGCCTATCCATGGGCGCCGCAAAGCTAGTACTTTCTGGCCCTGCAGGTGCGTTTCTTGCAATAACATTATGTCAGGGTTATACCTCTTCAGATAATTGAACACTAAAGACCGTTTAATCTTATCATTCAGACCCCGAACACTCCATTAAAGTAGCTTAATTACCGCCATTTATTCTTCCAAAGATAACATCTCCATAGTTTCCGACCAATGAAGGCACATTCACGCACACATACAATCCACATCAAAGAACCCCTCAACAGAGAAACTCTCTTCAACCCACCCATTCCCAACCCCCCCAACCCACCCTGCCCAAACCTTCCTAACATGGTTGAGCCTGACACCCCAAACTAACAACTCCTGGGTACGATAGCCTACCCTAACTCATTAGAACATATATACCATATAGGTACGTTGGTGATAGGAAGCAAGTATATACGTCTACCCACAACAGTGCATAGTCATACAGGGTGAAGCCACCCAGCATACCAATATGGGGTTAAACATCTGATCAATAGACAAAGTCAAAGAACAGGGATTCTAACAGGAGTAATAATGGTGCATTTAAACCAGATACTCCCCCCCCCTCCCCCAACCATCTTGTCAGCAAAACAATTTAACATTTAATCAGGTATTATTTGCTCCAGCTGCCAACACTATAGTATAAACCATCAGCGGTGAGGCCTTGCATTTAGATTTCTCTCAATCCATTCAGTAGCCTCTTCAGGAGTACTAAAAAAACTGACTGTTTCACCATCTTGCACCCTCAAGCGAGAAGGGTAGATCATGGCATATTTCACATTTTTGTCCCTCAGCCGCGCTCGGACCTCAGTAAACTGCTTCCTTTTCTTCTGGACCTCTGCAGTAAAGTCCGGGTAAAAGGACAAACGGACATTCTCATAGCTGACATTCCCCTTCTGCCGAGCAGCTAGCAAAATAGCGTCTCTGTCCCTGTAGTTCAGGATCTTCATGATGAAAGGTCTAGCAGGGGATCCCGGCGGTAAGGGCCTGGTTGGAATCCGATGTGCCCTTTCTATAACAAAGCAACTGGAAAGTGAGATGGGATGTAACACTTTTTATGAGCTGTTCCACAAAAGTTTCTGGGGTAGACCCTTCTGCTCGCTCCGGTAAGCCCAGGATACGGACGTTGTTACGTCTATTGCGGTTCTCAGCGTCCTCCGCCCTGGCTTGCAGCATCTGGACCTGTTGCAGCAGCTGCCTGGTGTCATTTCCAGCTGCTCTGGACGCATCTTCCACATCACTCACTCTTCGCTCCACTGCAGATGTTCTTTCATGTATTTTGTCAAAATCGTGTCGCAAACAGCTAAGGTCAGACTGTAAATGGTCTATCTTTGATGTAAGAGCAGCTTGACAGGCAGCTATAGCTTTAATAATTTGAGAGGCTTCAGCAGAGGAACCAGGGACAGGAGACCCCTCACTTTCCTGTTCAGTTTGACTCATGGCATCCATGAATCGTTTAACAGATGATGGAGCCACAGAAGAAGTTTTGCGGCCCATAGAAATAGTCCACAGACACTTTAAAGATCTGCTGGGGTTTGTCACTCATGCAGCAAATCAAGATAAGGCTTTATTCAATTCAGCAAGTCCTGCCACACAGCCAAGTAGACTGCCAGATATCTTTACATTCCTCAGGGGGGAGGGGGATAAGTACACCAGCACCACCATTAAACTTTCATATAGACTGCGGTGAACTCTGCAGCTTTCATATATAAGGGCTCCTAACAGGATTACCACTGCAGGACTTCAGGATAATAGTGGAAGTAGGGAGATACAGAGCGTTTTGCCGATCCACTCCGTTTGCTGGGGCAGAGAGGAGCGCCGCTGCACATACACTTAACGGCAAGATGGCGCCCACCGCGCGGCTTCTTCCCGCCTCAGCCGTCGGTCTCAAGACTCCAGCAGGTATCGGCAGCAGTCCAAGGTAAGTTGTTGGCAACTTTCAGCAAGCCGTACCTGCGCTGTGTACCTTGCGGCGGATCGTGCCCCGGCCTCACTCCACACTCTCCTCAGTTTGCGTCCCTCCGCTCCTCTCCCTCAATCCGTCGGCATCCACAGCGCCACAGCCAAAACTCAGCAATCCAGCACCGGGCAGAGTGTCCCCAAGTATGAAGGGATCCAACATATAATGAATGAGCTCAAGAAACCCCGATTATGCCAGGTGTATAAAGGATATTTCACAGGATTTTGTAGGAGCACTGCAAACCTGCTTCCTCACTCCATGCTGGCTCGGCCACGCCCCCAAATATTACAGTATTTATTATCGCCTGACGCACACGATATACAGTAAATACACAGCACTACACATATACAATCCTAAATATACAGTACTAAACTACACTACACGTTCCCAAATTCCCCCCCACACACTATCTATACATTACAATAATACATTCGCATACTCACAAATATCAGTAACCCGCCTGACAATATACTATCCCTACGGGGTACAAGGGGTTAAACACAATGGTGGCTCTGCAGGGGTTTATACCTGCAGGCCCAGGAACACAGGGTTCTGGGAAAGGCCGGGCAAGGGGTAACCCAAGAAAGGGTTAACCCCTGGTATGGTAGGGGTCAACAGGGCAGCAGTAGCAGGGAGGGGTTAACAGTCAGGGCTCTGCAGGGACTTGCAGGGCAGACTGCAGGGGTGTCAGGGCAGAGCAGGGCATTGAAGGGGTTAATGCAGAATGCTCTGCAGGGACAGGACAGGGCAGACTGCAGGAGTGTCAGGGCAGAGCAGGGCATTGAAGGGGTTAATGCAGACTGCAGGGGTGTCAGGGCAGAGCAGGGCATTGAAGGGGTTAACACAGGGTAATGATGGCAGGGTAGAGGGGTTTATGCTGGGGACTGCAGCAGGGGAAGGAGACATGGATACTTAGCCAATCCATGACTCGGTCAGCGATGAGCACTGGCTGCTCCCTCTCTCTGTCTTCTCTGGGGCTGCCGAGGATCTGAGCTGGTCGGGTGAGTGCAGAGTTTTTTTAGTGTCTGCGCTCCCTCTCTGTGGGGAAGGGGGTCTTCAGAGCGCAGCACATCGCTGCCTGCGCTCTCCTTCTAGCAGGGGATGTCGGGCTGGAGCCTGCTCCAGAGCACAGAGCTCTCCTTCAGAGGGAGAGGGGGGGAGGGTGCCGAACTGTCCGAGCGCAGTGCTGCTGGGGTATTTAAACCCTGCAGCGCTCGCGCCCGTTTTACCGCCCTGCGCCAGCCCGCGCTCCCAGGCAGGGGGATCCTTTGATCCTCCCGCCTGTGGAGATCTCGCACATCTCTGGCGCTGTAATTACAGCGCCGGAGGTGAGCGGCACACAGGGGCATACATGGGAGCTTCTGGGGACAGTTTAACTGTGTATATATATATATATATAATATACATGTGCATGAATGCTTGGGGCACATCCATACACAGGTATACATTGATCATGTACATTATGAAGGGGGATGTAAGGGACATAGTTACATCCTATAAGGGGGCACAGCCCCTATACTATAAGAGGGCAGAGCCTCTACACTATAAGGGAGCACAGCCCCTATCTTATAAGGGGGCACAGATCTCCCACAGGGGCCACATGATTATATAAGGGGGCACAAGCCCCTACATTATAAGGGGGCACAAGCTTCCAGGGGGCACATATTTCCCACAGGGGCCACCATGAGCCCCTGGGGACCACCATGGGCAGACGTGCGCAGATGCTGGGCACATCTGCGCACATCACCCCATGATGCGGTGGTTAATGTATGCATATATATATACCATACATGCCCGCACGTTTGCAGGCATGCATGGATATATATGCATACGTCTCAACCCTTCCTCAACACAGCCACCGCCATAAGGCCTTTAAAACTATCCGTCTCCACCAGACGGAATGACAGCATTTCAAAGGACAGTAATTTAGAAATGCTGGCATTCAGGGCTAGGAATCGTGGGTTGGTAGGGGGGTACTTCCTCTTCCTCTCCAGTGTTTGGGAGATGGAGAGCTGAACGCTTCCGTGGGACATTGTGGAGATGCTTGGTGACCCAGGTGGTGGTGTTGCTGGCAGATCCTCTGTTTGCGGAGTAGCAGGTGGCAATGTCACTCCAGAGGTGGATGAAGAGGCCGAGACTGCAGCAGAAGAGGAAGCAGGAGGAGCCAGCTAACCTTTTTGGGTTTTTGAGGTGTCTACTCCACTGCAGCTCGTGCTTTGCACTTAGATGCCTGGTCATGCGGGTTGTGCTCAGGTTGAGAACGTTTATGCCTCGCTTCAGGCTCTGATTGCACAGCGTGCAAACCACTTGTGTCTTGTCGTCAGCGCATTGTCTGAAGAACTGCCACGCCAGGGAACTCCTTGGAGCTGGCTTTGGTGTGCTCGCTCCCTTGCTGCCGTGCGCAGTAGCAGGCGTACTGTCTAGGGGACGGCCGCTCCACTTTTGCACCCTGCTCCCTCCTCTGCTGTGCTGGTGGCTCTGTGCGACCACCGCCTCTTCCTCCGAACTACACAGGTCACTCGCATGACCTTGATTCCATGTGGGGTCGAGGACCTCATCGTCCTCCACATCATCTTCCACCCAGTCTTCACCCCTGCCCTCCTTGTCGGTCTGCACACTTTCGAAAGCCCCAGCAGTTGGCACCTGTGTTTCATCATCATCCGAGACGTGCTGCGATGGTCCTCCCATGTACTCATCTTGAAAGATAAGTGGTTGGGCATCGGTGCACTCCATCTCTTCCACTTCTGGCGCAGGGCTAGGTGGATGGCCCTGGGAAACCCTGCTAACAGAGTCATCAAAAAGCAGAAGAGACTGCTGCATGACTTGGGGCTCAGACTGCTTGGCTGATTTGCAAGGGGGTGAGGTGAAAGACTGATGGACATCGGCTGCAGGAGCTAACTCTGATCTTTCAGCAGGAGACTGGGTGGGAGACAGGAGGCACTGTCAGCAACCAAATCTACTATCGCCTGTACTTGTTCAGGCCTCACCATTCGTAGAGCCGCATTAGGACCGACCAAATACCGCTGAAGGTTCTGTCACCTACTCGCACCTGAGGAAGGGGTTTCACTTGTGCGTGTAGCTGGCACAGATCGACCACGTCCTCTCCCTGCAACAGGAGCTCCACCAGCAGCACCACGACCTGGGCCACGTCCCTTATTTGACTCTCTCCTCATATTTCTCAAATTTAGGATCTTGTCCTAAATGGGTGTTTAATTAATAGTAGAATAGAATGACAGTATGTACAGGGTGTATCTCACACGCCCTGAAGCAGACTAGTAGTGATGGACGAACATCTGCCGTGACGGTGCGCGAACGCGATCAAATGTTCGCCAACCGCAAGTTCGCGGCGGGTCCCATTCATTTTAATGGCAGGCGAACCTGAAAAACCTTCAGCTCATATTTGCAGCCAAGAAATAATTACTAGAAGTGCACAAATAGTCCCACAACATGGACAGTGACATACCAGATGTATTATTTGAATTTGCGATCTCCATTCATTATTTTTTAAAATGCGAAATATCGGCAATATAATTTTTGCGTACGCGCATGCGTAAATGCACTATACAGTACCCAAATGCACTATAAAGAAAGTATATTGGTATATAACACCCCGCTTCAGTCAGTTTTTTTGGTGGGCGACTGGTATATCACATCAGTAGAAATTATTTTTTCCAATAACGCTTGTCCCTCTATATACCAGCAGTATCGCAGCAGAACCGCACACAACTGCCGCACAATACAAATGCACTGTAATATACTTTCTAACATGGAAAGCATATTATAACATGGTATAAGGAAGGCAATCCATTAGAATATACATAAAGATAAAACGTAACCTTTAATAATTTTACAGGGAATGTCCCACAGGATTGGCGCATGGCAAATGTGGTGCCAATATTCAAAAAGGGTCCAAAAACAGAGCCTGGAAACTATAGGCCGGTAAGTTTAACATCTGTTGTGGGTAAACTGTTTGAAGGTTTTCTGAGAGATGCTATGTTAGAGCATCTTATGGGAAATAAGCAAATAACGCCATATCAGCATGGCTTCGTGAGGGATCGGTCATGTCAAACTAATTTAATCAGTTTCTATGAGGAGGTAAGTACTAGACTTGACAGCGGCGAATCAATGGATGTCGTGTATCTGGACTTCTCCAAAGCATTTGACACTGTACCTCATAAAAGGTTAGTATATAAAATGAGAATGCTCGGACTCGGAGAAAACGTCTGTAAGTGGGTAAGTAACTGGCTCAATGATAGAAAACAGAGGGTGGTTATTAACGGTACATACTCAGATTGGGTCACTGTCACTAGTGGAGTACCTCAGGGGTCAGTATTGGGCCCTATTCTCTTCAATATATTTATTAATGATCTTGTAGAAGGCTTGCATAGTAAAATATCAATTTTCGCAGATGACACTAAACTGTGTAAAGTAATTAACACTGAAGAGGACAGTATACTACTACAGAGGGATCTGGATAGATTGGAGGCTTGGGCAGATAAGTGGCAGATGAGGTTTAACACTGAGAAATGTAAAGTTATGCACATGGGAAGGAATAATGCAAGTCACCCATACATACTAAATGGTAAAACACTCGGTAACACTGACATGGAAAAGGATCTAGGAATTTTAATAAACAGCAAACTAAGCTGCAAAAAACAGTGTCAGGCAGCGGCTGCCAAGGCCAATAAGATAATGGGTTGCATCAAAAGGGGCATAGATGCCCGTGATGAGAACATATTCCTACTACTTTACAAATCACTGGTCAGACCACACATGGAGTACTGTGTACAGTTCTGGGCTCCTGTAAACAAGGCAGACATAGCAGAGCTGGAGAGGGTCCAGAGGAGGGCAACTAAAGTAATAACTGGAATGGGGCAACTACAGTACCCTGAAAGATTATCAAAATTAGGGTTATTCACGTTAGAAAAAAGACGACTGAGGGGAGATCTAATTACTATGTATAAATATATCAGGGGGCAGTACAGAGATCTATCCCATCATCTATTTATCCCCAGGACTGTGACTGTGACGAGGGGACATCCTCTGCGTTTGGAGGAAAGAAGGTTTGTACACAAACATAGAAAAGGGTTCTTTACGGTAAGAGCAGTGAGACTATGGAACTCTCTGCCTGAGGAGGTGGTGATGGTGAGTACAATAAAGGAATTCAAGAGGGGCCTAGATGTATTTCTGGAGTGTAATAATATTACAGGCTATAGCTACTAGAGAGGGGTCGTTGATCCAGGGAGTTATTCTGATTGCCTGATTGGAGTCGGGAAGGAATTTTTTATTCCCCTAAAGTGAGGAAAATTGGCTTCTACCTCACAGGGTTTTTTTGCCTTCCTCTGGATCAACTTGTAGGATGACAGGCCGAACTGGATGGACAAATGTCTTTTTTCGGCCTTATGTACTATGTTACTATGTTACTATGTTACTATGAGGGTCCATTCACACGTCCGTAAGTGTTTTGCGGATACGCAAAACACGGACACCGGCAATGTGCATTCTGCAATTTGTGGACCGCACATCGCCGGCACTATAATAGAAAATGCCTAATCTTGTCTGCAATTGCGGACAAGAATAAGACATTTTCTATTTTTTTGCGGAAACGGAAGCACAGATGCGGAAGTGCGGATCCGCAAATGTGGATGCGGACGGCACGATCCGGCCCCATTGAAAATGAATAGATCTGCACCCGTTCCGCAAAATTGCGGCACGCATGCGGACCCATTTTGCGGACGTGTGAATGGAAAAGATATCCCTCAAAATGAAAATAAATGTAATTATTAAAGTTAAAGGGGTTCTGCACTTTGTTTTAACTGATGATTTAACTAGATCATCAGCATCTGATCGGCGGGGATCCGACACCCAAGACCCGCGCCGATCAGCTGTTTGAGAAGGCAGCGGCGCTCCAGCAGCGTCCCGGCCTTTTCACTGTTTACCGCCGGCCCAGTGACGTCACGACTAGTATGAACTAGTGTGGGCGGGGCTAAGCTCCATTCAAGTGAACAGAGCTTAGCCCCGCCCACGCTAGTTGATACTAGTTGGGACTTCACTGGGCCAGTGGTAAACAGCGACAAGGCCGCGCCGCTGCTGGAGCGCCGCTGCCTTCTCAAACAGCTGATCGCCGGGGGTCCCGATGCAGAACCCCCTTTAACCCCTTCAGGACCGGGCTCATTTTCACCTTAAGGACCAGGCCATTTTTTGGAAATCTGACCAGTGTCACTTTAAGTGCTAATAACTTTAAAACGCTTTGACTTATCCAGGCCATTCTGAGAATGTTTTTTCGTCACATATTGTACTTCATGACACTGGTAAAATGAAGTCAAAATTTTTATTTTTTTTTTGCACAAAAAAATACCTAATTTACCAAAAATTTGGAAAAATTTCCAAATTTCAAAGTTTCAGTTTCTCTACTTCTGTAATACATAGTAATACCCCAAAAAATTGTGATGACTTTACATTCCCCATATGTCTACTTCATGCTTGAATTGTTTTGGGAATGATATTTTATTTTTTGGGGATGTTATAAGGCTTAGAAGTTTAGAAGCAAATCTTGAAATTTTTCCGAAATTTACAAAAACTCAATTTTTAGGGACCAGTTCAGGTCTGAAGTCCCTTTGCGAGGCTTACATAATAGAAACCACCCAAAAATGACCCCATCTAAGAAACTACACCCCTCAAGGTATTCAAAACTGATTTTGCATACATTGTTAACCCTTTAGGTGTTGCAGAAGAGTTATTGGCAAATGGGGAGGAAATTTGAGAATTTCATTTTTTTGTCTAATTTTTCATTTTAACCCATTTTTTCCACTAACAAAGCAAGGGTTAACAGCCAAACAAGACTGTATCTTTATTGCCCTGACTCTGCCGTTTACAGAAACACCCAATATGTGGCCGTAAACTACTGTACGGCCACACAGCGGGGCGTAGAGTAAAAGGTGCGCCGTTTGGTTTTTGGAAGGCTGATTTTTATGGACTGGTTTATTTACACCATGTCCCATTTGAAGCCCCCTGATGCACCCCTAGAGTAGAAACTCCCTAAAAGTGACCCCATCTAAGAAACTACACCCCTCAAGGTATTCAAAACTGATTTTACATACGTCATTAACCCTTTAGGTGTTGCACAAGAGTTATTGGCAAATGGAGATGAAATTTGAGAATTTCATTTTTTTGCCTAATTTTTAATTTTAACCCATTTTTTCCACTAACAAAGCAAGGGTTAACAGCCAAACAAGACTGTATCTTTATTGCCCTGACTCTGATGTTCACAGAAACACCCCATATGTGGCCGTAAACTACTGTATGGCCACACAGCGGGGCGTAGAGTGAAAGGTGCGCCGTTTGGTTTCTGGAGGGCTAATTTTGCTGGACTGTTTTTTTTACACCATGTCCCATTTGAAGCCCCCTTGATGCACCCCTAGAGTAGAAACTCCATAAAAGTGACCCCATCTAAGAAACTACACCCCTCAAGGTATTCAAAACTGATTTTACAAACTTTGTTAACCCTTTAGGTGTTGCACAAGATTTAATGGAAAATAGAGACACAATTTCAAAATTTCACATTTTTGGCAGATTTTCCATTTTAATATTTTTTTTCCAGTTACAAAGCAAGGGTTAACAGCCAAACAAAACTCATTATTTATGGCCCTGATTCTGTAGTTTACAGAAGCACCCCATATGTGGTCGTAAACCGCTGTACGGGCACACGGCAGGGTGCAGAAGGAAAGGAATGCCATACGGTTTTTGGAAGGCAGGTTTTGCTGGACTGTTTTTTTTGACACCATGTCCCATTTGAAGCCCCCCTGATGCACCCCTAGAGTAGAAACTCCATAAAAGTGACGCCATCTAAGAAACTACACCCCTCAAGGTATTCAAAACTGATTTTACAAACGTTGTTAACCCTTTAGGTGTTCCACAAGAATAAATGGAAAATAGAGATTAAATTTCAAAATTTCACTTTTTCGGCAGATTTTCCATTTTAATATTTTTTTTCCAGTAACAAAGCAAGGGTTAACAGCCAAACAAAACTCTTTATTTATGGCCCTGATTCTGTAGTTTACAGAAACACCCCATATGTGGTCGTGAACTGCTGTATGGCCACACGGCAGGGCGCAGAAGGAAAGGAACACCATATGGTTTCTGGAAGGCAGATTTTGCTGGATTGTTTTTAGACACCATGTCCCATTTAAAGCCCCCTGATGCACCCCTAGGTTAGAAACTCCAAAAAAGTGGCCCCATTTTGGAAACTACGGGATAAGGTGGCAGTTTTGTTGGTACTATTTTAGAGTACATATGATTTTTGGTTGCTCTATATTACACTTTTTTGTGAGGCAAAGTAACAAAAAATAGAAATTCAGAAATTTCATCTCCATTTGCCATTAACTCTTGTGGAACACTTAAAGGGTTAACAAAGTTTGTAAAATCAGTTTTGAATACCTTGATGGGTGTAGTTTCCAAAATGGGGTCATTTTTTGGAGTTTATACTCTAGGGGTGCATCGGGGGGGCTTCAAATGGGACATGGTGTCAAAAAACCAGTCCAGCAAAAACTGCCTTCCAAAAACCATATGGCGCTCCTTTCCTTCTGCGCCCTGCCGTGTGGCCATACAGCAGTTTACGACCACATATGGGGCATTTCTATAAACTAAAGAATCAGGGCAATAAATATTGAGTTTTGTTTGGCTGTTAACCCTTGCTTTGTTATGGGAAAAAATGAATTAAAATGGAAAATTTGCCAAAAAATAGCTGTTTTGGCACTGTTTTTCTTTTTTATTATTTACAACGTTCATCTGACAGGTTAGATCATGTGCTATTTTTATAGAGCAGGTTCTTACGGACGTGACGATACCTAATATGTATACTTTTTTATTTATTTAGGTTTTACACAATAATATCATTTTTGACACAAAAAAAAAACATGTTTTAGTGTCTCCATAGTCTGAGAGCCATAGTTTTTTCAGTTTTTTGGCGATTGTCTCAGGTTGGGTATCATTTTTGCGGGATGAGATGACGGTTAGATTGGTACTATTTTGGGGTGCACATGACTTTTTGATCGCTTGCTATTACACTTTTTGTGATGTAAGGTAACAAAAAAATAGCTTTTTTGACACCGTTTTTTTTTTTTTTTTTTACAGTGTTCACCTGAGGGGTCAGGTCATGTGGTATTTTTATAGATCAGGTTCTTACGGACATGGCAATACCTAATATGTCTACCTTTTTATAATTTATCAGGGTTTTACACAATAATATTTTTGAAACAAAAAAAAAATTATGTTTTAGTATCTCCATAGTCTGAGACCCATAGTTTTTTTATTTTTTGGGCCATTGTCTCATGTAAGGGCTAATTTTTTGCGGGATGAGGTGACGGTTTGATTGGTACTTTTTTGGCGTACATGCGACTTTTTTGATCACTTTTATTACCTTTTTTGGGAAGTAAGGTGGGCAAAATTTCAATTTCCTCATAGTTTTTATTTTTTTATTTTTATGGCGTTCACCGTGCGGGGAAAGTAACATGACCGTTTTATAGATCAGGTCGTTACGGACGCGGCGATACCTAATATGTGTAGTGTATTTTTTATTTTTTTATTCAGTGATAAATGTGTTTTTTTGAAACTTTACTTTTTTCACTTTTTTTTACTTTTTTTTTGACCCAGACCCACTTGGTTCTTGAAGATCCAGTGGGTCTGATGTCAATATATATTGTTCTGTACTGTATTTTACACTTGTCTGAACAGATCTATGCCTTTTAGCATAGATCTGTTCAGCACCATGGACAGCAGGACGCCTGAGAGGCGTCCTGTTGCCATGGGAACCTTCCCCGTCTGCTCAGTACTGGTCAGAACTGCGCAGACGGGGAAGGGTAAGTACAGGGCTGAGGGGGGCTCTCTGGGGGCTCTCTCCCTCTCCCATCGGGGGGCTGCAAAGGCACAGCAGCCCCCCTGATGGGAGAGGGAGGGAGCTCCCTGCGCTGTTAACCTTTTCCATACAGCGGTCCGTACGGACCGCTGTATGGAAAGGGTTAAACGGCTGACATTGCATCGCAGATGTCAGCCGTTTATACCAGGGTGCCAGCAATGTGCTGGCACCCTGGTATCCCCACTAGACACCAACGATCATTGAAGGGGAGGCGGACGGGGGATCGCGATCCCGCCTGCCGCACCGCCCGCCTCCCGCACCTTACCGCACCTCCGCACCGCCTGCGACACCCCCCCTGCACCACCCGCCCACATAACATCATTCAGGGGTGCAGGGGGGGTGAAACATCTTTATTTTGGGCATACTAAAGTTTCTGATCCCCGCGGTCAGGGACCGCGGGGATCAGTAACCGCAGAAAGCGCTACAAACCGCAGGTCTGAATTGACCTGCGGTTTGCAGCGATCGCCGACATGGGGGGGGTCACAGGACCCCCCTCGGCATTGACCTAAGGTGCCCGGCTGTGTGTGACAGCCGGGATCTCAGCGCTGTCACCATGTCTGCAGACATGGTGATAGTTTATGCCATGACGTGTATACTCATCATGGCGCGCTAAGTAGCAGTGCGCCATGACGAGTATACTCGTCATAGGTGGGGAATATT
The DNA here is from genome assembly GCF_905171765.1 of Bufo bufo. Lineage (NCBI taxonomy): Eukaryota > Metazoa > Chordata > Amphibia > Anura > Bufonidae > Bufo > Bufo bufo. Next base: position 282,823,102 of record NC_053393.1, on the reverse strand, counting down.
TTCACACTTTCTCCTTCTCTGATCGCTTCCCTGACAGGAATTGGGGCGATCAGAGAAGGAGAAGCACATAGTCCCTCCCTAACCCCCCCTTACCTGCCCCGATGCGCTGTGATTGGTCCCTCTGCGGTAATGGACCAATCACAGCGATCGCAGGCAGGTCAGAGCTCCAATACAGCTCCTGCCGGCTTCTCTGGTTGCCTAGCAACCCCAGCACGCCGGCTTCACTGAAGCTTCAGCGCTTCGCTCCCTGCGCTGACAGTGAAACCCGATCACGTACATGCACGTGGGGATGCGGTGAGGCACCACATTCCCCCACGTACATGTACGTGATGTTGCGTGAAGGGGTTAAGCAAAAAGCATAGATGTGGTAGGCAATAACAAGTGCTCGGTGTCACTAAATCAGGTGGCACCAAATCAGAAACCATATGTGCTACCACAATCAGGGAGGTTCCAGTGCACATACATGAATCCCGGAGGGAAAGCAAAAACCATCTATCCCTGGGCTAGATGATGATAGGGCATTGAAGGACAGGGTGGGCAAAGAACTGTCCCTGATATTGCCCTACAGGGGGGTTCTATTCTGGCCCTGATAGCCTAACCACAGACCACCCGCCCAAATAAGAGCGACCCCATCCGGAACCTTACCCTATATAAAAATGGCCCTAGTAAGCCCCTATCCCCTAGGCCCCTGACTTCCAGGTGATCACTATATAGATCTATGTGTTTTTGACTCATTATAAAAGTATATTATAAGTATATCGCACCCCTCTGTGTTTTTTTACACATATAGATAGCACACCTATACTAGTCCTTAAAATGACTTTTGTGGCCCTATTAGCTAGCGTTTGGTATCCCTAACAGTCTGTCCCTGCTCCAGACAGCAACCTCTCCCTACACTGGCAAAACACTAAATGTAAAATGGCGGCCAGATCAGGTTTATTTATAAGGTCCATGTGCTGAAATGTCTCAATTGGCTGTCCTGTACCACCTGATAGATGTGTCATTGGTCAAAGTTCTTCATAATGTAAAAGAATATGGCGGGCGCGAATTTCTCCATATGTTCACATGTTCGTCGAATCGCGAACACGCAAAGTTCACCGCGAAACGACCGCCGGGCGAACCGCAAGGCCATCTCTACAGACTAGGCCTCAATTAAATTTGTTTGCCCAAAATGGCTGTATTTCAAATACCTGAATAGAAACCCTGTATATAAAGGGTGTATCTCACACACCCTGACCCACACTAGGCTGCAATTAAAGATTTATGCCCAAAATGGCTGTATTTCAAATAACTGAATATAACCCAAATATATAAAGGGTGTATCTCACAATGACATCTGCAGCAAAGGCTGCCAAATATTATTTTTTTGCCCAAACGGGTGTTTGCTTAATAACTTAATATGACAGCAGTATATAACCCTGGAATTTCAAAAGCCTTGATGCTGCAAGGGTGGAACAATTGTGTATTTTGCCCAAAAAACTGTGTTTTATTACTAGCAAAATATAACCCCTGTATATACAGGGTGTATCTCACATGCCCTGACCCACACTAGGCCGCAATTAAAGATTTGTGCTCAAAATGGCTGCATTTTAATTAACTGAATATAACCCCTGTAGATAAAGGGTGTATCTCACAATGACATCTGCAGCAAAGGCTGCCAAATAATTTTTTTTTGCCCAAACGGGTGTTTGTTTAATAACTGAATATGAAAGCAGTATATAACCCTGGAATTTCAAACGTCTTGATACTGCAAGGGCGCAACAATTGTGTATTTTGCCCAAAAATGGGTGTTTTATTAATAGAAGAATATAACCCCTGTTTATAAAGGGTGTATCTCACACGCCCTAATCCAGAATAGGCCTCAATTAAATTGGGTTTCCCAAAATGGCTGTATTTCAAATACCTGAATAGAACCCCTGTATATAAAGGGTGTATCTCACAATGACATATGCAGCAAAGGCTGCAAAATAAACTTTTTTTTGCCCAAACGGGTGTTTGTTTAACGGAATATGACAGCAGTATATATAACCCTTGAATTTCACACGTGCTAATGCTGCAAGGGCTGTAGAATGGTGTATTTTGGCAAAAAAGTGTGTTTTGAAAAACCCAGAAAATGATGGCTGTATTTCTAGCTTAAATTGGACACTGACTAATCCTGCAAATGCACCTGATTTTGCAAAAAAAGGGTAATTTTTTCAACCAGATTATTAGTGCAGTTTTCAAAGATTGGATTTCAATGTCACAAAAGCTCAGATGCAGTGCTGGTGCACTGAGCTTGCATAAAATGGCCGCCGCCCACCTAACTAACAGACGGATAAAAGTTATTTTTTTCAGTCACTGGGCTCAGGGCACGGTAAAAAGATTGTGCCCTGCACCCACACAACTAAATGTATGTCGATCGCTCAGTTAGATTCACGTTCTGGACCAAAGATTCTTTCCTATTCTCTCCCTGAAATCACCAGCAGCATCCTCTCCCTACACTAATATCAGCAGAGTGATGTGCAGCGGTACGTGACTCCAGCTTATATAGAGCCTGGGTCACATGCTGCACTGGCCAATCACAGCCATGCCATGAGTAGGCATGGCTGTGATGGCTTCTAAGGGCACAGAGTTAAACGTTTGTTGATTGGCTGCTCTGTGGCCTTTCAAAAAGCGCCAATAAAGCGCCGAACACCGAACCCGAACCCAAACTTTTACTGAAATATTCAGGTTCGGGTCCAGGGTCCAAAAATCCTAAAGTTCGGTACGAACCCGAACTTTACAGTTCGGGTTCGCTCAACCCTAATCAAGAGGAATCTTTTATACTTATCACAAATAATTTGGGAAAGATCACCCAGGATCCAACATTCTACCATATAAGGAATCGCTATTTTCAGTTTTTGAGTAATATGTTTAGCTATTGCCTCCCAATATTCTGTTAATTGTGTACAAAACCAAAACATGTGTAAATAATCAGCTCCAGGTTAATCACACCGTGGACAATTGGACGTATTTCTCAACCCACATTTATTGAGCCATAGTGGTGTGACATGTACTCTGTGTAAAATATTTAATTGAACCAAAACATGATTCAAATTATCAGATAAAGTATATTAGTCGGATGCACAGGGTGGTAGACACACCAAAAAAGGGTGCTCTCAGTCTTACAGCGTCACCCCGCTGTTAAAAGAGAATAAAATGTAGAGAAAATGACTGGGCACACCTAAGGATATTTAGTTACTAATGTTTATTAGATAAAAGGACAAATGGTATAATATAGTGGATAATATAAGATGTATACTTGCGACAGTAAAGTAATATAACGTGTGTATATTGGGCAACACTTCATATATTATTCTATATATTTGTGGTTGTCGTGCGCATTAATCACTGTAGATAGCGGTACAACCTGTGACCAATAGCTCCACTCCAAATACAAATAAATAGAGTTGATGCATAAAAGACAACCTTACATAAAAGCAACAATGTATATCAATTCAAATACAGTATAATATAGGCAGAAATGGTCTATATAAAGGTGTTAGTCTTGATAAAAATATAAGCCGCGAGCCTAGGATGAAATATAATATAGTATAATACACTAAAATATGGACTAAAATATAGAAGTTCACTGTCCTGGAATGGTCATGAGAGTCCAGGTAGAGCAAATGTCAGTAGGGTATAACAAAAACTAGCCCTGATAGGGCAATGTGCAGTTTCTTGTGAGTAATATCTTACTCCGTAACTGACTCGGCGGCGTCCCGCTTTCAGTCAGAAAAGAATCCAGCAGTGAGATGGTAAATAAGTTTAGGAACAGTCTTACCGGTGTTGGAGGTTCCTCACATATAGAAGGAGCCTCTGCTGGCTATCGAAACTTTGCTCCCGGTTTTTCGGTATGATTAGGTAAAACCCACAGTAGGTGTTTTGGGTCACCTGTTGGTTGTAAACTTGCTGCACGCGGTCTCGCTTGTTTCAAATGCGGTTGCGATGTCACAGCTCCGGGTAAAGGTTTCAGACCAGCTTTATAAAACGGTGCGGACTTGTTCCTGAATAGGATCAGTGTGGTGCACTCACACGAGGTAGAACTTGGGGGGTCAGACCAGACGCGTTTCGGGGCTAGAGTATCCCCTTCTTCAGTGGCTATCCGACCTCCCCAAAAGACCTTTCTTTTATGCTCCACGAAGGAGCTTTACAAAACCCGGTTCCTGCTCTGGTTCCGGAAGTCCTATAAAAGCAATTGTCCCATCGAAAAATATTTTCTTTATCGATATACTAAAAGCGGCTTATTCTTATTCCATTTGTTTCAACCATTGATAATATATGTCCACATCTATAAGTATCATATAGAGTTATTTTGTTAAATAAATAACATTAAAATATCCTTGCGATTCACTTGCGGTTTATTTTGAATATGTGTTGTAACTACAGAAACGGCTAGACAAATGATGTCTGCATATATAAACATATACAGAGAACGCTCCAAAGGCATTACCAGTACATATATATATATATATATATATATTTAAATATTTAAAAATCCCTATAAAAATTCATTTATAAAAATTCATTTATAAAAAATTTTTGTTATTTTTTTGTTTTTTAATTAATTATTATTTATGGAATGGAGAGGGAAAAAGCAGAAAAAACAAATAGAGGGTTTCCTAATCAACCAGATATTTAAATAGTTCAAAACAAATAGTGTATATACATTCTACTATTCAAGGATACCCAATTGTGTATCTGATAGGGTGTGTATCTGTATATTCATGAAAATAAATGTAGATATTAATATATATTCTCGAATAAATCTACAGTAAGTTATCTAAAGATCCAGAAACATTATATATCCCAGCATTTTATATATATCCAAAATCTAAAAAAAATAAAAAAAAATTTTTTTTTTTTAAAATTTATATTTTATATATTTTTGTAAAAAATGCATAAAGAAGTATTCTATTCAATAACATAATAGATCTAGAAAGGATCCCCTAAAAATGACAAAAATACATAAGAATTTCATAAAAAACATAAAAGCTCATAAAAATCCATAAAAATCTTTTAAAAAACCTTTTAAAAAACTACAAAGGAATTTTTCATTATTTCATTAAATGACGAAATTGAGGCAGTAGTATACACTATCGATAGATGTAACCTGTTAGAGGACTGCCGTCGAGGGGGAGCCAGCCGGGGCAATAGCTATTCGGCAAAGCTCACCCTCAAAGGCAGGCCCCAACCACCAATCACAAAAAGCCAAAGAATTCACATTCTGCATTTAAGCCGTCAGGAATCATGGTCTCCATTTCAAAGATTCTCTGTGTTTCTAATCTTGACATTTTGCTAATGTGGTTACCCTTTCTCCAGCTTTTTGGAACTTTGTCTATGGCTGCAAATTTTAAGTTAGATTGATCACTATTGTGTGCAATTTTAAAGTGTCTAGAAAGTGAGTGGGTATCTACGCCCTTTTTAATATTTGATATATGTTCAGAAAGGCGTTTCTTAAGCGTTCTTTTGGTCCTGCCTATGTACTGGCGTTTGCAGGGACATTCTATCATGTAGATAACATTTTCTGTACTACAGGTTAAAAATTTTCTTATAGTATGTTTGTGTCCATTTGTGGTCGCAATTATTTCTTTCGTTTGTTTTGTGAAAGATGTTAATTTACAGTTGCCACATTGGCCACACCTGAAAAAGCCCTTAAGGTCCATCCATTTTTGTATTGATGGGGTATTTGTTCGTTGTTCGTCTTCCTTAACTGTAGGGGCTATTTTGTTTCCCAAAGTTGGTGCTTTGGTAAAAACAATCAGGGGTTTTAATGGGATTGTTGTACCTATGGTTTTTTCTTTTTTAATGATATCCCAATGTTTATTTATAATGTTTTTTATTTTACTGTGTTCACTACTATAAGGTAATATTATTTTCACTTCATTGTCTGTTTGTCCTTTCTGATTTTTAATTTTATCTTTAAAAAACTCCTTTCTATCCATTTTAGTGACTTTGTCTAGTGCCAAATTTAGAATTTCTTCTGGATATTCTTTTTTTAAAAATTCTGATTTCATTTTTTCAGCCTCAATTTCAAATTGATCCTTCATTGTGCAGTTACGTCTCAACCTTTGGAAGTGGCCCTGCGGAATGTTGGTAAGCCATGTTGATAAGACATTACGACACAGAAAGGGGAAGACACGAAGAGGCACAAGGAGAAAAAGGACACTATCACTACAGACATCACCCATAATCACAAATGATGCAATTCTTAATTTAAGTTCAGTAACCCTATCAGATACACAAAAACAGCTCCTCAATAAAGGTCTCAAATTTGCACCTACAAAACCACTTAACAAGTTTGAGACCTTTATTGGAGTGGAGAAATTCATAAGGAAATTATGTTTAAAAAAATATTTCTTAAAAAACCCAGTGAACCGAGAAATTTCTTTGTCCACAATCAAAGACCCAATCATACACACTTCTTTGAAAAATAAATCAAAGAAATATCCGAGAAATGAACTCAGCCAAGAACTGATAACATTCAGCAAAAGAAACCACAGCACTTAAACATTTACAAAAAGAGAATAATATAATAATCCGTCCAGCGGACAAAGGTGGTTCCATAGTGATTCAAGACACAGAAAAATATAATGTAGAATGCCTACGTCAACTGGCGGATACCAGTACATATCAACTTTTAAAAAATGATCCAACTGATCAATTTTATACCAATTTAAGGAATCTTTGTAAAAAAGGAATGGACAGAGGAATTTTAAATAATGAAGAACACGATTTCATTTTAAATAAATACCCCAGAATTCCGGCTTTTTATTGCATCCCGAAAATTCATAAAGACAAATCAAATCCACCCGGACGTCCGATTATTTCAGGGATTGAGTCATTAACTGCAAATCTTTCTATGTATATTGACATTCTACTTCAAACCAAAGTGAAAAACACACCTTCATATGTCAAAGATACAACGCAAATAATAAAGAAAATAGAAAATATGCAATTTGAAAATCACTGGTTAATGGGCTCTTTGGATGTACAATCCTTATATACGGTCATTGACCATGAACAAGGCAAAAAAGCAATAAAAAAACAACTAGTAACGGAAGGTAGACTGACAGACATACAGATAGACTTTTTAATTGAGGGTATTGATTTTATATTAAATCATAATTATTTTTATTTTAATGGATCCTTTTACCTGCAGATTCGGGGCACCGCCATGGGCACCAGGTTCGCCCCCAGTTACGCTATTTTATTTATGGCCGATTGGGAAGAGCAATTTGTGGCCCCCAAACTGGGGACGGACCTGGTGCTCTGGCAAAGATACATCGATGATGTGTTTTTTATCTGGAAATCAGGCCCCGAATCACTTAATCAGTTTTTAGAAGATATTAATCACAATAATCTTAACCTCAAATTTTCTGGAACAAATAGTAATGAAATTTTAGAATTTTTGGACCTAAAAATCTATGTAGAGGATAATGTACTCAAAACTTGTACATTCATTAAGCCCTCAACGCGGAATAGTTATATTTTATTTAACAGCTGCCACTTACCAAGTTGGCTTACCAACATTCCGCAGGGCCAGTTCCAAAGGTTGAGACGTAACTGCACAATGAAGGATCAATTTGAAATTGAGGCTGAAAAAATGAAATCAGAATTTTTAAAAAAAGAATATCCAGAAGAAATTCTAAATTTGGCACTAGACAAAGTCACTAAAATGGATAGAAAGGAGTTTTTTAAAGATAAAATTAAAAATCAGAAAGGACAAACAGACAATGAAGTGAAAATAATATTACCTTATAGTAGTGAACACAGTAAAATAAAAAACATTATAAATAAACATTGGGATATCATTAAAAAAGAAAAAAACATTAGGTACAACAATCCCATTAAAACCCCTGATTGTTTTTACCAAAGCACCAACTTTGGAAAACAAAATAGCCCCTACAGTTAAGGAAGACGAACAACGAACAAATACCCCATCAATACAAAAATGGATGGACCTTAAGGGCTTTTTCAGGTGTGGCCAATGTAGCAACTGTAAATTAACATCTTTCACAAAACAAACGAAAGAAATAATTGCGACCACAAATGGACACAAACATACTATAAGAGAATTTTTAACCTGTAGTACAGAAAATGTTATCTACATGATAGAATGTCCCTGCAAACGCCAGTACATAGGCAGGACCAAAAGAACGCTTAAGAAACGCCTTTCTGAACATATATCAAATATTAAAAAGGGCGTATATACCCACTTTCTAGACACTTTAAAATTGCGCACAATAGTGATCCATCTAACTTAAAATTTGCAGCCATAGACAAAGTTCCAAAAAGCTGGAGAAAGGGTAACCACATTAGCAAAATGTCAAGATTAGAAAAACAGAGAATCTTTGAAATGGAGACCATGATTCCTGACGGCTTAAATGCAGAATGTGAACTCTTTGGCTTTTTGTGATTGGTGGTTGGGGCCTGCCTTTGAGGGTGAGCTTTGCCGAATAGCTATTGCCCCGGCTGACTCCCCCTCTACGGCAGTCCTCTAACAGGTTACATCTATCGATAGTGTATACTACTGCCTCAATTTCGTCATTTAATGAAATAATGAAAAATTCCTTTGTAGTTTTTTAAAAGGTTTTTTAAAAGATTTTTATGGATTTTTATGAGCTTTTATGTTTTTTATGAAATTCTTATGTATTTTTGTCATTTTTAGGGGATCCTTTCTAGATCAATTATGGTATTGAATAGAATACTTCTTTATGCATTTTTTACAAAAATATATAAAATATAATTTTTTAAAAAAAAAATTTTTATTTTTTTTTTAGATTTTGGATATATATAAAATGCTGGGATATATAATGTTTCTGGATCTTTAGATAACTTACTGTAGATTTATTCGAGAATATATATTAATATCTACATTTATTTTCATGAATATACAGATACACACCCTATCAGATACACAATTGGGTATCCTTGAATATTACAATGTATATACACTATTTGTTTTGAACTATTTAAATATCTGGTTGATTAGGAAACCCTCTATTTGTTTTTTCTGCTTTTTCCCTCTCCATTCCATAAATAATAATTAATTAAAAAACTAAAAAATAACAAAAAAATTTTATAAATGAATTTTTATAGGGATTTTTAAATATTTAAATATATATATATATGTACTGGTAATGCCTTTGGAGCGTTCTCTGTATATGTTTATATATGCAGACATCATTTGTCTAGCCGTTTCTGTAGTTGCAACACATATTCAAAATAAACCGCAAGTGAATCGCAAGGATATTTTAATGTTATTTATTTAACAAAATAACTCTATATGATACTTATAGATGTGGACATATATTATCAATGGTTGAAACAAATGGAATAAGAATAAGCCGCTTTTAGTATATCGATAAAGAAAATATTTTTCGATGGGACAATTGCTTTTATAGGACTTCCGGAACCAGAGCAGGAACCGGGTTTTGTAAAGCTCCTTCGTGGAGCATAAAAGAAAGGTCTTTTGGGGAGGTCGGATAGCCACTGAAGAAGGGGATACTCTAGCCCCGAAACGCGTCTGGTCTGACCCCCCAAGTTCTACCTCGTGTGAGTGCACCACACTGATCCTATTCAGGAACAAGTCCGCACCGTTTTATAAAGCTGGTCTGAAACCTTTACCCGGAGCTGTGACATCGCAACCGCATTTGAAACAAGCGAGACCGCGTGCAGCAAGTTTACAACCAACAGGTGACCCAAAACACCTACTGTGGGTTTTACCTAATCATACCGAAAAACCGGGAGCAAAGTTTCGATAGCCAGCAGAGGCTCCTTCTATATGTGAGGAACCTCCAACACCGGTAAGACTGTTCCTAAACTTATTTACCATCTCACTGCTGGATTCTTTTCTGACTGAAAGCGGGACGCCGCCGAGTCAGTTACGGAGTAAGATATTACTCACGAGAAACTGCACATTGTCCTATCAGGGCTAGTTTTTGTTATACCCTACTGACATTTGCTCTACCTGGACTCTCATGACCATTCCAGGACAGTGAACTTCTATATTTTAGTCCATATTTTAGTGTATTATACTATATTATATTTCATCCTAGGCTCGCGGCTTATATTTTTATCAAGACTAACACCTTTATATAGACCATTTCTGCCTCTATTATACTGTATTTGAATTGATATACATTGTTGCTTTTATGTAAGGTTGTCTTTTATGCATCAACTCTATTTATTTGTATTTGGAGTGGAGCTATTGGTCACAGGTTGTACCGCTATCTACAGTGATTAATGCGCACGACAACCACAAATATATAGAATAATATATGAAGTGTTGCCCAATATACACACGTTATATTACTTTACTGTCGCAAGTATACATCTTATATTATCCACTATATTATACCATTTGTCCTTTTATCTAATAAACATTAGTAACTAAATATCCTTAGGTGTGCCCAGTCATTTTCTCTACATGATTCAAATTATGACACTATTCTTAAAGGGAACCTTTCATCAACTTTATGCTGCCCATACTAACGGCAGCATAAAGTAGAGACAGGTGAGTTCATTTCAGCGGTCTGTCATTTAAACGTTAAAAGTAAGTGGTTGCCGAGAACCAACATCTCAATCATTGCAGACTGGGCCTGTAAAAGAGTCATAGTCACCTGAGAAAAGTCATGGTTATTCATTAACTCTTGCTCTCCCTGTCCACCTGCTGATGATTGACAGTCTTCTACCTAGTTTTCTCCCTTTCTCTCTAGGAGAGAACAGCCAATCATCAGCAGATGGATAGCAGTGCAGGAGATTATGAATAACCATGACTCTTCTCCAGTAGATTTGACTCTTTTCAAGGGCTGGGCTGTAATGATTATGATGCTGGCTCTCGGCAACCACTTACTTTTAGCTCATAAGTGACTCACCGCTGCAATCAACATTTCTGTCACTATTTTATGCTGCCCTCAGTGAGGTCAGAATAAAGTTGATGACAGATTCCCTTTAAATTAGTCATTATTTTCCCCCAGTCATCTGGTTAAAACCCTAAAGCAAGTTCCCAAGCCTTTTTTCCGGGGGAACGTATACTATTAAATAATACTTCAAGAAGGAATTTATAAAGTTGAAACATTTTAAACTTCTGCCCCAAGTTTCCCATCATATCATTCACAAGTGTACAAGTGTCTAACTGTAACAAAAATTTCACCTTTACACTAGAAAGTGCCAAATGTAACTGTAAATATCTGAACCAAGATAAATTAATTATGTGCTTTCTTTGTGTCAATTCCAAAAAGGCAAGTACTATTCACCACGTGTGAAACATACAAAATATTATTTTTTTGCCAATATTTATCTTCAGCTAAATCATTCAACTCTTGCAAATAATAATTATGCCAGAGAGGTGTACAATGGAGAAATCCCCTTAATCCCAACCAACTTCTGATAGTTCTCCACGCCTTAGCAAATAGCTTTCTAAGTTCTCTATGGTCCTGTTGATCTCTGGGTAATAAGCCAGACTCTAATAATGTGAACATATTATCATAGATAGATCTACTCACCAAATACCTGCAAAATGTAAAGTAGCCCTTAAAATAGGAAAGGTTCAACCCTCCCTGTTCCATTGGCTTATAAAGATATTCCAGTTTAATCATCAACCTCTTTTTTCTCTACAGCTGATCATTTATATCACTTAAAAAAACGTATCTTCAATCCACAGTGGGAAATTCCCGAAAATATAGAGGAGTTGGGGTAAAATCACCATTTTAACCAGTGATATTCTGTCAGCTCTAGATAAAGGTAATCGAAGCCATGCCGTCACTTTTGACCTCAATTTACTTATCAATGGAATCATATTTAGGTGTATAAAGTCCTCGACTTTAGTGGATATAATCATGCCCAAGTAATCAAATGAATCAGAAATCCTAAGTAAACTTAGGGGCCCCTCAATGAGTAATCAAGTCTATCCACAGGCATAAGCGTCGTCTTTGACCAGTTAATATCAAAACACGAGGCTACACCAAAGGCATTAACTATACGTTCGGGGAGTGAGGTATTAGTATGATTTATAAAAAACAATACATCAGCCGCGTATAAAGAAATACCGTCCTCTATTCCTAATATCCCAAACCTCTCAATCCTAGGGACTTGCCTAACTCTGCCAGCAAGAGGCTCAATATAGATATATAATAACAATGGCGAGAGTGGACATCCCTGAGGGGTACCTCTACTCAAAGAGAAGCTCTCCGTCAGGCTCCCATTAATATTCAATCTTGCAGAGGGGGAGTTATATAGGAGTTTAACCAAATTATAAATCTAGTACCAAATCCGCTCCTTCCCAAAACCCTCCAAAGGAATCCCCACTTCACCTTGTCACGCCTTAGAGGCATCTAATGACAGAATGGAGCAAGAGACTTCCCCCTCCCCCCCAGAAGACTGTACAGGTTCTTCTCAAAAAATTAGCATATTGTGATAAAGTTCATTATTTTCTATAATGTACTGATAAACATTAGACGTTCATATATTTTAGATTCATTACACACAACTGAAGTAGTTCAAGCCTTTTCTTGTTTTAATATTGATGATTTTGGCATACAGCTCATGAAAACCCAAAATTCCTATCTAAAAAAATTAGCATAATTCATCCGACCAATAAAAGAAAAGCATTTTTAATACAAAAAAAGTCAACCTTCAAAAAATTAAGTTCAGTTATGCACTCAATACTTGGTCGGGAATCCTTTTGCAGAAATGACTGCTTCAATGCGGCGTGGCATGGAGGCAATCAGCCTGTGGCACTGCTGAGGTGTTATGGAGGCCCAGGATGCTTCGATAGCGGCCTTAAGCTTATCCAGAGTGTTGGGTCTTGCGTCTCTCAACTTTCTCTTCCCAATATCCCACAGATTGTCTATGGGGTTCAGGTCAGGAGAGTTGGCAGGCCAATTGAGCACAGTAATACCATGGTCAGTAAACCATTTACCAGTGGTTTTGGCACTGTGAGCAGGTGCCAGGTCGTGCTGAAAAATGAAATCTTCATCTCCATAAAGCTTTTCAGCAGATGGAAGCATGAAGTGCTCCAAAATCTCCTGATAGCTAGCTGCATTGACCCTGCCCTTGATAAAACACAGTGGACCAACACCAGCAGCTGACATGGCACCCCAGACCATCACTGACTGTGGGTACTTGACACTGGACTTTAGGCATTTTGGCATTTCCCTCTCCCCAGTCTTCCTCCAGACTCTGGCACCTTGATTTCCAAATGACATGCAAAATTTGCTTTCATCAGTAAAAAGTACTTTGGACCACTGAGCAACAGTCCAGTGCTGCTTCTCTGTAGCCCAGGTCAGGCGCTTCTGCCGCTGTTTCTGGTTCAAAAGTGGCTTGACCTGGGGAATGCGGCACCTGTAGCCCATTTCCTGCACACGCCTGTACACGGTGGCTCTGGATGTTTCTACTCCAGACTCAGTCCACTGCTTCCGCAGGTCCCCCAAGGTCTGGAATCGGTCCTTCTCCACAATCTTCCTCAGGGTCCGGTCACCTCTTCTCGTTGTGCAGCGTTTTCTGCCACACTTTTTCCTTCCCACAGACTTCCCACTGAGGTGCCTTGATACAGCACTCTGGGAACAGCCTATTCATTCAGAAATTTCTTTCTGTGTCTTACCCTCTTGCTTGAGGGTGTCAATGATGGCCTTCTGGTCGGCAGTCTTACCCATGTTTGCGGTTTTGAGTAATGAACCAGGCTGGGAGTTTTTAAAAGCCTCAGGATTCTTTTGCAGGTGTTTAGAGTTAATTAGTTGATTCAGATGATTAGGTTAATAGCTCGTTTAGAGAACTTTTTCATGATATGCTAATTTTTTGAGATAGGAATTTTGGGTTTTCATGAGCTGTATGCCAAAATCATCAATATTAAAACAAGAAAAGGATTGAACTACTTCAGTTGTGTGTAATGAATCTAAAATATATGAACGTCTAATGTTTATCAGTACATTACAGAAAATAATGAACTTTATCACAATATGCTAATTTTTTTGAGAAGAACCTGTATATTGGCATACAAACAATGCAAATTATAATGAGATATTCGGATTATGAGGTGGATCAACTGCTGACTTATCTGGACTGGGTCCTCTAACTGTTTGACCCAGTCTATCTTAAATGTACATATATTCTAGTATAGTTAGGCACACCTACATATGGACACACCATGGATTCAGTAATATTAATAAAACTTAATTGTATTTATTAGTATTCTATACTAAAATATCTCCCAAGAACTTCATTAAAACATTCTAAAATACACACATAAATATCTAATTGTTGATCGCTCACAATGGTATATATAATGTTTCCAAAAAACAATGTAACCTATAGACACAAAATTAAATGGGCTGTGGTTTGCACCATATAAAGGTATCTCAATGATGGTATGTATCATTAAGGGTATGTATAGTATATGGTGCCAACCTACAGACAATGATATCAACTCCTTAATACAGATTGTTGAATGTCACAATTATAAATCTTGTGTCGATATTGCTAATTGATATTAATTAAACTTTCAGAAAAAAAACTATTCTGTTCTGCTCCGTCTGTCCTCGCCGCGCCACAGAACAGGTGATTATACAAAAAAGTCTCTTTAAAAGGTTTTCACTGAATCCCGTATATATTGTGATGTTATTTCAGATGACGTCGGTCCCTGTATGGTTATACTGATCCTGCTGATTGTTAGAGTTCACAATGTTGTTTGGGTGAGTTATTGTATATTGTGCAATGTGATTCCCTTATTCTCTATATACTGAACTGGAAATATTGAATCTAACAATATTACTTATGAAGATGTTGTTGTTAATAAATCAAGTCTTATAGTTATATTTGCACATATATACTTGGGCTATTTTGAGTCCCGTATCTGCTGTGGCATCCCACGTGTGTTGCGGTCTGGGAAACCCTTACCTTCACCTTCTTTCCCTCACGAGTATTGTTGCGCTAAGTTTCCTGATTGTATAGCCGCAGGATCGAGACGGCAACTCCCTATATGGAGTTTTGGTAACGTCGGCGTCCAACGTGTTTTAGCGCTGTCGTGGAGAAACTCAATCTGCTAATGGGACTTCTGTAATTCTTCAGGAGCACTCCAAATTCTGTAAGTGTAACAGACTTCCAATATGTTGTCAGGGGGTATAAATAGTATGAATTATTGATGTAATAACCTTGGACAGCCTCATAACCAGAATTCTTGAGATAAGTTTCATATCTGTATTCAATAAGGAAATAGGCCTATATGATCCCACATCCAATGGGTCCTTCCCTTTTTTCAATATTAATATTATTATAGCCTCTTTCATTGATTCTGGAAGGCTACCCTCTTCAGAGGATCCTAAACACACCCTCAGTAAATGAGGGAGAGTAATCTCCCCATATCTACGATAGAATTCATATGGGAGTCCATCTGCGCCATGGGAAGAATTCCCTGAGGAGGACCCTCAGAGTGAAGAGGCTAGGAGGGATGAGATGAATGATTCATCTATTGTGGAGCCAGCCCCATTAAAAGAAATCCTGGCTGCGGTAAAAAAAAATGGAGATTTAATACAGAACATCTCAATGCAGCTTGGGACAATTCAGACAGATGTGGTTCTAATAAGGGACGATGTTACTAAAATCCACTAGCCGTGCTTACTGGTCCACGTATCTGTGGTTAGGTGGACCTTGCCACAGATGGCGTTGCGCAGTGCACACTTGATTTGATCCGATACTTGGTTGTGCAGGGAGGGCGCGGCTCTCCTGGAGAAGTAGTGGTGGCTGGGAATGACGTACTGTGGGACAGCAAGCAACATGAGCTTTTTGAAGCTGTCCGTCTCCACCAGCCTCAATGACAGCATTTCAAAGGCCAGTAGTTTAGAAATGCTGGCATTCAGGGCCAGGGATCGAGGGTGGCTAGGTGGGAATTTACGCTTTCTCTCAAAGGTTTGTGAGATGGAGAGCTGAACGCTTCCGTGTGACATGGTGGAGATGCTTGGTGACGGAGGTGGTGTTGTTGGTAGCACATCCTCTGTTTGCTGGGCGGCAGGTGCCAACGTTCCTCCAGAGGCGGATGAAGAGGTCGAAGCAGCAGCAGAAGAGGGAGCAGGAGGGGCCTGAGCCCTTTCTTGGTTTTGAAGGTGCTTACTCCACTGCAGCCCGTGTCTCGCATGTACAGTCGTGGCCAAAAGTTTTGAGAATTACATAAATATTGGAAATTGGAAAAGTTGCTGCTTAAGTTTTCATAATAGCAATTTGCATATACTCCAGAATGTTATGAAGAGTGATCAGATGAATTGCATAGTCCTTCTTTGCCATGAAAATAAAACTAATCCCAAAAAAACATTTCCACTGCATTTCATTGCTGTCATTAAAGGACCTGCTGAGATCATTTCAGTAATCGTCTTGTTAACTCAGGTGAGAATGTTGACGAGCACAAGGCTGGAGATTATTATGTCAGGCTGATTGGGTTAAAATGGCAGACTTGACATGTTAAAAGGAGGGTGATGCTTGAAATCATTGTTCTTCCATTGTTAACCATGGTGACCTGCAAAGAAACGCGTGCAGCCATCATTGCGTTGCATAAAAATGGCTTCACAGGCAAGGATATTGTGGCTACTAAGATTGCACCTCAATCAACAATTTATAGGATCATCAAGAACTTCAAGGAAAGAGGTTCAATTCTTGTTAAGAAGGCTTCAGGGCATCCAAGAAAGTCCAGCAAGCGCCAGGATCATCTCCTAAAGAGGATTCAGCTGCGGGATCGGAGTGCCACCAGTGCAGAGCTTGCTCAGGAATGGCAGCAGGCAGGTGTGAGCGCATCTGCACACACAGTGAGGCGAAGACTTCTGGAAGATGGCCTGGTGTCAAGAAGGGCAGCAAAGAAGCCACTTCTCTCCAAAAAAAACATCAGGGACAGATTGATCTTCTGCAGAAAGTATGGTGAATGGACTGCTGAGGACTGGGGGAAAGTCATATTCTCCGATGAAGCCTCTTTCTGATTGTTTGGGGCATCTGGAAAAAGGCTTGTCCGGAGAAGAAAAGGTGAGCGCTACCATCAGTCCTGTGTCATGCCAAAAGTACAGCATCCTGAGACCATTCATGTGTGGGGTGCTTCTCATCCAAGGGAGTGGGCTCACTCACAATTTTTCCCAAAAACACAGCCATGAATAAAGAATGGTACCAAAACACCCTCCAACAGCAACTTCTTCCAACAATCCAACAACAGTTTGGTGAAGAACAATGCATTTTCCAGCACGATGGAGCACCGTGCCATAAGGCAAAAGTGATAACTAAGTGGCTCGGGGACCAAAACGTTGACATTTTGGGTCCATGGCCTGGAAACTCTCCAGATCTTAATCCCATTGAGAACTTGTGGTCAATCCTCAAGAGGCGGGTGGACAAACAAAAACCCACTAATTCTGACAAACTCCAAGAAGTGATTATGAAAGAATGGGTTGCTATCAGTCAGGAATTGGCCCAGAAGTTGATTGAGAGCATGCCCAGTCGAATTGCAGAGGTCCTGAAAAAGAAGGGCCAACACTGCAAATACTGACTCTTGCATAAATGTCATGTAATTGTCGATAAAAGCCTTTGAAACGTATGAAGTGTGTGTAATTATATTTCACTACATCACAGAAACAACTGAAACAAAGATCTAAAAGTAGTTTAGCAGCAAACTTTGTGAAAACTAATATTTGTGTCATTCTCAAAACTTTTGGCCACGACTGTACCTGTGTGCCAAATTTGGAGAAAATCGGTCCAGTCGTTTTGTCGCGCATAAAGAACAGACAGACAGACAGAAAATCATTTTTATATATATATATATATATATAAGAGACTAGCAGAAGGACCCGGCATCGCACGTGTATATTTCATCTATTTAATTTTATGTTTCCTTGTGTCGTAAAAAGATATCAACAGTTTCCCCATAACAGTAACCTCTACAGTACCCGCCCCTTTAACAATGACCTCCACAGTGCCCGCCCCATTAACATTGACCTCCACAATGTCCGCCCCTTTAACAATGACCTTCACAGTGCCTGCCCCTTTAACAATGCCCGCCCCTTTAACAGTGCCTGTCCATTTAACAGTGACCTCCACAGTGCCTGCAACTTTAACAGTGACCGCCCCTTTAACAGTGCCCACCACTTTAACAGTGACCTTCATAGTCGCCACCCCTTTAACAGGGACCTTGACAGTTCCCGTCCCTTTAACAGTGACTTCCAAAGTGCCCACCCTTTTAACAGAGACTTCCACAGTGCCTGCCCCTTTAAAAGTGACTTTCACAGTGACCGCCCTTTTAACAGTAATTTTGACTTTTACAGTGACCGCCCCTTTAACAGTGACTTTCACAGTGACCTCCCCTTTAACAGTAACTTTCACAGTGGCCACCCCTTTAACAGTGACTGCCTATTTAAAAATGACTTTACCAGTGGCCGCCCATTTTACAGTGACTTTCACGATGACTGCCCCTTTAACAGTGACTTTCACAGTGGCCGCCCCTTTAACAGTGACTTTCACAGTGACTTTCACAGCAAAAGGCCCCTTTAATAGTGACTTTCACAGTGACCCCCCCTTTAACAGTGACTTTTACAGTGACCGCCCCTTTAACAGTAACCGCCCCTTTAACAATGACTTTCAGAGTGACTAATCCTTTAATGAAAGACCGCCTCTTTAAGAGTAATTGCCCCTTTAACAGTGACTTTCAGTGACCGCCCCTTTAACTGTGGCTTTCACAGTAAACGCCCCATTAACAGTGACCGCCCCTTTAACAGTGACTTTCACAGTAACCACCCCTTTAACAGTGACTTTCACAATGACCGCCCCTTTAACAGTGACTTTCACAGTGGCCGCCCCTTTAACAGTGACCGCCCATTTAACAATGACTTTCAAAGTGACCACCCCTTTAACAGTGACTTTCACAGTGACCGCCCCTTTAACAGTGACTTTCCCATTGAACGCCCCTTTAACAGTGACTTTCACAGTGACTGCCCCTTTAACAGTGACTTTCACAGTGACTGCCCCTTTAACAGTGACTTTCACAGTGACCGCCCCTTTAACAGTGACTTTCACAGTGACAGGCCCTTTAACAGTAATTTTCACAGTGACCGCCCCTTTAACAGTGACTTTCACAGTGACCGCCGATTTAAGGCCTCTTGCACACGACAGTATTTTTTCACGGTCCGCAAAACGGGGTTCCGTTGGTCCGTGATTCGTGACCGTTTTTTCGTCCGTGGGTCTTCCTTGATTTTTGGAGGATCCACGGACATGAAAAAAAAGTCGTTTTGGTGTCCGCCTGGCCGTGCGGAGCCAAACTTACAATGCAAGTCAATGGGGACGGATCCGTTTGACGTTGACACAATATGGTGCAATTGCAAACGGATCCGTCCCCTTTGACTTTCAATGTAAAGTCAGGAGTTAATATACCATAGGATCGGAGTTTTCTCCAATCCGATGGTATATTTTAACTTGAAGCGTCCCCATCACCATGGGAACGCCTCTATGTTAGAATATACCATCGGATTTGAGTTAGAGCGTGAAACTCATATCCGACAGTATATTCTAACACAGAGGCGTTCCCATGGTGATGGGGACGCTTTAAGTTAGAATATCCTACGAACTGTGTACATGACTGCCCCCTGCTGCCTGGCAGCCCCTGATCTCTTACAGGGGGCTGTGATCAGCACAATTAACCCCTCAGGTGCCGCACCTGAAGGGGTTAATTGTGCTTATCATAGCCCCCTGTAAGAGATCAGGGGCTGCCAGGCAGCAGGGGGCAGACCCCCCTCCCTCCCCAGTTTGAATATCATTGGTGGCCAGTGTGCGGCCCCCCCTCCCTCTATTGTATTATCATTGGTGGCCAGTGTGTGGCCCCCCCCTCCCTCTTCTTGTATTATCATTGGTGGCCAGTGTGCGCCCCCCCACCCCCTCTCCCTCCCTCTATTGTATTATCATTGGTGGCCAGTGTGCGGCCCCCCCAGCCCCCTTTCCCTCCCTCTATTGTATTATCATTGGTGGCCAGTGTGCGCCCCCCCGGCCCCCCCTCTATTGTATTAATATCATTGGTGGCCAGTGTGTGGCCTCCCCCCCCCCCCGATCATTGGTGGCAGCGGAGAGTTCCGATCGGAGTCACAGTTTAATCGCTGGGGCTCCGATCGGTAACCATGACAACCAGGACGCTACTGCAGTCCTGGTTGCCATGGTTACTTAGCAATATTAGAAGCATCATACTTACCTGCTGCGCTGTCTGTAACCGGCCGGGAGCTCCTCCTACTGGTAAGTGACAGGTCTGTGTGGCGCATTGCTTAATGATCTGTCACTTACCAGTAGGAGGAGCTCCCGGCCGGTCACAGACAGCGCAGCAGGTAAGTATGATGCTTCTAATATTGCTAAGTAACCATGGCAACCAGGACTGCAGTAGCGTCTTGGTTGCCATGGTTACCGATCGGAGCCCCAGCGATTAAACTGGGACTCCGATCGGAACTCTCCGCTGCCACCAATGATCGAGGGGGGGGAGAGGTGGAGGCTGCACACTGGCCACCAATGATATTAAAACAAGAGACGGGGGGGCGGGGGGGGCGCACACTGGCCACCAATGATATTAAAACAATAGAGGGGGGCGCACACTGGCCACCAATGATAATACAATAGAAGGAGGGGGGGCCGGGGGGGCCGCACACTGGCCACCAATGAAATTAATACAATAGAGGGAGGGAGGTGGGCCGGGGGGGGCCGCACTGGACACCAATGAAATTAAAACTGGGGAGGGAGGGGGGGTCTGCCCCCTCCTGCCTGGCAGCCCCTGATCTCTTATAGGGGGCTATGATATGCACAATTAACCCCTTAGGTGCAGCACCTGAGGGGTTAATTTTGCGGATCACAGCCCCCTGTAAGAGATCGGGTGCTGCCAGGCAGCAGGGGGCAGTCATGTACACAGTTCGTAGTATATTCTAACTAGAAGCGTCCCCATCACTATGGGAACGCCTCTGTGTTAGAATATACTGTCGGTTCTGAGTTTTCACGAAGTGAAAACTCAGCTCTGAAAAAGCTTTTATGCAGACGGATCTTCGGATCCGTCTGTATGAAAGTAACCTATGGCCACAGATCACGGACGCGGATGCCAATCTTGTGTGCATCCGTGTTCTTTCACAAGGCAATGGGTCCGTGAACCGTTGTCCGTCAAAAAAATAGGACAGGTCATATTTTTTTGACGGACAGGAAACACGGATGCGGCTGCAAAACGGTGCATTTTCCGATTTTTCCACGGACCCATTGAAAGTCAATGGGTCCGCGAAAAAAAAAGGAAAACGGCACAACGGCCACGGGTGCACACAACGGTCGTGTGCAGGAGGCATAACAGTGACTTTCATAGTGGCTGCACATTTAACAGTGACCGACCATTTAACAGTGAATTTCACAGTGGCCGCCCCATTAACAGTGACTTTCATAATGTCCGCCCCTTTAACAGTGACTTTTACAGTGACTGCCCCTTTAACAGTAACCGCCCCTTTTAACAGTGACTTTCAGTGACCGCCCCTTTAACAATGACTTTCATAGTGACTTCCCCTTTAACAGTAACCGCCCCTTTAACAGTGACTTTCAAAGTGGCCACCCCTTTAACAGTGACTTTCACAGAGACCGCCCCTTTAACAGTGACTTTACCAGTGACCGCACTTTTAACAGTGACTTACAATAACCACCACCCCTTTAACCCCTTAAGGACTCACCTTAAAGGGAACCTGTCATGTGGATATTTGATTATAATCTAACTAATTATATACAATCATTAACTACTAAAAAGTACCTTAGATGTATTCACTTACTGGTGTGACAGATGGTTATCACATAATATACACACAAAGATGCCACATGCCGCATGCTAATGAGCTGATTGGAGTCCGGCGTGATGTCATTGAGTCCAGCGTATATTTAATTTAGAGCTATAGCCACTCCCCTGCCCACCTGCTGCTGGTTCACATGGAAACAAACTGTCATTCAGCAGCAGGTGGGCGGGGAGAGTCAGGAGCTCATGAATATTCAGGACTCATCATTATCAGCTGGAGCTTTTCAATACAAGATGTTGGCAGATTGACTGGGTCAATTAAAGAAAGTGACCCAGCATTGTGCTAAGAGAATCAGTCACTTATTTATGTTGCCCTTAGTTAGGACACCATAAAACTGGTGACAGGTTCCCTATAAGGACCAGGCCATTTTTTGCATATCTGACCAGTGTCACTTTAAGTGCTGATAACTTTAAAACGCTTTGACTTATCCAGGCCATTCTGAGATAGTTTTTTCGTCACATATTGTACTTCATGACACTGGTAAAATGAAGTCAAAAAAATTCATTTTTATTTATAAAAAAATACCAAATTTACCAAAAATTTGAAAAAAAATTCAAATTTCTAAGTTTCAATTTCTCTACTTCTATAATACATAGTAATACCTCCAAAAATAGTTATTACTTTACATTCCCCATATGTCTACTTCATGTTTGGATCATTTTGGGAATGATATTTTATTTTTTGGGGATGTTACAAGGCTTAGAAGTTTAGAAGAAAATCTTGAAATTTTTCAAAAATTTTCAAAAAACAAATTTTTAGGGACCAGTTCAGGTCTAAATCAGAAAGTGGGTAATCTAAAATATAATATTTATTGATAATGCAGATAAAATGTTTTCCAAAATAAAGTGTGCAAAAGACAAACCTTGGGATAGAAATGGTGTATGGACCCTAGGGTAACCCAGGTGTCTATCCCAAATAAAAATGACAAAAAAAATACACTATAATAGTGCACAGCGGCACCAGTAACCATTTGTCCTACCGGTACCGCGGAACAGGATACGGATCGATCACCACCGTCAAGCCTTCGGTTGAGGTTTCTTCAAATCAAGGTAAGGATTGAAAAAATTAATGAATGTTAGGCAGTGATGCACATATGTGCAGGGTCCCTGTTAAGGCCCTATGGCTGGCTAAGATGTGTATCCCTAATACTAGATATAGGTAGCAGCCTCACCACAGGGCACTCGTCCTTACAAGGACGACCCCGTCCGGAACCTGTCCCTAAAAAGAATAAACTATATGTCCCTAAAGGATCTCAAAAGAACTCCCTACACGCATGTTTCACTGCCTAAAAAACCAAATTAAAAGGCAATTCATCAGGGGAGATAAGGGAAAAAGTACTAGGGATAGGTATAAGATAAACCCTTCATCCCTAGAGACCAGCCTAACTAGATACGTCAGCCAGTAATGGGGGTATAACCAGATAGTGGACACCTCCTGGGGAGGTCTCTATAGATAAGGAGACTATGGTGCATGCAGAAACATGATGTAGAAAGAACTGCACATGGGACGCCAGTTCAGGTCTGAAGTCACTTTGCGAGGCTTACATAATAGAAACCACCCAAAAATGACCCCATTCTATAAACTACACCCCTCAAGGTATTCAAAACTGATTTTACAAACTTTGTTAACCCTTTAGGTGTTCCACAAGAATTAATGGAAAATAGAGATACAATTTCAAAATTTCACTTTTTGGGCAGATTTTCCATTTTAATAATTTTTTTCTGGTTACAAAGCAAGGGTTAACAGCCAAACCAAACTCAATATTTATGGTCCTGATTCTGTAGTTTACAGAAACACCCCATATGTGGTCGTAAACCGCTGTACGGGCACACGGCAGGGCGCAGAAGGAAAGGAATGCCATACGGTTTTTGGAAGCCAGATTTTGCTGGACTGTTTTTTTTTTTTTACACCATGTCCCATTTGATGCACCCCTAGAGTAGAAACTCCAAAAAAGTGGCCCCATTTTAGAAACTACGGGATAGGGTGGCAGTATTGTTGGTACTAGTTTAGGGTACATATGATTTTTGGTTGCTCTACATTACACATTAGCGATTTTGGCACTGTTTTTATTTTTTGTTATTTACAACATTCATCTGGCAGGTTGGATCATGTGATATTTTTATAGACCAGGTTGTCACGGATGCAGCGATACCTAATATGTATACTTTTTTTTATTTATGTAAGTTTTACACAATGATTTAATTTTTGAAGCAAAAAAAAATCATGTTTTAGTGTTTCCATAGACTGAGAGCCATAATTCTTTCAGTTTTTTGGCGATTACCTTGGGTAGGGTATGATTTTTGCGGGATGAGATGACTGTTTTATTGGCACTATTTTAGGGTGCGTGTGACTTTTTGATCGCTTGCTATTACACTTTTTGTGATGTAAGGTGACAAAAAATGTTTTATTTAGCACAGTTTTATTTAAAAAATTTTACGGTCTTCATCTGAGGGGTTAGGTCATGTGATATTTTCATAGAGCCGGTCGATACAGAAGCGGCGATACCTAATATGTATACTTTTTTTTTATTTATGTAAGTCTTACACAATAATATAATTTTTGAAACAAAAAAAATATAATGTTTTGGTGTCTCCATATTCTGAGAGCCATAGTTTTTTCAGTTTTTGGGTGATTATCTTAGGTAGGGTTTATTTAGCACAGTTTTTATTTTTTACGGTGTTCATCTGAGAGGTTAGGTCATGTGATTTTGCTAGACCGGTTTTTGACACAATGTTTCATTTGAAGCCCCCCTGATGCACACCTAGAGTAGAAACTCCATAAAAGTGACCCCATCTAAGAAACTATACCCCTCAAGGTATTCAAAACTGATTTTCCTAACATTTAACTAACACCCTTCAGGTGTTGCACAAGAGTTATTGGCAAATGGGGATGAAATTTGAGAATTTCATTTTTTTGCCAAATTTTCAATTTTAACCAATTTTTTCCACTAACAAAGCAAGGGTTAACAGCTAAACAACACTGTATCTTTATTGCCCTGACTCTGCCATTTACAGAAACACCCCAGATGTGGCCGTAAACTACTGTACGGGCACACAGTAGGGCGTAGAGGGAAAGGTGCGCCATATGGTTTTTGGAAGGCAGATTTTGCTGGACTGGTTTATTTACACCATGTCCCATTTGAAGCCCCCCTGATGCACCCCTAGAGTAGAAACTCCATAAAAGCGACCCCATCTAAGAAACTACACCCCTCAAGGTATTCAAAACTGATTTTACAAACTTTGTTAACCCTTCAGGTGTTGCACAAGAGTTATTGGCAAATGGGGATGAAATTTGAGAATAGTGGTTTTTGGAGGGCTGATTTTTATGGACCGGTTTATTTACACCGTGTCCTGTTTCAACCCCCCTGATGCACCCCTGGAGTAGAAACTCCCTAAAAGTGACCCCATTTTGGAAACTACGGGATAAGGTGGCGGTTTTGTTGGGACTATTTTTAGGGTACATATAATTTTTGGTTGCTTTATATTACATTTTGTGAGGTAAGGTTACCAAAATTGAAATTCTGAAATTTCATCTCCATGTGCCATTAACTGTTGAGGAACACCTAAAGGGTTAATAAAGTTAGTAAAATCAGTTTTGAATACCTTGAGGGGTGTAGTTTCTTAGATGGGGTCACTTTTAGGGAGTTTCTACTCTAGGGGTGCATCAGGGGGGCTTCAAAAGGGATATGGTGTCAATAAAAAAGGCCATCAAAATCGGCCTTCCAGAAACCATGTCGGTCCTTTCCTTTTGCGCCCTGCCTTTTAGTGATACAGCAGTTTACGACCACAAATGTGGCGTTTCTGTAAACTCCAGTATCAGGGTAATAAATATTAAGTTTTGTTTGGTTGTTAACTCTTGCTTTGTTACCGGAAAAAACTTTGAGTTTTGGATTTAAATGGAAAAGTGGGCAAAATTTTTTTTTTGCCCGTGTTAATCTGGGCAGATAGGTCATGGGGTATTTTTATAGAGGAGATTCTTACAGACGCGGCGATACCTAATAAGTCAACTTTTTTCAAATTATTTAGGTTTTAGACTATATTATTCTTTTTGATACAAAATTTTTTTTTTGTATCTCTAAAGTCTAAGAGTCATTATTTTTTTGTTTTTTAGCCGATTATCTTATGTAGGGGCTGATTTTTTTGTGGGATGAGAGGACGGTTTTATTGGCACTATTTTGGGGGCTATATGACTTTTTGATCGCTTGCTATTAAACTTTTTATTATGTAAGGTGACAAAAAAAGTTCTTTTTTTGCACCGTTTTTATTATTTTTTGACCGTGTTAATCTGGGGGGTTAGGTCATGGGGTATTTTTATAGAGGAGTTTATTTCAGATGCGGCGATACCTAAGTAGTCTACTTTTTTTTACAATTATTTAGGTTTTAGACTATATTATCCTTTTTGATCCCCCAAAAAACTTTTTGTATCTCTAAAGTCTAAGAGTCATTATTATTATTTTTTTAGCTGATTATCTTATGTAGGGGCTCATTTTTTGCGGGATGAGAGGACGGTTTTATTGGCACTATTTTGGAAGCTATATGACTTTTTGATCGCTTGCTATTAAACTTTTTGTTATGTAAGGTGACAAAAAAAGTTCTTTTTTTTGCACCGTTTTTTTTTTTTTCTGGACCGTGTTAATCTGGGGGGGTTAGGTCATGTGGTATTTTTATAGAGGAGATTCTTACGGACGCGGAGATACCTAATAAGTCAACTTTTTTACAATTATTTAGGTTTTAGACTATATTATCCTTTTTGATACAAAAACATTTTTTTGTATCTCTAAAGTCTAAGAGTCATTTTTTTTGTTTTTTAGCCGATTAGCTTATGTAGGGGCTCATTTTTTGCGGGGGACGGGGGACGGTTTTATTGGCACTATTTTGGGGGCTATATGACTTTTTGATTGCTTCTTTTTTTGCACCTTTTTTTTTATTTTTTGGACCATGTTAATCTGGGGGGTTAGGTCATGGGGTATTTTTATAGAGGAGATTATTACTGACGCGGCGATACCTAATTTGTATACTTTTTTTAAATTATTTTAGTTTTTACAATTTTCTTTGGTGTCTCAAATCTGAGAACCAGTTTTTTTATCTGATAGTCAGTGGCTAAATTGGGATATAAATTTAGTACTCCATGGAAGTGTGGTACACCCTGAAGCAACCGTCAATGCAGAGGCCTGGATGATCGAGGCACGTGTCGCACTGAGTAGTGGTGTCCTTCCGTATCCCCCTCCTGCGACACACTCTACACTTTTTTTGGGTTTGTCCCTTCTTTCCAGTATGGGGGACCACACCTGGAAAGTGTTGGCCAGGGACGATCCAGGCGCCTCCAGTTTCCGAGGTACTCCGTCCTGCTCTTTCCTGGTCCAAAAAGATCAGGGCCTTGAGGACTCCCTCATAGAACTGAAGGAATGTCCCTGTGTTGCCAGCGCTCCGGGACAGCACAAAAGAGTTGTACAAGGCAACCTGCACTAAGTAGACCGCAACTTTTTTGTACCATGCTTGGGTTTTGCGCATGGCGTTATATGGCTTGAGGACTTGATCAGAGAGATCAACTCCTCCCATATACCGATTGTAGTCGACGATACAATCGGGCTTAAGGACCGTTGCCGCGGTACCTCGCACAGGGACAGGGGTGATGCAGTTACCATGAATTGTGGACAGTACAAGGACATCCCTCTTGTCCTTATATCTGACCAGCAACAGGTTTTCACTGGTAAGGGCACATGTCTCACCCCTGGGGATAGGTACCTGGAGGGGGTGGGCAGGGAGGCCGCGTTGATTTTTCCGCACGGTCCCACAAGCGGATGTGGATCTGACGGCGAGGGACTGGAACAAGGGGATACTAGTATAAAAGTTATCCACGTACAGGTGATAACCTTTATCTAGCAGTGGGTGCATAAGGTCCCACACAAGTTTCCCGCTAACACCCAGAGTGGGGGACATTCTGGGGGTTGAATACGGGAATCTCGCCCCTCTTACACACGAAACTTGTAAGTGTACCCTGAGGTAACCTCACAAAATTTGTACAGCTTCACGCCATACTTCGCCCGCTTTGAGGGAACATACTGGCGGAAAATGAGTCTCCCCTTGAACGCAATGAGAGACTCATTAACCGCGACCTCCCTTCCAGGTACATAGGCCTGAACAAATTTGGCCCCAAAGTGATCGATGACCGGCCGTATCTTATACAGACAGTAAAAGGCAGGATCACCTTGGGGGGGACATGCTGCATTATTTGAATAATGCAGGCATTTCCAGGTGGCCTCAAACAGGGTAAGTGTCATGGCCGGGTCTGGTAGAGGACGTCCCCACTCCAGTAATGCCTGACACTAGGTTTCTTGACTAGGCCCATGTGTACAGTGTTGATTTTAGGACATGATCAGATATCATAGTCAAGTATCAAAATAATGCCAATGTGACCCCTGACATCTGACTCTGACACCTGACACCTGACATCTGACTCTCATATCTGAGTTTGACTTATGCTCTTCATAGGTCAGGGTCAAAGTGAGAATGAGTTATAGATATACTATGTATTTGTATGCTAAATCACACAACCAAAGTATGTCTATTGCTGAGCTTATAGCTCTGTGCCTAAAATGCTGTAAGCTAACACATTACAGTGTTATGAGCGCATAGCTGATAGCTCAGTGGTAAGGAAGGGAAGAAGGGAAAAAAGGATTTTAGGTTTACTGTGGTTTTGAATGCTACATCACATAGATGAATAAAAAGCCCAAGTTCATACAAGGCAAGCTGGTAGCTCAGTGGTAATGCTGTTGCACTATGTCCAGGCTTTCTGAGTTCAAAGCCCCTTTCAGCCTCAAAAAAATGTTTACATTGTATTATGCCCTAGATAAGAGGCAAATTTAAATGATGTGTGACAATGATTTCTCACTTCGTTCAATTATCAGTGTCACAAAACATTTTAGCTTTACTGTGATTTTGTATGCTACATCACATAGATGAACAAAAATCACAAGCTCATCTAAGGCAAGCTGGTAGCTCAGTGGCAATGCTGTTGCCCCATGCCCAGGCATTCTGAGTTCAAAACCTCTTTCAGCCTCTAAAAAAATGTTTATATTTTACTATGCCCTAGATAAGAGGCAAATTTAAATGATGTGTGACGCTGATATCTCACGTCCTTCACTTGTCAGTGTCACAAAGGATCTTAGGTTTACTCTGTTTTTTGCTATACTACATCTCATAGATCAAAAAAATCACCAACTTTGGTGTCAAAAGCTATAGCTCAGTGGTAAGACACTTGCTTTGCATGTAGTGTTCATGGGTTCAAAACCCTTTCCAGGCTATTAATATTTTATATTTTATTGAGCTCTAGATCAGAGACAAATTCAAGTGGTGTGTGATGTAAGTAGTCCTTTTTTATTTTATTAAGAGTACATGGGCAACACTGCTAGTCCGGGTTTGAAAACCTGTGCCCGGGTACAAGCCTTTCTCAGACCCCGGCACAGGATCAGCTGTGAATGATTGTGGAAGCGCTCATCTCCATAGTCATCTGTATCGCCGTCCTCAGGACAGCGATACAGACGGCTGTGCTGCGGCAGGGGAGGGAGAGGCGTCTCCCTCCCCTGTTCCTCTGATAGAGATAAGAGATAAGATAAGATGCCTTTATTGTCACTGTACAATACAATGTAATACAATGTACAATACAATGAAATGTTGTTTGGAGCAATCCTAGATGCCATGGACAGAGGAACAAGAACTGACATTTAAACTAAAGTATTACACTAGAAAAACCAAACAAAACATTGCACTAGAAAGCATTACTATTCACAGTTCACAGCATATACAGTGGGATGCGAAAGTTTGGGCAACCTTGTTAATCGTCATGATTTTCCTGTATAAATCGTTGGTTGTTACGATAAAAAATGTCAGTTAAATATATCATATAGGAGACACACACAGTGATATTTGAGAAGTGAAATGAAGTTTGTTGGATTTACAGAACGTGTGCTATAATTGTTTAAACAAAATTAGGCAGGTGCATAAATTTGGGCACTGTTGTCCTTTTATTGATTCCAAAACCTTTAGAACTAATTATTGGAACTCAAATTGGCTTGGTAAGCTCAGTGACCCCTGACCTACATACACAGGTCAATCCAATTATGAGAAAGAGTATTTAAGGGGGTCAATTGTAAGTTTCCCTCCTCTTTTAATTTTCTCTGAAGAGTAGCAACATGGGGGTCTCAAAACAACTCTCAAATGACCTGAAGACAAAGATTGTTCACCATCATGGTTTAGGGGAAGGATACAGAAAGCTGTCTCAGAGATTTCAGCTGTCTGTTTCAGCAGTTAGGAACATATTGAGGAAATGGAAGATCACAGGCTCAGTTCAAGTTAAGGCTCGAAGTGGCAGACCAAGAAAAATCTCGGATAGACAGAAGCGACGAATGGTGAGAACAGTCAGAGTAAACCCACAGACCAGCACCAAAGACCTACAACATCATCTTGCTGCAGATGGAGTCACTGTGCATCGTTCAACCATTCGGCGCACTTTACACAAGGAGATGCTGTATGCGAGAGTGATGCAGAGGAAGCCTTTTCTCCGCCCACAGCACAAAAAGTGCCACTTGAGGTGGGCTAAAGCACATTTGGACAAGCCAGCTTCATTTTGGAATAAGGTGCTGTGGAATGATGAAACTAAAATTGAGTTATTTGGCCATAACAAGGGGCGTTATGCATGGAGGAAAAAGAACACAGCATTCCAAGAAAAACACCTGCTACCTACAGTAAAATATGGTGGTGGTTCCATCATGCTGTGGGGCTGTGTGGCCAGTGCAGGGACTGGGAATCTTGTCAAAGTTGAGGGACGCATAGATTCCACTCAGTATCAGCAGATTCTGGAGACCAATGTCCAGGAATCAGTGACAAAGCTGAACCTGCGTCGGGGCTGGATCTTTCAACAAGACAACGACCCTAAACACTGCTCAAAATCCACTAAGGCATTTATCCAGAGGAACAATTACAACGTTCTGGAATGGCCATCTCAGTCCCCAGACCTGAATATAATTGAAAATCTGTGGTGTGACTTAACCCCTTAAGGACACATGACGTATGGGTACGGCATGTTTCCCGAGTCCTTAAGGACACATGACGTACCGGTACGTCATGTGTTGTTCCGATCACTGCCGCCCGGCCGGCTGTGATCGGAACAAGGTGCCTGCTCAAATCATTGAGCAGGCACCTCGGCTAAATGCGCGGGGGGGTCCCGTGACCCCCCCATGTCCGCGATCGCAACAAACCGCAGGTCAATTCAGACCTGCGGTTTGTTGCGCTTTCTGCTGTTTCTGATCGCTGCGGTCCCTGACCGCGGCGATCAGAAACTTTAGTGTGCCGAAAATATATTTTTATCACCCCCCCCTGCACCTCTGAATGATTTTAGCCCGGTGGGAGGTGCAGGGGGGGTGTTGCGGGCGGTGGGGGCGGTGCGGGAGGCGGGCGGTGCGGCAGGCGGGATCGCGATCCCCCGCCCGCCTCCCATTGAATAATCGTTGGTGTAGAGTGGGTATACCAGGGTGCCAGCACATTGCTGACACCCTGGTATAAACGGCTGACATCGGTGATGCGATGTCAGCCGTTTAACCCTTTCCATACAGCGGTCCGTACGGACCGCTGTATGGAAAAAGTTAACAGTAAGAGGGAGCTCCCTCCCTCTCCGATCGGGGGGCTGCTGTGCCTTTGCAGCCCCCCGATGGAGAGGGAGAGAGCTCCCAGACAGCCCCCCGCCAGATCCCATCCTTACCCTTCCCCGTCTGCGAAGTTCTGAGCAGACGGGGAAGGTTCCCATGGCAACAGGACGCCTCTCAGGCGTCCTGCTGTCCATGGTGCTGAACAGATCTGTGCTGAAAGCATAGATCTGTTCAGTGTAAGTAAAATACAGTACAGAACAATATATATTGTACTGTACTGTATTATACAGACATCAGACCCACTGGATCTTCAAGAACCAAGTGGATCTGGGTAAAAAAAAAAGTGAAAAAAAGTGAAAAAAAAGTAAAAATCCAAAAACACATTTATCACTGATTAAAAATTAAAAAAATAACATTCCCTACACATGTTTGGTATCGCCGCGTCCGTAACGACCTGATCTATAAAACGGTCATGTTACTTTACCCGAACGGTGAACGCCATAAAAATAAAAAATAAAAAACTATGATGAAATTGAAATTTTGCTCACCTTACTTCCCAAAAAAAGGTAATAAAAGTGATCAAAAAAGTCGCATGTACGCCAAAATTGTAGCAATCAAACCGTCATCTCATCCCGCAAAAAATGAGACCCTACTTAAGATAATCACCCAAAAACTGAAAAAACTATGGCTCTTAGACTATGGAGACACTAAAACATAATTTTTTTTGTTTCAAAAATGAAATCATTGTGTAAAACTTACATAAATAAAAAAAAAGTATACATATTAGGTATTGCCGCGTCCGTATCGACCGACTCTATAAAAATATCACATGACCTAACCTCTCAGGTGACCACCGTAAAAAAAAAAAAAAAAAAACTGTGTAAAAAAAGCAATTTTTTGTCATCTTACATCACAAAAAGTGTAATAGCAAGCGATCAAAAAGTCATATGCACCCCAAAATAGTGCCAATCAAACCGTCATCTCCTCCCGCAAAAAATGAGACCCTACTTAAGATAATCGCCCAAAAACTGAAAAACTATGACTCTTAGACTATGGAGACACTAAAACTTTTTTTTGTTTTAAAAATGAAATCATTGGGTAAAACTTACATAAATTAAAAAAATGTAATACATATTAGGTATCGCCGCGTCCGTGACAACCTGCTCTATGAAATTACCACATGATCTAACCTGTCAGATGAATGTTGTAAATAACAAAAAAACAAAACGGTGCCAAAAAAGCTAATTCTTGTTACCTTCGCGCACAAAAAGTGTAATATAGAGCAACCAAAAATCATATGTACCCTAAACTAGTACCAACAATACTGCCACCCTATCCCGTAGTTTCTAAAATGGGGTCACTTTTCTGGAGTTTCTACTCTAGGGGTGCATCAGGGGGGCTTCAAATGGGACATGGTGTCAAAAAAACAGTCCAGCAAAACCTGCCTTCCAAAAACCGTATGGCATTCCTTTCCTTCTGCGCCCTGCCGTGTGCCCGTACAGCGGTTTACGACCACATATGGGGTGTTTCTGTAAACTACAGAATCAGGGCCATAAATAATGAGTTTTGTTTGGCTGTTAACCCTTGCTTTGTAACTGGAAAAAAAATATTAAAATGGAAAATCTGCCAAAAATGTGAAATTTTGAAATTGTGTCTCTATTTTCCATTAAATCTTGTGCAACACCTAAAGGGTTAACAAAGTTTGTAAAATCAGTTTTGAATACCTTGAGGGGTGTAGTTTCTTAGATGGGGTCACTTTTATGGAGTTTCTACTCTAGGGGTGCATCAGGGGGGCTTCAAATGGGACATGGTGTCAAAAAAACAGTCGGCGCACCTTTCACTCTACGCCCCGCTGTGTGACCGTACAGTAGTTTACGGCCACATATTGGGTGTTTCTGTAAATGGCAGAGTCAGGGCAATAAAGATACAGTCATGTTTGGCTGTTAACCCTTGCTTTGTTAGTGAAAAAAATGGGTTAAAATTGAAAATTAGGCAAAAAAATGAAATTCTCAAATTTCATCTCCATTTGCCAATAACTCTTGTGCAACACCTAAAGTGTTAACGACGTATGTAAAATCAGTTTTGAATACCTTGAGGGGTGTAGTTTCTTAGATGGGGTCACTTTTAGGGAGTTTCTCCTCTAGGGGTGCATCAGGGGGCTTCAAATGGGACATGGTGTAAATAAACCAGTCCATAAAAATCAGCCTACCAAAAACCAAACAGCGCACCTTTCACTCTACGCCCCGCTGTGAGGCCGTACAGTAGTTTACGGCCACATATTGGGTGTTTCTGTAAACAGCAGAGTCAGGGCAATAAAGATACTGTCTTGTTTGGCTGTTAACCCTTGCTTTGTTAGTGGAAAAAATGGGTTAAAATGAAAAATTAGACAAAAAAATCAAATTCTCAAATTTCCTCCCCATTTGCCAATAACTCTTGTGCAACACCTAAAGGGTTAACAATGTATGCAAAATCAGTTTTGAATACCTTGAGGGGTGTAGTTTCTTAGATGGGGTCATTTTTGGGTGGTTTCTATTATGTAAGCCTCGCAAAGTGACTTCAAACCTGAACTGGTCCCTAAAAATTGAGTTTTTGTAAATTTCGGAAAAATTTCAAGATTTGCTTCTAAACTTCTAAGCCTTATAACATCCCCAAAAAATAAAATATCATTCCCAAAACAATTCAAGCATGAAGTAGACATATGGGGAATGTAAAGTCATCACAATTTTTTGGGGTATTACTATGTATTACAGAAGTAGAGAAACTGAAACTTTGAAATTTGCAAATTTTTCCAAATTTTTGGTAAATTAGGTATTTTTTTGTGCAAAAAAAATAATTTTTTTGACTTCATTTTACCAGTGTCATGAAGTACAATATGTGACGAAAAAACAATCTCAGAATGGCCTGGATAAGTCAAAGCGTTTTAAAGTTATTAGCACTTAAAGTGACACTGGTCAGATTTCCAAAAAATGGCCTGGTCCTTAAGGTGAAAATGAGCCCGGTCCTTAAGGGGTTAAAGAGAGCTGTCCATGCTCGGAAGCCATCAAACCTGAATGAACTAAAGATGATTTGTAAAGAGGAATGGTTCAAAATACCTTCAACCAGAATCCAGACTCTCATTGGAACCTACAGGAAGCGTTTAGAGGCTGTAATTTCTGCAAAAGGAGGATCTACTAAATATTGATTTCATTTCTTTTTTGTGGTGCCCAAATTTATGCACCTGCCTTATTTTGTTTAAACAATTATAGCACACTTTCTGTAAATCCAATAAACTTCATTTCACTTCACAAATATCACATTCTTTGGTAATTTCTGTTGTGTTTTTTATCCATGACAGGTCCTGACTAATATGAACTCCCAAGAATCTGAAACTTTGAACTATCTCCACGTTTCCACCATTAATGCTAATGGGAGGGTGTCCATTTTGTTTCTTCTTCCTAAAATCCAGAATTAGCTCCTTTGTTTTCTTGGTATTGAGTATGAGGTTGTTGTTCTCACTCCATCTCTCTAGGTTCTGAACCTCTTTCCTATAGGCTGTTTCATCATTGTTGGAGATCAGGCTATCACGGTCGTGTCATCTGCAAATTTTATAATGGAATTGGTATTGTGAATAGGTTTACAGTCATTTGTGAATAGGGAGTAAAGAAGAGGGCTCAACACACAGCCTTGCGGTACCCCAGTGTTTAGTGTTAAGGATGAAGAGAAGTGCTTGCCCATGCGTACGATTTGTGGTCTTTTTGTAAGAAAATCCAGTATCCAGTTGCACAGGTGTGAGCTGAGACCCAAGTTGTTCAGTTTCTTTGCCAACTTGTTGGGAGGGATGGTGTTAAAGGCCGAGCTGTAATCAAGCTTGTGCCTGCAGCCTATCAGAGGCTGGTGCAGGTGGCGCGATGACGTCATCACGCCGCCTGAGCTGTACAGCACGGTACACAGGACGGGAAGAGGCCTGCATCGCATCGTTGTAGGTAAGTAAAAGTGATTTTTTTTTAGAGAAGAGAGGCACCTGAAATTGGCACATATAGGTGAAGGGGTGGAAAGAGGCACCTTATACTGGCACATATTGGGGAGGAGGAGAAATGAGGCACTTGAAACTGGCACATATGGGGGAAGGGGGGGGAGGCACCTTATACTGGCACATATTTGGGGGGGAGAAAAGAGGCACTTGAAATTGGCACATATTGGGGAAGGGGTGGAAAGGGGCACCTTATACTGGCACATATTGGGGGGGTGAAGAATGAGGCACTTGAAACTGCCACATATGGGGGAAGGGGTGGAAGGAGGCACCTTATACTGGAACATATTGGGGGGGGGATGAGGCACTTAAAACTGCCACATATGGGGGAAGGGGGGGGAGAAGAGGCACCTCATACTGGCACATATTAGGGGGGAGAATGAGGCACTTGAAACTGCCACATATGGGGGGGAAGGGAGGGAAAGAGGCACCTTATACTGGCACATATTGGGGGGGAGAAATGAGGCACTTAATACTGGCACATATAAGGGAAGGGGGGGAGAGGCACTTTATACTGGCACATATTGGGGGGGAGAAATGAGGCACTTGATACTGGTACATATAAGGGAAGGGGGGAAGAGGCACTGTATACTAGCACATATTGGGGGGGGAGAAATGAGGCACTTGATACTGGCACATATAAGGGAAGGGGGGGAAGAGGCACTTTATACTGGCACATATTGGGGGGTAGAAAAAAGGCACTTCTTACTAACACATGGTGGGGCTTCTATGGGGGGCACTTCTTACTGGCACATTATTTGGGGACTTCTACTGAGGCCACAAAGAAGGGGTATTTTATATGGGGGGCTCTGTGTGGTACTAGTATTATTAGGGGGTTTATCTGTTTCTGCAGTATAGTATTGGGGAGCACAGCGGCACAGTATTGGGGGTAGTAAGATGATTTGTCCAGAAGATGGGAGGATGATGGAAAAGTAGTAAACTAAGATTTTTTTTTTTGTTGTTGTCAAACTGCAGAGACGAAAAATGGCGACAAAATGGTAGTCTGGTTTGAAGGTCTGAAAGGAGAAGATGAGGAAAGAGAACATCTACATCAAAGGAGACATCACTGGATGTAAGAGGTATGAGGCGCTGTATTTCTGTAGTGACGGGATAAGGGGCGTAGCGATCGTGGTGCGACAGCGACCAGGGGTGGAGGCGGGACATGGGCGTGGCTGGAGGCGGGACATAGGCGTGGCGAAACCCTTCTGTTCGGGTTTGGCTTGAAGAAAAGGTGGCAACCCTAAACACCATGCGTAAAACCCGAGCATGGTACAAAGAAGTTGCGGTCTACTTGGTGCAGGTTGCCTTGTACAACTCTTTTGTGCTGTCACGGAGCGCTGGCAACACAGGGAAATTCCTGCAGTTCTATGAGGCAGTCCTCAAGGCCCTGATCTTTTCTGATCGGGAAAGAGCAGGCCGGAGTACCTCCGGAACTGGAGGCGCCCGGACCAAAAAAAGTGCAGCGTGTGTAACAGGAGGGGGTAATGGAAGGACACCACCACTCAGTGTGCCACGTGCCCCGATCATCCTGGCCTCTGTATTGACGGTTGCTTCAGGGAGTACCACTCTTCCATGGAGTACTAAATTTATAATCCCCTTCCCCCAATTTAAATTATTTCTCCACATTCTTCACAGGAATAGCTGCAAAGTGGAGGAGAAAATTCTAAATCTCCTTTTTTTACACTAACATGTTCTTGTAGCCCTTTTTATTTTTTACAAGGGGTAATAGGAGAAAAAGCGCCCCAAAATTCGCCCAATTTCTCCCGAGTAAGGACATACCCCATATGTGGACAGAAAGTGCTCTGCGGGCGAACTACATGGCTCAGAAGAGAAGGAGCGCCATTGGGATTTTGGTTGTCCAAAATCCCAATAGCGCTCTTTCTCTTCTGAGCCGTGTAGTTCACCTGCAGATAACTCTACATCCACATATGAGGTATTTTCTGACTTTTTGGGCTATAAACTGTTGGGCGAACAAGTTTGTTTGCTCCACCATCAGATTCACAAATTGTTTACTGAAAAAAAAAAAAATCAGGAATCAAGGGCTCAAAATCCTCTGGGGTACTCCAGCCAAGTTCACCGGTAGAGGGATTAGGTGAACTTGCCTGGTGGGCCGGAAAACTAGTACGAGCCCCAGGGATGCTCATACTAGTGTGGGCCACAGGGTTCCTGGCATGGGGGTCTCCTGGCTCCGCCTGGCAACGTGTCCATCGCCTTGGGGCTCATCATCATCACTAGATGATGAGGAGAACGAGGATGACAACAGGAAAGTGGGGTCATCCTTGTCCTCACTGGGGCTCTCGGAGTCGGAGAGCAGCTGGGCGTATGCCTCCTCGGCCGAGAACATACCTTACCCTAACCCACCCTAACCGAACAGAATCCCCGAAAAATTGCTCACAGCCCAAAAACTCGCTGATCAGCGGTACCAAGCTGATCAGCGGTGGGGTGAACGATGCGCTAACAGTGGCCAGGCGCTCTTTTACAGCTAAGAGTGCCGGCCACAGTCAGCGCACCTACAAAAAGAATAAAAATGTGCTTGCGCCCCAAAATATGTGGGGGGGGGCCAAGCTGCAGCACCCCTGGGGGAACGGGGGTCGCACAAGTTGCTGTGGACCCCAGACACCCTCAGATCCGGGTGCTGCACACAAAAAAAAAATATATTTTTTTCACTACCCCTGCCTAACCTAAAGCTCTCCCTAAATGTTTATATGCCAGATAGCACTTTATGGGGTCTCAGGGGCCACGGATGGCGGCGGATCGTGTGGGATGCAGATGGACCGACACAGGGCTCCTCTCTCCTTACTCACACAGAAGTCTGTGGGCGGGGAGAGTGGAGCTCCAGGACGTTATCTCTAGGTCAGTCCCTCCAACCAATCACAGGCGATCCTCACCCTCATCCTCCGTCACCGCCACCTCACAGGATCTGCGGAGGGTGATTGGTGGTGTATATTACACCACTGATCACCCTCCTATTCCGGGTCACCGTAGACCTGAATAACCTGGAAATGCTGCAAACCGCAGGTCTGAATTGACCTGTGGTTAGCAGCGATCGCCGGTATGGAGAGAGGGGGGGGTGTCACAGGACTCCCCCTCGGCATTGTCACAGGGTGCCTTCTGAATTATTTCAGCAGGCACACCGTTCCTAACACTGCCCGCCGCACAGCTGTGATCGGAAATACACAGGTACACCCTGTGTCCATAAGAGGTTAAAGAGGCTCTGTCACCAGAATCAACCCTATTAGACCATACATACTGCCTGGTAGGGCTCATTATGCTGATTATGTATGATAAATAGCTGCAGAGATTCATGTGCAAATAAACAATTCGAGCACTCAGAGGCGGGGCTGAATATTCTGAGCTAGGGTTGCCACCTTTTCTTCAAGCCAAACCCGAACAGAAGGAAGGGAGGGCCCCCTTCCAGGCCCCACCCATGTCCCGACTCCAGCCACGCCTATGTCCCACCTCCAGCCACGCCCATGTTCCACCTCCACCCCTGGTCGCTGTCGCACCACGATCGTTACGCCCCTGATCCCGTCACTACAGAAATACAGCGCCCCATACCTCTTACATCCAGTGACGTCTCCTTTGATGTAGATGTTCTCTTTCCTCATCTTCTCCTTTCAAACCTTCAGACCAGACCACCATTTTGTCGCCAACAAAAAAAAAATCTTAGTTTACTACTTTTCCATCATCCTCCCATCTTCTGGACAAATCATCCTACTACCCCCAATACTGTGCCGCTGTGCTCCCCAATACTATACTGCAGAAACAGATAAACCCCCTGATAATACTAGTACCACACAGAGTCCCCCATATAAAATACCCCTTCTTTGTGGCCTCAGTAGAAGCCCCCAAATAATGTGCCAGTAAGAAGTGCCCCCCCATAGATGCCCCCCCATGTGTCAGTAAGAAGTGCCTCTTTTCTCCCCTCCAATATGTGCCAGTATAAGGTGCCTCTTCCCCCCCTTCCCTTATATGTGCCTCAAGTGCCTCATTTCTCCCCCCCCCAATATGTGCCAGTATAAGGTGCCTCTTTCCCCCCCTTCCCCCCATATGTGGCAGTTTCAAGTGCCTCATTCCCCGCCAATATGTGCCAGTATAAGGTGCCTCTTCCCACCCCTTCCCCTATATGTGCCAATTTCAAGTGCCTCTTTTCTCCTCCCCCCAAAATATGTGCCAGTATAAGGTGCCTCTCCCCCCCTTCCCCCATATGTGCCAGTTTCAAGTGCCTCATTTCTCCTCCTCCCCAATATATGCCAGTATAAGGTGCCTCTTTCCACCCCTTCCCCCATATGTGCCAATTTCAGGTGGTTCTCTTCTCTAAAAAAAAAACAAAAAAACTTTTACTTACCTCCAACGATGCGATGCAGGCCTCTTCCCGGCCTGTGTACCGTGCTGTACGGCTCAGGCGGCGTGATGACATCATCGCGCCACCTGCACCAGCCTCTGATAGGCTGCAGGCACAAGGCCCGCAGCCTATCAGAGGAACAGGGGAGTGAGACGCCTCTCCCTCCCCTGCCGCAGCACAGCCGTCTTTATAGCTGTCCTGAGGACGGCGATACAGATTACTATGGAGATGAGCGCTTCCACAATGGAAGCGCTCATCTCCCTGTGCCCAGCCCCCGCCGCCATCATTCACAGCTGATCCTGTGACAGGGTCTGAGAAAGGCTTGTACCCGGGCACAGGATTGCAAACCCAGACTGTCCGGGTCATTCCCGTATGGGTGGCAACCCTATTCTGAGCAATGCTCTATAACACCCCCTGTGCTCTGCACACACACCCCTCCCCCCATTGACTGACAGGGCTAGACAGCAGGCTGACGTCACAGCACCACGGGGATACCGCACATGCAGCCGTCAGCGCTGACCGCGGCAGTGCAAGGGTTAATGAGCCGGCATCAGTGTTTTCACCAATGCCGGTGCATACAGCAGGGGTCCCACTATCAGTGACTGCCGGACCCCTGCAGCTGATCGGGCGGGAGTAGCTCCTGTGGCCGCCCGATCAGAGCGCTGTACCTGTATGGCGCTGGGATTTGTGACCGTGTTTCCAGTGACATACATGTACAGCGCTGGTATCCTATGGGTTAATGACATATTATTTATTATAGTATATGCTATTAAAGAAAAAAACATATGTCTTTCTGGGGACTTCAACATGCAAAGCCATTAATGTAACCTCCAAGCTATAACATTACCACATGGTTTTCTAAACTTAGAAGCTATCACATAGTACTGCGATCTGTATGATCATTTTAACGGGGTTCCGAAGGTGCACTCGGTCCCCCATCGCCCGCAGACCTGTTGCTTAGCTTTGGGAATGAGGATCTGTGTTTGACCTCATTCCCAGGGCGGCTTTACTAGCTGGGTGGCTCCCTGCTCCTAAGTCTGCCTTGAGCGCCGAGCTGATCACTCGGTGCTCGACTGGTTGGTCTGTCGGTCATGTGATGCTGGCCACGTCACATGACCCTCACTCCCCACTATAAATACAGGCAGCCTGCTGGCTACAGGTTGCCTGTTAATTTCTAGGTTCCTGGCTATTTGTTGGACTGCTGAATACTTACCTGATCCTGTTCCTTGACCATCCTTTTGCCTGATCCTCCTGTACTGCGCATCCGTCCTGGTATTGTGACCTCGGCTCCCACCTGACTACTCTCTTAGGACTCCTCTTGTACTTCTCTGCTCTCCTGGTATTTGACCCCGGCTTCTCCTGACCATTCTTTGCTTAATCCTTTGTACTTTGTAGCTTTCCTGGTATTGACTCGGTCCGTTCACGTCCTGTTGTTTGTCTGTCTGTCATCCCTGCACTTATTCCAAGTTAGGGATTGCCGTCCAGTTGTCCCCTGTCATAAGGACTCGCGAGGCAAGTAGGCAGGGCCAGGGGTAGGGGGGAGCGCAGTGGTCACTTCCCTCCCCCCCTGTGTGTGTGTGTACGCGACCGTTACAGATTAACAGGCCCAATAACCACTGTATTATGAATCCTCTGGTGACCCTGACTGACTATGTCTCTAATCTGACGCAGATGGTGCAGGAGTTAGGGGAACAACTCAGCTCTTTTGAGTTAGGGCAAGGTTCTTCCACTCCTCAGGCCTCCAGTCCGCATTTTGAGCCCCAGATTAAGCTCCCAGAAACATTTTCTGGAGACCGGAAGAAGTTTCTCTCTTTTAAGGAGAGTTGCAAACTTTACTTCCGTTTGCGCCCCGTGTCCTCTGGGCCCGAGAGTCAACGCGTGGGCATTATCATTTCCCGATTACAGGGTGATCCCCAGGACTGGGCGTTCTCTTTACCTGCTGGCGCCAGTTGTTTATATTCTGTGGAGGGGTTCTTTCAGGCCCTAGGTACCCTCTATGATGAACCAGACAGGGCTCTAGTAGCCGAGACGGCTCTAAAGGCACTGGTTCAGGGCAATTTACCAGCGGAGGATTATTGCACCCAATTCAGAAGGTGGTGTGTCCCCTCAGGATGGAACGAACCAGCCCTGAAGAGTCAGTTCAGGTCAGGTCTGTCTGATAAATTAAAGGATCTTCTGGTCAGTTATCAACTTCCAGAGACCTTAGAGGAGATGATGACCCTTGTTGTCCGACTTGACCGACGGGTTAGAGAGAGACGACAGGAACAACAGTTCTCTTCCCAGATGGTGGTCCAGCCAGAGGCCTATCCCAGAGACAATGCTGAGGTCTCCACCGAGGAACCCATGCAGGTTGGCATGACCCGAGGGAATCTTCGCCGCAGACGTGGAGAATGCTTTTACTGTGGAGATTCTGACCAATGGATCAACCAGTGTCCTAAGAAGGTCCTCTCTGTCAAGTCTCCTAAGGCAAGGCAACCTAAAGACCAGGTACACCCTGAATTTTCTAAATGTAAGCTTTCGGTACCCATTACGATTTCTCTGGGAGTAGATAAATGGCCGGGTAAGGCCTTTATTGATTCTGGCTCAGCGGCTAGCTTTATTGACTCTGAGTATGCTGTAAGATTGGGTATTCCTATGTTTGCCTTACCAACTCCTATCCATGTCATGGCTATTGATACTACTCCTCTTATTGGTGGTACGGTGAGCTTATGTACCTCAGAGATTTCTCTAACCGTGGTTGTGTGCCACTCAGAGAGATGTTCGCTTCTAGTCCTGGAGAACCTACCTGCTGAGGTGGTACTAGGGTTGCCTTGGCTCCGACTACATAACCCCACTATAGATTGGTCCAATGGGGAGTTGGTGAGATGGGGGCCTAAGTGTGACTCGTGCCTGTCCGTGGTACAGGCTGGGGTCTCAGTAAAGTCTGATACTTTACCCTCTGTTGTTAGAGAATATTCTGATGTATTCTCATCACCAACCCCGGAGGTTCTACCCCCCCATAGACCTTATGATTGTACTATAGAGCTAGTAGAGGGGGCCAAGTTTCCTAAAGGACAAATTTATAATCTTTCTATGCCCGAACGCAAGGCCATGGAAGATTATATTAAGGAGAGCCTTGGTAAAGGGCATATTAGACCTTCTGTCTCTCCTATGGGGGCGGGGTTTTTCTTCGTTAAGAAAAAAGATGGTGGTCTTAGGCCATGTATCGATTACCGGAGATTAAATAAAATCACTGTCCAGAATAGATACTCCCTCCCATTGATTCCGGATTTATTTAACCAGGTCCTGGGGGCAACCTGGTTTTCCAAAATTGACCTGAAAGGGGCATACAATCTAATCCGAATCAAGGAGGGAGACGAATAGAAGACGGCATTCAATACTCCGGTAGGACACTTTGAATATCAGGTGATGCCTTTTGGACTCAGCAATGCCCCAGCTGTGTTCCAAAACTTCATGAATGACATTCTTAGGGAGTTCTTAGGTAAATTTCTTATTGTCTATCTTGACGACATTTTGATATTCTCTCCTGACTTCGAATCCCATGTGTCTCATGTTAGACAAGTATTAGAGGTGTTGAGGGAGAATCAGCTATCCGCTAAACAAGAGAAATGTGTCTTTGGTGTGCAGGAGATTCTGTTTCTAGGGCATGTTCTGACTCCTTACGCCTTCAAGATGGATCCTGGTAAGGTACTAGCAATTAAGGAATGGGTAAGACCTTCATCCTTAAAGGCCTTACAACGGTTCTTAGGTTTCGCCAATTACTATCGTAAATTTATTATGAATTTTTCCGTAATTGCTAAACCGTTTACCGACCTTACTAAGAAAGGGGCGGATTTGGAGAATTGGTCTACTGAGGCCATTTCTTCATTTGAAAAATTAAAAAAGGCATTCAGTAGCGCTCCCATTCTGATCCAGGAGAAACCTTTTATTGTGGAGGTGGATGCGTCCGAGGACGGCGCAGGAGCAGTCCTTTCACAAGGTCCTGCTAGCCTCACTAATCTGAGACCATGTGCCTTCTTCTCCAGGAAATTCTCTCCCACGGAGAGAAACTACGACATAGGGAATAGGGAGCTGCTGGCCATTAAATGGGCATTTGAGGAGTGGAGGCATTTTCTGGAGGGGGCAAGGCATTGTGTAACTGTCACTGACCACAGTCTGCTAAGAGGTTGAATCCCCGTCAAGCCAGATGGGCTCTGTTTTTTACTCGTTTTGATTTTTCCATCACGTTTAGGCCGGGAAGTAAAAATGTGAAGGCGGACGCATTATCTCGGAGCTTCCAGGCTTTTCAACCTACTGAGGTACCACCTGAATCCATCCTACCAGCAAAAATCTTCTTAGCAGCTCTTACCCAGGATATCTCGGCTCGCATTAGGTCGGAACAACATCTGGCACCGGTATCCACCCCAACAGATAAGTTGTTTGTTCCCGTACAATTTCGTCTCCAGCTGTTGGGTGAGTGTCACGATTCTGCCTTTTGTGGACATCCGGGTGTTGAGGGCACTAAGGATCTGGTTTCTAGATCTTATTGGTGGCCCACTCTAACTAGGGATGTCAAGTCCTATGTGTCAGCCTGTGAGGTTTGTGCCAGGTCCAAGACACCTAGGACTCGCCCTGCTGGTAACCTACGACCCCTACCCATTCCCAGTAGACCCTGGTCCCATATCTCGATGGACTTTATAACTGACCTACCGCCGGCGGAGGGTAAGACTGTAGTGTGGGTAGTGGTGGATAGGTTTAGCAAGATGGTCCATTTCATTCCCCTGTCTAAACTCCCGAATGCCAAAACCCTGGCGTCTATTTTTGTGAAAGAAATTGTTCGATTGCATGGTATCCCGGAAAATATTGTTTCTGACAGGGGTGTGCAGTTTGTGTCCAAATTCT
The DNA here is from genome assembly GCF_905171765.1 of Bufo bufo. Lineage (NCBI taxonomy): Eukaryota > Metazoa > Chordata > Amphibia > Anura > Bufonidae > Bufo > Bufo bufo. The sequence goes on along the minus strand of NC_053393.1, from coordinate 282,778,400 downwards.
GGAGGGCCTTCTGTCAAAAATTTAAATTTCATTGTCTTTTTCCTCTGCCTACCACCCTGAGAGTAATGGGCATACTGAACGCCTTAATCAGTCTGTCGAACAATTCTTGAGGTCGTATGTTGCTGATGACCAGCAATTATGGGTGAAATTTCTTCCATTGGCTGAATTTGCTTTGAATAACAGTGTCAATTCTTCTGCTGGGGTCTCCCCTTTCTTTTGTAACCATGGTTTTCATCCCCGTTTTCATTCTGGGTCGTCCGTCTCCTCCTCTAACCCTGAAGCGGATAAACTCTCCTCCGAACTGTGCACAGTTTGGGCCCGGGTTCAATCGAACCTAGAAAAGGCTCAATGTTCTCAGAAACTCAAGGCCGATAGGAGACGTTCAAGGGGGGTAAACTTTAAGGTTGGGGATAAAGTATGGTTGTCCTCCAAGAATCTATCTCTCAAGGTAACTTCTAAAAAATTTGCTCCTCGTTTTATTGGACCATATAAGATCACGGAAGTGATTAACCCGGTATCTTTTAGGTTGGAGCTGCCCGAGTCATTCCACATTCATAATGTGTTCCATAAATCTCTGCTTAAAAAATATTTTGAACCGGTAGTACCATCAAAAGCCTCGCCTCCGCCGGTTCTTGTTAATGATGCTGTCGAGTATGTGGTGTCTAAAATAGTGGATGTCCGGAAGGTGCGTAATTCCTTGCAGTACCTGATTCACTGGAAGGGGTATGGACCTGAAGAGAGATCTTGGGTACCTGCCAGGGAGGTTCATGCTCCTAGACTTGTTCGTAAATTTCATTTAGAACACCCTGAAAAGCCATCGCCTGAAGTCTTGGGTCCGGTGGCCCCTCGTTAAAGGGGGGGTACTGTCACGGGGTTCCGAAGGTGCACTCGGTCCCCCATCGCCCGCAGACCTGTTGCTTAGCTTTGGGAATGAGGATCTGTGTTTGACCTCATTCCCAGGGCGGCTTTACTAGCTGGGTGGCTCCCTGCTCCTAAGTCTGCCTTGAGCGCCGAGCTGATCACTCGGTGCTCGACTGGTTGGTCTGTCGGTCATGTGACGCTGGCCACGTCACATGACCCTCACTCCCCACTATAAATACAGGCAGCCTGCTGGCTACAGGTTGCCTGTTAATTTCTAGGTTCCTGGCTATTTGTTGGACTGCTGAATACTTACCTGATCCTGTTCCTTGACCATCCTTTTGCCTGATCCTCCTGTACTGCGCATCCGTCCTGGTATTGTGACCTCGGCTCCCACCTGACTACTCTCTTAGGACTCCTCTTGTACTTCTCTGCTCTCCTGGTATTTGACCCCGGCTTCTCCTGACCATTCTTTGCTTAATCCTTTGTACTTTGTAGCTTTCCTGGTATTGACTCGGTCCGTTCACGTCCTGTTGTTTGTCTGTCTGTCATCCCTGCACTTATTCCAAGTTAGGGATTGCCGTCCAGTGGTCCCCTGTCATAAGGACTCGCGAGGCAAGTAGGCAGGGCCAGGGGTAAGGGTGGAGCGCAGTGGTCACTTCCCTCCCCCCTGTGTGTGTGTGTACGCGACCGTTACAATCATGTATTGTGTCTGTGGATAAACCAGTAATATGTAGATCAGCTTTCTGAGCAGATCTTAGTGTGGTGAAGCTATAGCACACTGTGTGTATAATACACATATATACAGTAGATATGTAAATTTCAGGATACAGCTCTGTATACAGGGCCCCCTTTACTATAGTGCTGCCCATGTACTCTTAATAAAATAAAAAAGGACTACTTACATCACACACCACTTGAATTTGTCTCTGATCTAGAGCTCAATAAAATATAATATATTAATTTTATTAAAAGCCTGGAAGGGGTTTTGAACCCATGAACACTACATGCAAAGTAAGTGTCTTACCACTGAGCTATAGCTTTCGACACCAAAGGTGGTGATTTTTTTGATCTATGAGATGTAGTATAGCAAAAAACAGAGTAAGATCCATTGTGACACTGACAAGTGAAGGACGTGAGATATCAGCGTCACACATCATTTAAATTTGCCTCTTATCTAGAGCATAATTAAATTATGGCTGAAAGGGGCTTTGAACTCAGAAAGCCTGGACATAGGGCAACAGCATTACCACTGAGCTACCAGCTTGCCTTGTATGAACTTGGGCTTTTTGTTCCTCTATGTGATGTAGCATTCAAAACCACAGTAAACCTAAAATCCTTTGTTCCCTTCTTCCCTTCCTTACCACTGAGCTATCAGCTATGTGCTCATAACACTGTAATGTGTTAGCTTACAGCATTTTAGGCACAGAGCTATAAGCTCAGCAATAGACATACTTTGGTTGTGTGATTTAGCATACAAATACATAGTATATCTATAACTCATTCTCACTTTGACCCTGACCTATGAAGATCATAAGTGAGGGTCAGGTGTCAGCGTCAGATGTCAGGGTCAGGTGTCAGGTGTCACATTGGCATTATTTTGATACTTGACTATGATATCTGACCATGTCCTAAAATGAACACTGTACATGTGCAGCACGAGGCCCCAAAATGTCCTCATCTTGGCTGCACTGACCGGGGTCCAGCCACCGGGCCAAGCCAAAAAGGAGCCCGGGTGTTGAGCAACGAACTGTTGAGCGTACAGGTTCGTCTGCTCCACTATTCGATTTACCAGTTGGTCACTGAAAAAAGACAAAAAAAATCATATTCAGTGAAGCCCACTGTGGAAATCTGGATTCCTGATTGGCCTACAAACTCAGGAATCACGGGCTCAAATCGCTCTGGGGTACACCAGACAAGTTCACCGGCAGGGGGCTCCGGTGGATTTAACTGGTTGGCCGGAACACTAGTACGAGCCTCAGAGCTGCTCGTACTAGGGTGGGCCACAGGGTCCCTAGCATGGCGGTCCCCTTGCTCCGCCTGGCGGCGTCTCCGCCGCCTTGGGGGCTCATCATCATCGCTAGATGATGAGGAGGACGTGGATGACAACAGGAAAAAACACAAAAAAAATAAACACAAAAAAATAAAATAAAAAATGCCTGCGCCCCAAAAAAGTTGTGGGGGTGGGGCAGGGGGGCAAGCGGCAGGACCTTTTGGGGGGTCTTGTTTCACACAGCTGTGCTGTGGACCCCAGACACCCTACTTAGGGTGATGCAAGAAAAGTTTTTTTTTCACACTAACTTTCCCTTTATTATCCCTGCCTAGCCCAACCTTTTCTCATACTTTCCCTAATTAGCTGCTGATCAGATGGGGGTTGCTGGGGCACAGATCAGGTCCTGGGGGCAAGGATGGGTGCTGGGGAACAGATGGGGTGATGCTCCACACGTGCAGACAATACTCCTCTCTCCTCGGGCTCCGGACACAAAAGGAGGAGGAGAGGAGCGCTGCTATGATTTGAATCTCCTGCCGGCCCGCCCTCCTACCAATCAGAGGCGATCCTGAGAGGTGATGTCACCATCACCACTCAGGATCTAAGGATGGTGATTGGTGGGGTAAAAACACACCACCGATCACCAACCTGTTCTGGGTTATCGGGTCCTAAGAGACCCGAATAACCCGGAAACGCAGCAAATCGCAGGTCTGAATTGACCTGCATTTTTCTGCGATCACCTACACGGGGGGGTCACAGGACCCCCCTGGGCATTTGCCTGTCACCTACAGATCTCTGAGAAGCTCTGACAGACGTTCTTCAGTACATTTTGCCTGATGTTCTTTTGTTTTGGTTTCGCTTTGTCATCTCTTTTCCTTCTCCCAGCTGTCATATATTTGCACTGATTGCCTCCCTTTATATCCCCTCCCATACTGCCTCACTTTGCGGTTTATACTACTTCCTGGATTGTGCTCACTGCTAGATGCTACAACTACTTGTTCCTCAGATAAGTCTATTCCTTTATTTGTGTTTTCCTGCTGGCTTGATTCTAGGTGACCCTGACTCCCTCCGTATTAAGTGCAGGGAGCCGGTGGTCGTGTCCCCTCACTATTATAGGGTTTTCAGGTGTCACACAGTCTAGGTACGAGGGCATGCAATTATCTATCATAAAAATCTTTGCATGGGCTGAGCAGTCAGGGAGAGCTCTAGGGCTTTTATAGGGCTCACCCACATGTTCCTTAGTTTGGGATCAAGTCAGTCGGATGTTTATTTGTGACTTCCAGTTTTCTGCAACACCATCCGTGACATTATAAACCGCCAAAACCGTCTTAAGCATGGATCCGGTTTCAGCCTTGATTGACCGCGTGCAGGGTCTTTCACTGGAGGTAGCAGATCTCCATAAAACTGTCTCTCAGTTTCAGGTGACTGGTTCTGCTTGCGTTCATGGAGTTTGTTCCGAGCCTAAGATCTCGCTTCCGGATACGTTCTCCGGGGGTAGTGAGAATTTTGTTCGTTTTAGAGAGGCTTGCAAACTCCATTTTCGCCTACTTCCCCATTCCTCTGGTGATAAGGAGCAGAGGGTGGGGATCATCATCTCGCTGTTTAGGGATAACGCTCAGTCTTGGGCCTTTTCGCTACCGGTGGGGGCACGGCCCCTCCGATCGGTGGATGAATTTTTTGTAGCCCTGGGTCAAATATATGATGACCCGGATCGTATTGCTCTGGCTGAATCTAAACTGCGTCTTTTATGCCAGGGTAAACAGTTCGCAGAGATATACTAATCAGAATTTCGGAGATGGGCAGCTGATTCTGGTTGGAATGATGCTGCACTCCGAAGTCAATTTTGCCATGGTCTTTCGGAGGGATTGAAAGATGCATTTGCCTTTCATGAGAGACCTGCCCTCCTTGGAGTCTGCCATGTCTCGGGCTGTTCATATTGACAGGCGTCTTAGAGAGAGAGCAGAGATCACTCCTTCCTGTCATATTCAGTCCAAGGACAGTGGGGCCTCAGTCTCTCTCAATCCCCTCTGAGCAGGAGCCCATGCAGCTGGGTTTGCTTGCCTCTGATAATAGAGGATTCAGCTCTCAGAGGAGGGTTTGTTTCTGTTGTGGAGGTATAAATCATTTGGCAAATGTTTGCCCCTCTAGGAGATTCAGGGAGTTTTTTGAGGGTAATAAACAAAAAGAAAAAAGTCCTCTAAAAACTTTCTATCTGTTACTATTGGCAAAGTTGATGCGGAAATTAAAGGTTTTCAGTTTGCTTGTAGTTCCCATTTTGTCCTACCTGCCAGGGTGGCGATAGAGAGCAAGAACATTGTTTGCGAGATTTTTGTAGATAGTGGAGCAGCTGTCAATCTCATTGATAATCAATTTGCTATAACACATGGTTTCCAGGTATGCACTTTGGTTAAGGATATACCTGTTTTTGCTATCGATTCCGCTCCACTTTCTCAAAAATCGTTAAAGGGCATAGTTCACAATATCCGTTTGACTGTGGGTGATGCTCATGTTGAGGATGTGTCATGTTTCGTCCTAAGCGGATTACCTACTCCTCTAATGTTGGGGCTACCTTGGCTCACTAAACATAACCCCACCATTAATTGGCAAGCAAGGCAAATAAATGGTTGGAGTGACTTTTGCAGAGAGAATTGCCTCACGGCGTCTCTTTAAGAGGTTTCCACCAAGACTGTACCATCTTTTCTCTCTGAATTTTCGGATGTGTTTTCAGAGAGTGGTGTCCAGGAGCTGCCCCCTCACCGGGAGTACGATTGCCCTATTAATCTCATCCCAGGCGCCAAGCTGCCTAAATCACGTTTATACAATCTCTCCCAACCTGAAAGGGTCACTATGCGTACTTATATCTCTGAGAGCCTGAGAAAGGGACACATCCGACCCTCGAAGTCACCTGTTGCCGCTGGTTTTTTTTTGTTAAGAAAAAAGATGGTTCTTTAAGACCATGTCTGGATTTCAGGGAGCTGAACGGTATCACAATTCGTGACCCTTATCCGCTTCCTCTGATCCCGGACCTGTTTAACCAGATTGTTGGGGCTAAAGTTTTTTCTAAGTTGGATTTAGGAGGGGCATACAACCTGGTCAGGGAAGGGGACGAATGGAAGACGGTCTTCAATACCCCTGAGGGCCATTTCGAGAATTTGGTTATGCCTTTTGGTTTGATGAATGCTCCAGTCGTCTTCCAACATTTTGTGAACAGCATTTTTTATCATTTAATGGGGAAATTTTTACTGGTGTATCTAGATGACATTTTGATTTTTTTCTCCTGATTTCAAAACTCATAGGGACCACCTACGTCAGGCCTTGCTCATTCTGCGGGAGAAAAAATTGTACGCTAAACTGGAAAAATGCGTGTTTGCGGTTCCAGAAATTCAATTTCAGGGTTTTCTTCTCTCCGCTTCTGGTTTTCGCATGGACCCTGAGAAGGTCCGTGCTGTGCTTGATTGGGAGCTTCCTGAGAATCAGAAGGCGCTGATGCGGTTTTTGGGTTTTGCCAATTATTACAGGAAGTTCATTTTGAATTATTCCTCTGTTGTTAAGCCACTCACTGATATGACTAAAAAGGGGATATTTCCTCCTGGTCGGTAGATGCGCTTGAGGCCTTTTCTAGTATCAAAGAGAATTTTGCTGCCGCTCCCATCTTGGTACAACCTGATGTCTCTCTGCCTTTCATTGTTGAGGTGGACGCTTCTGAGGTGGGTGTGGGTGCGGTCTTATCTCAGGGTCCCTCTCCTGCCAAATGGAGACCGTGTGCCTTTTTCTCAAGGAAGCTCTCCTCCGCAGAGAGAAATTACGATGTGGGAGATAGGGAGTTGTTGGCCATCAAATTAGCTTTTGAGGAATGGCGCCATTGGCTAGAGGGAGCCAGACACCCTATTACCGTGTTTACCGACCATAAGAATCTGGCCTACTTGGAGTCAGCCAAGCGTCTGAACCCGAGACAGGCCAGATGGTCTTTATTATTTGCTAGGTTTAATTTTGTTGTCACGTTCCGCCCTGGGGTTAAAAATGTGAAGGCTGATGCCCTGTCACGTTGTTTTCCGGGAGGGGGGAACTTTGAAGACCCAGGTTCCATTTTGGCTAAAGGGGTGGTTGTCTCTGCCTTTATCCTGATTTGGAAGCAGAGGTTCAGGCAGCCCAGGCAGAGACTCCTGATCTTTGTCCTCCTGGGAGGTTGTTTGTGCCTCTCGTTTACGACACAAGGTTTTTAAGGAGCACCACGATACTGTCCTTGCTGGGCACCCGGGGAGTAGAGCCACAGTGGATCTCATTGCTCGGAGATTCTGGTGGCCGGCTCTTCGTAAGACGGTTGAGGGTTTTGTGGCAGCCTGCGAGACCTGCGCTCGTGCCAAGGTCCCTCATTCACGGCCATCGGGTCCTCTCCTCCCGTTACCCATTCCTTCCCGTCCTTGGACGCATCTGTCCATGGACTTCATTACGGACCTGCCTCGTTCCTCGGGGAAGACTGTGATTCTGGTAGTAGTAGACCGTTTTAGCAAAATTGCGCATTTCATCCCCTTTCCTGGGTTACCCAATGCTAAAACGCTGGCGCAAGCATTTGTTGGTCAAATTGCATGGCATTCTGTCGGGGGGTAATAATTCAATTAAGAATTATTAATTATGGTCATAAGAATAATTAACCATAAAAATAAAAAAATTTATAAAATTTGTCATAAATTCTTAAAATCATGACCTGGTGAATTGTAGACAACCTAATTGATACAATTCACATCTGAGTCCGACTATTTCCTCAGATAAATAAGTTCTTTTGACGTGAGATGACGTTAATGATAAAATGTAGTTCTGCATTATACAATAATACACAGGTATTATAAAAATATGCAGATTTATTGGTTACAAGGTTATAAACATATATAAGTAAATAAACACAATGATACATGCAAATGAATATATATATAGCGTTAATATAAAGCATTACAACAGCTTAACAATACATGTGAGTGGAAATAACTTGTCACATTATAACCAAGCTATTATTAGGTTCGGATATCAAAATAGGAACATAAGTTATATACATCACTTCTGTTCAGAGAAAACCTCATGATATCAAGATGGGCATGTCTAATCCTAGACATCAATATAGAATGCTAAATACATTCCACCCCCCTCTAACCATCTACACATCACATGTCTTCAAAATGGGCAAATCCATCCAAGGATATAACTTAGAAGAGATAACTGGATCCTTCCGCCCCATCCTGGACTATTTTCACATATATAACTTTGGTAAGACTATTAAGACAAATAACAGGGATCTAGGATCTTAAATGGGAAGGACTTGAAACAAGTCTTTCCTGTGGGAATCCATCACTTAGCTTGGCGAAGAATGTTCTATCTATCTATCTATATATATATATATATATATATATATATATATATATATATATATATAAAAGCAATTATTTAATGCTTTGCTAGATTATGAGTCTAGATTCTTCTGCAGGTAGAATGAAGCCTCACAATATCCTAAGACTACATCTCAATATGGAGATGATCAAATAATTTAATTATTTATTCGCCAATCTAGATGGTATAATTTCACCCACACTATCAAATTAGTCTTAATAAAATGAAATATCATTTTATGTGTCTCTTACCAAGTCCTAGTAGGAATCTCACTTCTGCTCCTAGGAAAGCTGGGTGGTCCATCATAGCACATCTCACCATGGCTTTCATCTTGATAGACCCCTCCTTGTCTCCTCTCTCCTTTTCTCTCTTTTTCTCTTTTTTTCTCCTGTGTATGGTTTATGATCACAATCTTATCAGTTAGACAGACCTTCCTAGTTTGGAACTTTCTAATCATTGTCGGATGGGCGTGACCATTGATAAAAAATGTGACATCATAACCTTACCCAGAATGCACTTTTGCTACTGTTGTAATGTCACCTACTCATACCTAGGTGGCACTGCTGTATAAGCTATTTGCATCATAGTATAAAGGGTTAACTTATGTAAGTCTGAATATACATTTGACCTTAAAAGCTTTAATTCAAAGCCATAGGGATTAATTCTGACACTTGTAGCAATTAGAGACAGACCTCTAGGCGTCTCTCTGAATGTTTCTCACACTGTTGATTTATGGATCATAAATAACTTGAATGTCTTTGTTTTCTCACAGAGATATCAGTACCTCCTCTCATACCAAAGATGTGAATAATTGTTACAAAACACACATCTTCACAGACACTCTTTTAGAGACAGATATTCTCCTAATGAGAAATATATACAATATACTGGATACATGTTGTCTTCGTAACATATAACAATATAATATAAAGTAATTATATATATATATATATAATATATATATATATACACTCACCTAAAGAATTATTAAGAACACCATACTAATACGGTGTTGGACCCCCTTTTGCCTTCATAACTGCCTTAATTCTACGTGGCATTGATTCAACAAGGTGCTGATAGTATTCTTTAGAAATGTTGGCCCATATTGATAGGATAGCATCTTGCAGTTGATGGAGATTTGAGGGATGCACATCCAGGGCACGAAGCTCCCGTTCCACCACATCCCAAAGATGCTCTATTGGGTTGAGATCTGGTGACTGTGGGGGCCATTGGGAATCCATCACTTAGCATGGCGAAGAATGTTCTATCTATCTATCTATATATATATATATATATATATAAAAGCAATTATTTAATGCTTTGCTAGATTATGAGTCTAGATTCTTCTGCAGGTAGAATGAAGCCTCACAATATCCTAAGACTACATCTCAATATGGAGATGATCAATTAATTTAATTATTTATTCGCCAATCTAGATGGTATAATTTCACCCACACTATCAAATTAGTCTTAATAAAATGAAATATCATTTTATGTGTCTCTTACCAAGTCCTAGTAGGAATCTCACTTCTGCTCCTAGGAAAGCTGGGTGGTCCATCATAGCACATCTCACCATGGCTTTCATCTTGATAGACCCCTCCTTGTCTCCTCTCTCCTTTTCTCTCTTTTTCTCCTGATTTCTCCTGTGTATGGTTTATGATCACAAACTTATCAGTTAGACAGACCTTCCTAGTTTGGAACTTTCTAATCATTGTCGGATGGGCGTGACCATTGATAAAAAATGTGACATCATAACCTTACCCAGAATGCACTTTTGCTACTGTTGTAATGTCACCTACTCATACCTAGGTGGCACTGCTGTATAAGCTATTTGCATCATAGTATAAAGGGTTAACTTATGTAAGTCTGAATATACATTTGACCTTAAAAGCTTTAATTCAAAGCCATAGGGATTAATTCTGACACTTGTAGCAATTAGAGACAGACCTCTAGGCATCTCTCTGAATGTTTCTCACACTGTTGATTTATGGATCATAAATAACTTGAATGTCTTTGTTTTCTCACAGAGATATCAGTACCTCCTCTCATACCAAAGATGTGAATAATTGTTACAAAACACACATCTTCACAGACACTCTTTTAGAGACAGATATTCTCCTAATGAGAAATATATACAATATACTGGATACATGTTGTCTTCGTAACATATAACAATATAATATAAAGTAATTATATATATATATATATATATATAATATATATATATATACACTCACCTAAAGAATTATTAAGAACACCATACTAATACGGTGTTGGACCCCCTTTTGCCTTCATAACTGCCTTAATTCTACGTGGCATTGATTCAACAAGGTGCTGATAGTATTCTTTAGAAATGTTGGCCCATATTGATAGGATAGCATCTTGCAGTTGATGGAGATTTGAGGGATGCACATCCAGGGCACGAAGCTCCCGTTCCACCACATCCCAAAGATGCTCTATTGGGTTGAGATCTGGTGACTGTGGGGGCCATTTTAGTACAGTGAACTCATTGTCATGTTCAAGAAACCAATTTGAAATGATTCGAGCTTTGTGACATGGTGCATTATCCTGCTGGAAGTAGCCATCAGAGGATGGATACATGTTCTCATTCTGTTTACGCCAAATTCGGACTCTACCATTTGAATGTCTCAACAGAAATCGAGACTCATCAGACCAGGCAACATTTTTCCAGTCTTCAACAGTCCAATTTTGGTGAGCTCGTGCAAATTGTAGCCTCTTTTTCCTATTTCTAGTGGAGATGAGTGGTACCCAGTGGGATCTTCTGCTGTTGTAGCCCATCCGCGTGTTGTGGCTTCACAAATGCTTTGCTGCATACCTCGGTTGTAATGAGTGGTTATTTCAGTCAACATTGCTCTTCTATCAGCTTGAATCAGTCGGCCCATTCTCCTCTGACCTCTAGCATCCACAAGGCATTTTTGCCCACAGGACTGCCGCATACTGGATGTTTTTCCCTTTTCACACCATTCTTTGTAAACCCTAGAAATGGTTGTGCGTGAAAATCCCAGTAACTGAGCAGATTGTGAAATACTCAGACCGGCCCGTCTGGCACCAACAACCATGCCATGCTCAAAATTGCTTAAATCACCTTTCTTTCCCATTCTGACATTCAGTTTGGAGTTCAGGAGATTGTCTTGACCAGGACCACCCCCCTAAATGCATTGAAGCAACTGCCATGTGATTGGTTGACTAGATAATTGCATTAATGAGAAATAGAACAGGTGTTCCTAATAATTCTTTAGGTGAGTGTATATATATATATCCTGCTGATTGTCTTATGCTAAGGACTAACTAAGGCTAATTAAATGAATACATGCATATTATATATTTTGCTTCATGAATAAATGCCTAATTGTATAGGTAATTATCACCAGCTGCATAGAGCTTATCTTTATCTCCCATCATAAATTTAAAAGTAGACAAGGAGGCATCTTCTCAGACTGGTACATTCATGAGAAAAATAACATTAAAGAGCAGAAACCTTTGTATGACCTTACTTTGGCCTACTCAAGACATACAAAATTGTAAATATAGTCGAGCATGGCTCTTAAAGGAAATTAACATCCATCTTGACTAGAATGAATTGGATATCAATGCATTTACCTATGAAAAGGCACAAAAATTCCTTCAGACAGTCTCTGATAGGGGCACGCAGTTTGTTTCCAGATTCTGGAAAGCCTTCTGTTCTCGCTTGGGGGTTCGATTGTCGTTCTCTTCTGCTTTTCACCCGCAGTCGAATGGCCAGACAGAACGCGTCAATCAGAATCTGGAGACATATCTGCGTGTTTTGTGACATAGAATCAGGAGGATTGGTGTTCTTTTTTGTCCCTTGCTGAGTTTGCTTTAAATAACCCGTCGCCAGGAGTCCTCGGATAAGTCGCCATTTTTTGGTGCATATGGGTTTCATCCGCAGTTTGGGAAATTCTCTGGAGAGGGGTCTTCTGGTTTACCTGATGAGGAGAGATTTTCCTCGTCTTTGTCATTTATTTGGCAAAAGATTCAGGGTAATCTGAAGAGGATGAGTGAGAGATATAAGCGTGTGGCGGATAAGAGACGTGTGCCTGGTCTGGACCTGGGTGTGGGTGATCTGGTGTGGTTGTCTACTAGGAATATAAAACTGAAGGTTCCCTCCTGGAAGTTGGGTCCTAAGTTTATTGGGCCTTACAAGATCTTGTCCGTCATCAATATCGTTGCCTTCCGTCTTGATCTTCCTCAGACTTGGAAGATCCATAATGTTTTTCACAAGTCCCTATTAAAACCTTATGTCCAACCCACTGTACCCTCCTCTTTGCCTCCTCCTCCGATTGTTGTTGATGGTAATCTTGAATTTCAGGTCTCTAGGATTGTGGATTCTCGCATTATCCGCAGTACCTCGTTCATTGGGAGGGTTATGGTCCTAAGGAGAGGATGTGGGTCCCAGTGGCGAACATTAAGGCCACTCGTCTTATCAGGGCTTTCCATAGGTCCCATCCTGAGAAGGTGGGCTCTGAGTGTCCGGAGTCCACTCGTAGATGGAGGGGTACTGTCACCGCCAGATCTCTGAGAAGCTCTGACAGACGTTCTTCAGTACCTTTTGCATGATGTTCTTTTGTTTTGGTTTCGCTTTGTCATCTCTTTTCCTTCTCCCAGCTGTCATCTATTTGCACTGATTGCCTCCCTTTATATCCCCTCCCATACTGCCCCACTTTGCGGTTTATACTACTTCCTGGATTGTGCTCACTGCTAGATGCTACAACTGCTGGTTCATCAGATAAGTCTATTCCTTTATTTGTGTTTTCCTGCTGGCTTGATTCTAGGTGACCCTGACTCCCTCCGTATTAAGTGCAGGGAGCCGGTGGTCGTGTCCCCTCACTATTATAGGGTTTTCAGGTGTCACAAAGTCTAGGTACGAGGGCATGCAATTATCTATCATAAAGATCTTTGCATGGGCTGAGCAGTCAGGGAGAGCTCTAGGGCTTTTATAGGGCTCACCCACATGTTCCTTAGTTTGGGATCAAGTCAGTCGGATGTTTATTTGTGACTTCCAGTTTTCTGCAACACCATCCGTGACATTGCCACAGGTGCCTGCTCAATGATTAAGTACCAGGACATAAGGGTCTACCTGTACGCCCTGTGTACGGAAGAGGTTAAGGACCAGGCCATTTTTTGCAAATCTGACCAGTGTCACTTTAAGTGGTGATAACTTTAAAATGCTTTGACTTATCCAGGCCATTCTGAAATAGTTTTTTCATCACATATTGTACTTCATAAAATCATTTTTATTCAAAATTTATTTTTAATACATATTAATACCTACAAAAATAGTTATTACTTTACATTTTCCATATGTCTACTTCATGTTAGGATCATTTTAGGAATGACATTTTATTTTTGGGGGACGTTACAAGGCTTAGAAGTAAATCTTGAATTTTCTCTGACATTTTTAAAATCCAACTTTTTAAAGGACCAGTTCAGGTCTGAAGTCACTTTGTGAGGCTTACATAATAGAAACCCATTCTAGAAACTACACCCCTTAGGGTATTCAAAACTGATTTTACAAACGTCGTTAACCCTTTAGGTGTTCCACAAGAATTAATGGAAAATAGAGATACAATTTCAAAATTTCACTTTTTTTGCAGATTTTCCATTTTAATAAATTTTGTCCAGTTACAAAGCAAGGGTTAACAGCCAAACAAAACTCAATATTTATGGCCCTGATTCTGTAGTTTACAGAAACACCCCATATGTGGTCGTAAACTGCTGTACGGGCACACAGCAGGGCGCAGAAGGAAAGGAATGCCATACGGTTTTTGAAAGGCAGATTTTGCTGGACTGTTTTTTTTTTTACACCATGTCCCATATGAAGCCCCACTGATGCACCCCTAGAGTAGAAATTCCAAAAAAGTCACCCCATTTTAGAAACTAGGGGATAGGGTGGAAGTTTTGTTGGTACTAATTTAGTGTACATATGATTTTTGGTTGCTCTATATTACACTTTTTGTGAGGCAAGATAACAAGAAATACCTGTTTTGGCACCGTTTACTTTTTTTTTGTTAATTACAATATTCATCTGACAGGTTAGATCATGTATTATTTTTATAGAGCAGATTGTCACGGACACGGCGATACCTAATATGCATACAATTTTTTTATTTATGTAAGTTTCACACAATGATTTCATTTTTGAAACAAAAAAAAAATCATGTTTTAGTGTCTCCATAGTCTGAGAGCCATAGTTATTTCAGTTTCCTATCCCCTTGTTTGGTCCCTCACTAGTTTTTCCCTTTTTTTTTTTTGATGGGGGGGCTTTGAGGGTTGGGAGTGTCACGATCATGGTCGTGACTCCTGTAACCACATGCAGTTGCCTGCGGTCTAGCTCTGGTTGTCAATCACAGGTGAGGGCTGTAGTATGTTGCCTCACCTGTGGTTGCCGCTGGCAACATTATTTAAGTGGCAGCATAGCAGCCTGAGCTGTTGCGAGGCAGCTTGCTATGTTGTGCATGCGGTTGCACTTTGCAACGTGTGTTTATATGTGTGCACTTTCCTTGTCTGGTGTGCACGGGGTTTATTGTGTGTGTATTCCCCTTTAAGTTGCTGTCTTCCCTTCCCTGGTGTTGGAAGGGTTAATTCCCTTCTGTGTGTGTGAACACTGAGTGTGTCTGTGTGGGTGTGGCTACTTGGGCCTATATAGCCTCTGCTGAGAGCAGTAGTCAGAGGGGTACTTCAGCCATGGTCTGCTGAAGTCATCCTCCTACTTTATACCATCTGCCAGTGAGGGCCACCCTTGTGGTCATAAATGTTGTTATGTGATGTTAAGTTTATGTTTATGTGGTGTCTGTTATTAGTGCAGCTATGGTTCTGGCTTCCTGTGTGTTTATGTGTGCTGTGTCCTTTTATGTCTGTGTGTGGACTTCAGCACTTGTGTCCAGGGATCCAATCAGTGTGTCTGTGGCAGGTAGGGGTGAAAGTCTTTCACTCTCCTGCCATATCCATAGTCTGTTTATGTTTATATCCCCTTGCAGCTCGGCCAGTTTAGACTCCTGTTTCTCCGCATCCAGGAGGAACAGGTGGTCTACCCAGCTCCTAGTTCAGGGATCAGCGGAGGGCGAGTAGGGATCCGAGGTTCCTGAGCATGAGCCCTCCTACCTTCAAGGTCGGCTCATGCAGCTAGGAGTCAGGGTCAGATTAGGGATGCATTAGGAGGTGACCTGCTCCCTTATTCTGTTGTCCTGGCCGAGCAACGACTAACATCTTGTGGCATCGCACAGCTGAGGCATCCTCAGCCGTGACAATGGCTTTTTTTACACAGTTTTTATTTATATTTTTTCACGGTATTCACCTGAGGGGTTAGGTCGATACGGACGCGGCGATACCTAATATGTATACTTTTTTAAATTTACTTAAGTTTTACACAATAACAGCTTTTTTAAAACAAAAAAAATGATGTTTTAGTGTCTCCATATTCTGAGCCATAGTTTTTTGATTTTTTGGGCAATTGTCTTAGCTAGGGGCTCATTTTTTGCAGGATGAGGTGACAGTTAGATTTGTACTATTTTGGTGCATACGCCTTGTTGATCGCTTACTGTTGTACTTTTTGTGATGTAAGGTGACAAAAAAATTGTTTATTTAGCACAGTTTTATTTTTTTATTTTTTACAGTGTTCATCTGGGGGGTTAGGTCATGTGATATGTTTACAGAGCCGGTCAATACGGACGCGGTGATACCTAATATGTCAATTTATAACTAATTTTTTTTAACTTTATTTGGGGAAAATGACATTTATTTTTACTTGAAACTTAAAATTTTTTGGGGGGAAAACTTTTTTTTTTCAACTTTTTTTTAACTTTATTTTTTGTACCACTTTAGGACTTCAACTTTTGGGGGTCTTATCCAATTTACAATACATTCCAATACTTCTGTATTGGAATGCATTGGCTGTATGAGTAATACTGTGTGTATTACTCATACAGCTTCTGGCCTGTGAGATCCAGGGGGCTGGATCTAACAGGCTCGTCACCGGAAGGCAGCGCCGATGCCTAAGGAAGGCATTGCGCTGCCTTCCATGCCATCGGGTCCCCCCTACAGCTGCATGGGGACCTGATGGCGCCGCCGCCGCCGCATAAGGTAAAAGCCGCAAACTGCAGGTCTGAATTGACGTCACGGGACCCCCCCCCCTCGCATTTAGCCAAGGTGCCTGCTCAATGATTTGAGCAGGCACTGGGTTCCGATCACCGCTCACCGAGCGGCAGTGATTGGAAATACATAGGATGTACCGGTACGCCCTTAAGGATTAGGAAATCAGGGCATACCGATATGCCCTATATCGTTAACAGTGACCTTTAACAGTGACTTTCAGTGATTACCCCTTTAACTGTGACTTTCACAGCGACCGCCCCTTTAACAGTGACTGCCCCTTTAACAGTGACTTTCACAGTGGCCTCCCCTTTAACAGTGACCGCCCATTTAAAAGTGACCTTCACAGTGGCCGCCCCATTAACAGTGAATTTCATAATGACTGACCCTTTACAGTGACTTTCACTGCTTCTTTAACAATGACTTTCACAGTAACCACCCCTTTAACAGTAACTTTCACAATGACTACCCCTTTCACAGTGACGGCCCCTTTAACAGTGACTTTCACAGTGACTGCCCCTTTAACAGTAACCGCCCCATTAACAGTGACTTTCATAATGACTGCCCCTTTAACAGTAACCGCCCCATTAACAGTGACTTTCATAATGACTGCCCCTTTAACAGTGACTTTCACAGTGGCCGCCCCTTTAACATTGACTTTTACAGTGACCTCCCCTGTAACAGTAACCGACCCTTTAACAGTGACTGCCCCTTTAACAGTGACTTTCCCAGTGACCGACCCTTTAACAGTAACTTTCACTTTGACTGCCCCTTTAACAGTGGCTGCCCCTATAACAGTGACTTTCAAAGTGGCAGCCCCTTTAACAGTGACTTTAACAGTGACCTCCCCTTTAACAGTAACCTCCCCTTTAACAGTGACTTTCACAGTGACTGCCCCCTTTAACTCCTTAAGGACCTTGCTCATTTTCACCTTAAGGACCAGGCCATTTTTTGCAAATCTGACCAGTGTCACTTTATGTGGTGATAACTTTAAAAGGCTTTTACTTAATCAAGTCATTCTGAGATTGTTTTTTCGTCACATATTGTACTTAATGAGACTGGTAAAGTAGAGTAAAAAAAAAAAAAAAAAAGTATTTATAAAGAAAATACCAAATTTACCAAAAATTTACAAATATTTGCAAATTTCCATGTTTCAATTTCTCTAATTCTCTAATACATAGTAATACCTACAAAAATAGTTATTTCTTTACATTCCTCATATGTCCACTTCATATTTGGATCATTTTGGCAATGACATTTTATTTTTTGGGGATGTTACGAGGCTTAGAAGTTTGGAAGCAAATCGTGAAATTTTTAAGAAATTTTCAAAAACCCACTTTTTAAAAACCAGTTCAGGTCTGAAGTCACTTTGTGAGGCTTACATAATAGAAACCACCTAAAAATGACCCCATTCTAGAAACTACACCACTCAAGGTATTCAAAACAGATTTTACAAACATCGTTAACCCTTTAGGTGGTCCACAAGAGTTAATAGCAAATGTAGATAAAATTTCAGAATTTTTATTTTTTTGGGCAATTTTTCCATTTTAATCCAGTTTTTACAGTAACAAAGCAAGGGTTAACAGCCAAACAAAACTCAATATTTATTGCCCTGATTCTGTAGTTTGCAGAAACACCCCATATGTGGCCGTAAACTACTGTACGGGCACATGGTAGGGCGTAGAGGGAAAGAAGCGCAGTCTGGTTTTTGGAAGGCAGATTTTGCTGGACTGGTTTATTTACACTATGTCCCATTTGAAGCCCCCCTGATGCACCCCAGAGTAGAAATTCCATAAAAGTGACCCCATTTTGGAAACTACGGGATAAGGTGGCAATTTTGTTATTTTTAGGGTACATATGATTTTTGGTTGCTCTATATTACATTTTTCTGAGGCAAGGTTACCAAAAATAGAAATTCTGAAATTTCATCTCCAGTTGCCATAAACTGTTGAGGAACACCTAAAGGGTTAATAAAGTTTTAAAATCAGTTTTAAATAGCTTGAGGGGTTTAGTTTCTTAGATGGGGTCACTTTTATGGAGTTTCTACTCTAGGGGTGCATCAGGGGTTCTTCAAATGGGACATGGTGCCAAAAAAAAAGACCATCAAAATCTGCCTTCCAGAAGCCATACGGCGTTCCTTTCCTTCTGCAGTATTTTTATAAAGCAGATTCTTACGGACACGGCGATACCTAATATGTCTACTTTTTTACAATTTATTTAGGTTTTACACTATATTAACCTTTTTATAAAGAAAAAAAATACATTTTAGTATCTCCATAGTCTAAGAGTCCGTTTTTTTAAAATAGTTTTTAGCCGATTATCTTAGGTAGGGGCTAATTTTTTTGTGGCATGAGTGGACGGTTTTATTGGCACTATTTTGGGGGGCATATGACTTTTTGATCGCTTGCTATTACACTATTTGTGATGTAAGATGACAAAAAAAAATCTTTTTTTGCACAGTGTTTATTTTATTTATTTGACCAGGTTCATCTGAGGGGTTAGGTAATTATAGAGCAGATTATTACGGATTCGGCGATACCTAATATGTCTACTTTTTTTTATTTATTTTAGTTTTACTAAATAATATTTTTAAAAAAAAAAAATTTGTTTTGTTTTAGTGTCTCAAGTCTGAGAACCAATTGTCAGTGGCTAAATGGAATTAAAATTGGGGAAGGGGATTATAAATTTAGTACTCCATGGAAGTGTGGTACTCCCTGAAGCAACCAATAATACAAAGGCCCGAATGATCGGTGTCCTTTCGTATCCCCCTCCTATTTTTGGGTCCGTCACTTCTTTCCAGTATGGGGGACCACACCTGGAAAGTGTTGGCCAGGGACGATCCGGGCGCCTCCAGTTCCCGAGGTACTCCGGCCTGCTCTTTCCCGGTCAGAAAAGATCAGGGCCTTGAGGACTGCCTCATAGAACTGTAGGAAATTCCCTGTGTTGCCAGCGCTCCGGGACAGCACAAAAGAGTTGTACAAGGCAACTTGTACCAAGTAGACCGCAACTTTTTTGTACCATGCCCGGGTTTTTCGCATGGCATTATATGGCTTGAGGACTTGATCAGAGAGATCAACTCCTCCCATATACCGATTGTAGTCAACGATACAATTGGGCTTGAGGACCATAATGCAGGCATTTCCGGATGGCATCAAACCGGGTACGTGTCATGGCCGTACTGTAAAGTGGGGTCTGGTAGGGGGCTCAGGTGGACTTTACTGGTGGGCCGGAAAACTAGTACGAGCTGCTTGTACTAGTGTGGGCCACAGGGTCCCTGTCATGTCGGTCCCCTTGCTCTGCCTGGCAGCATCTCCGTTTGATGATAAGGAGGACGCGGATGACAAAAGGAAAGTGAGCCATCCTCGTCCTCACTGGGGCTCTCGGAGTCGGAGGCAAGCTGGGCGTATGCCTCCTCGGCCGAGAACATCCAGCGGGCCATAGGGGAGTGTGTGTGTGCGTGTGTGGAAATATTTATTTAGTGTGTGTGTGTGTGTGGGGGCACGGGTGTTTGCGTACTTATCCCTAAAACTAACAGAAAAAAAAAAAGACTAAATAAAAAAAAGCCAGAAAATTTGAAAAAATAACATTAAAACTCGCTGATCAGCCGTCCGAAGCTGATCAGTGGTGGGGTGTGGCCGGACGCTAAGAGTGCCAGCCACAGTCAGCGTACGCAGAAAAAATACTGCTTGCGCCCCAAAAAATGTGTGTTTGTGGGGGGGGGGGCAGATGGCAAGCTGCAGCACCCCTGGGGGGTCTAGGGTCACACAGCTGTGCTGTGGACCCCAGACACCCGATTAGGGTGATGCAAAAATAAAACTTAATTTTTTATTTTTCCACTAAACTATCCCTGAATATCCCTTCCTAGCCTAACCTGTCCCTAACCTTTCCCTAAGTACCTTTTGGTGCCAGATGGCACTGTGGAGGGTCATAAGGGGTTGTTGGGCACAAATCCAATGCAGGCTCCTCTCTCCTCGCACCCAATCAAAAGCGATCCTGAGAGGTGATGTCAGGACCCACCCCGCGTATTATCCCAGGGTGCCTGCTGATTGATTTCAGCAGGCACCCAGTTCCGATCACCGCCCACCGCGCGGCGGTGATCAGAGATACACATGATTTATCGGTACGTCATGTGTCCCCAACAGGTTAATAGTGACCCTGCCCCCTTAACAATGACCTCCACAGCATCCGCCCCTTTAACAGTTACCTCCACAGCACCCGCCCCTTTAACAGTAACCTCCACAGTGCCCACCCCTTTAACAGTAACCACACAGTGCCCGCCTCTTTAACAGTGACCTTCCCAGCACCTGCCCCTTTAATAATGGCCTCCACAGTGCTCGCCCCTTTAACAGTGACCTCCACAGTGCCCACCCCTTTAACAGTGATTTCCATAGCTCCCTGCCCATTTAACAGTGACCTCTAAAGTGCCCGCCTCTTTAACAGTGACCTCCACAGCACCCACCCCTTTAACAACGACCTACACAACGCCCTGCCCCTTTAACAGTGACCTCCACAGTGCCTAGCATTAAAATGCTAGGGCTACATGACAACATTTGAAGAATTATAGGCTATGGTGTCGCACTGCGACATGTGACATGCAGCTACTGTGACACGATAGTCGTAAAAAATCCATCCAAGATGGATGCATGTGGCAGCGTAGTTGTGCCCTATCTTTCGTGTAACTCATTGTCTTCCTGTAGCCAAGTTGACCTACAGCAGTGAAAAAAAATGGCTGGGTTGTTATGGAAACCTGGAGTAAAATTGTGTGTATGGCAGTTGGGATTTGAAGAAAAAGACTTGCAGGTTTGTATTGGCTAATGCAGGTCATTTTTTGGGAATATCTCAGGAACGGTACGTCCTAAAGAGCAGAGACCCGGTATAAAATCTTCCCGGACACCTGATGTACCTGTGTGCCAAATTTGGTGAAGATCGGTCCAGTTGTTTGGCCGCACATAAAGAAGAGACAGACGTCCAGACAGACAAACTCACTAATATATTTCATCTATTTCATTTAATGTTTGTGTGAGTCATTAAAAGATATCTACAGTATCCCCCATAACAGTGACCTCTACAGTACCCCAACCCCTTAACACTGACCGACCCCACAGTGCCCCACCTCCTTAACCACCTCAGCCCCCATAGCTTAAACACCCTTAAAGACCAGGCCACTTTTTACACTTCTGACCTACACTACTTTCACCGTTTATTGCTCGGTCATGCAACTTACCACCCAAATGAATTTTACCTCCTTTTCTTCTCACCAATAGAGCTTTCATTTGGTGGTATTTCATTGCTGCTGACATTTTAACTTTTTTTGTTATTAATCGAAATTTAAAGATTTTTTTGCAAAAAAATGACATTTTTCACTTTCAGTTGTAAGATTTTGCAAAAAAAAACGACATCCATATATAAATTTTGCTCTAAATTTATTGTTCTACATGTCTTTGATAAAAAAAAAATGTTTGGGTAAAAAAAAAATGGTTTGGGTAAAAGTTATAGCGTTTACAAACTATGGTACAAAAATGGGAATTTCCGCTTTTTGAAGCAGCTCTGACTTTCTGAGCACCCGTCATGTTTCCTGAGGTTCTACAATGCCCAGACAGTACAAACACCCCACAAATGACCCCATTTCGGAAAGTAGACACCCTAAGGTATTCGCTGATGGGCATAGTGAGTTCATAGAACTTTATATTTTTTGTCACAAGTTAGCGGAAAATGATGATTTTATTTTTTTTTTTCTTACAAAGTCTCATATTCCACTAACTTGTGACAAAAAATAAAAACTTCCATGAACTCACTATGCCCATCAGCGAATACCTTGGGGTGTCATCTTTCCAAAATGGGGTCACTTGTGGGGTAGTTATACTGCCCTGGCATTCTAGGGGCCCAAATGTGTGGTAAGGAGTTTGAAATCAAATTCTGTAAAAAAAAGGCTGGTGAAATCCGAAAGGTGCTCTTTGGAATGTGGGCCCCTTTGCCCACCTAGGCTGCAAAAAAGTGTCACACATGTGGTATCTCCGTATTCAGGAGAAGTTGGGGAATGTGTTTTGGGGTGTCATTTTACATATACCCACGCTGGGTGAGAGAAATATCTTGGCAAAAGACAACTTTGTATAAAAAAAATGGGAAAAGTTGTCTTTTGATGCGCAAAGGGGCCCACATTCCTTTTATGAGGGCATTTTTAGACATTTGGATCCCAGACTTCTTCTCACGCTTTAGGGCCCCTAAAATGCCAGGGCAGTATAAATACCCCACATGTGACCCCATTTTGGAAAGAAGACACCCCAAGGTATTCAATGAGGGGCATGGCGAGTTCATAGAAATTATATTTTTTTGGCACAAGTTAGCGGAAATTGATTTTATTTATTTTTTTCTCACAAAGTCTCCCTTTCCGCTAACTTGGGACAAAAATTTCAATCTTTCATGGACTCAATATGCCCCTCACGGAATACCTGGGGGTGTCTTCTTTCCGAAATGGGGTCACATGTGGGGTATTTATACTGCCCTGGCATTCTAGGGGCCCTAAAGCGTGAGAAGAAGTCTGGAATATAAATGTCTAAAATTTTTTACGCACTTGGATTCCGTGAGGGGTATGGTGAGTTCATGTGAGATTTAATTTTTTGACACAAGTTAGTGGAATATGAGACTTTGTAAGAAAAAAAATAATAATTTCCGCTAACTTGGGCCAAAAAAATGTCTGAATGGAGCCTTACAGAGGGGTGATCAATGACAGGGGGGTGATCAATGACAGGGGGGTGATCAATGACAGGGGGTGATCAGGGAGTCTATATGGGGTGATCACCCCCCCTATAAGGCTCCAGTCAGATGTCCGTATGTGTTTTGCGGATCCGATCCATGTATCCGTGGATCCGTAAAAATCATACGGACATCTGAATGCAGCCTGACAGGGGGGGTGATCAATGACAGGGGGGTGATCAGGGAGTCTATATGGGGTGATCACCCCCCCTGGAAGGCTCCAGGGAGACGCCTGTATGTGTTTTGCGGATCCGATCCGTCTATCAGTGGATCCGTAAAAATCATGCGGACATCTGAATGGAGCTTTACAGGGGGTGATCAATGACAGGGGGGTGATCAGGGAGTCTATATGGGGTGATCACCACAGTCATTGATCACGCCCCTGTAAGGCTCCATTCAGACGTCCGTATGCGTTTTGCGGATCCGATCCAAAAATCATGCGGACGTCTGAATGGAGCTTTACAGGGGGGTGATCAATGACAGGGGGGTAATCAATGACAGGGGGTTGATCAGGGAGTCTATATGGGGTGATCACCACAGTCATTGATCACGCCCCTATAAGTGTCACGGAACCATGAACCAGACGTACAACAAGAGATAAGTGAAAATAAGAAGGCTTTATTGAAAATAAAGCTGTAAAGCAAAAAGTCCAAACGAATGGTGAAACCGAAGCAGAGTCTTTGAGAGGCCAGAGATCAGGAACCAGAAGGGTAGTCAGGCGAAGCCAGGATCAGGAACCAGCAGGGTAGTCAGACGAAGCCAGGATCAGGAACCAGCAGGGTAGTCAGACGAAGCCAGGATCAGGAACCAGAAGCAGCAGCAGTCTTAGAAGCATGTGAACACAGGAGGACCAAGCAAGGAACTGAAGCCACAGACCTCCTATATATGAGCTAGGCATCCAGCTCCTCCCAGTGGGAAGGAGGAGCCGCAGGGTGGAAGGCTACAAGAAACCCAGAAACCAAGATGGCCGCCAGCACATGTCAAACGAAGGAGAACAGCAAGAAGGTAAGACCATGACAGTACCTCCCCCTCAAGGGCCCCTCCTCCGCGAAGCAAAAAACGGTTTCTGAGGGAAGCGTGCGTGGAAGGCTCGGAGCAAGGCAGGAGCATGGACATCTGCGGAGGGAACCCAGGAACGCTCCTCTGGACCATAACCACGCCAATGGACCAAAAACTGCACCCGACCGCGGACCAGGCGTGAGTCCAGGATATTGCTCACCTCATACTCCTCATGATTGCCCACTCGGACCGGACGAGGCAGAGGAACCGAGGAAGTGAAACGATTACACACCAGTGGCTTCAACAGGGAGACATGAAACACGTTAGAGATCCGCATGCCAGGAGGAAGCGCAAGGGCATAGGCTACCGGGTTTACCCTGCGAAGCACTCGGAAGGGACCAACAAAGCGAGGCGCCAGCTTGGGAGTGGGCACTCGAAGGTTGAGGTTGCGGGTGGACAACCATACACGGTCTCCGACCTGGTAGGAAGGAGCAGGCGCTCGTCTGCGATCAGCCTGGAGTCTCTGGCGCTGCGCAGAGGCCTCAAGGGACTTCTGGATCTGTACCCAAGAAGCACGTAGGACGGAAAGGTGATCCTCCACAGCCGGAATATCCTGGGGAGAGAATACCTCCGGTAACACGGCAGGTTGGAACCCATAATTGGCCATGAAGGGAGACGTCCCAGAGGAAGAGTTCACCGCCGTGTTCCTGGCAAACTCAGCCCAAGGCAGAAGGTCAACCCAATTGTCTTGGTGATCGGAGACATAGCAACGAAGGAATTGCTCCAAGGCCTGATTGGATCGTTCTGCGGCCCCATTGGACTGAGGGTGGTAGGCCGAGGAGAAGGAGAGATGAATCCCCAACTGGGAGCAAAAGGCGCGCCAGAACCTGGACACAAACTGACTCCCCCTATCCGACACAATCTCCTTGGGCAAACCGTGCAATCGGAAGACCTCCCTGGCAAAAATCGTGGCCAACTCTTGTGCAGAGGGTAACTTCTTGAGAGGAACACAGTGGCACATTTTGGAAAACCGATCCACAATCATGAGAATGACCGTATGGCCTCTGGATGCAGGGAGGTCCACAATGAAATCCATCCCCAGGTGTGACCATGGGCGCTCCCCGGTGGCTATGGGTTGCAGAAGGCCCAACGGAAGGTGCCGAGGGGACTTACTCTGGGCACAAACGGAGCATGCCGCTACATATGCGGCGATGTCGGAACGTAGGGAAGGCCACCAGAACAGACGTGAAACAGCCCAGGACAGCTGATTCTTTCCAGGATGCCCCGCGGTCTTGGAGTTATGGTAGGTTCGCAACAACCGAGTGCGCAACTCCTCAGGCACAAAACATCTGCCGTTGGGTCTCCCAGAGGGAGCACCAGATTGAGCCGCCAAAATCTGCTCACCCAGGGGAGAGGTCAGGCTGGTGCGAATGGCGGCCAGGATCTGATTCGGAGGTATGACCGAAGTCGGAATCGACTCCTCCCTGGACAGCTCGGAGTACTGCCGTGATAGGGCATCCGCCCTGATGTTCTTGGAACCGGGTAGGTAGGAGACCACGTAATTAAAACGTGACAAGAACAGAGCCCATCTGGCCTGACGTGGTGTCAATCTCTTGGCCTCAGAAAGGTAGGTCAGATTCTTATGGTCCGTCAGGATGAGAACCGGAACCACCGAACCCTCGAGCAAGTGCCTCCATTCTTTAAGGGCCTGCACGATGGCCAATAACTCCCTGTCACCAATCTGATAGTTGCACTCCGCGGAAGACAGTTTCCGGGAGTAAAACCCACAAGGAAGCAGAGGACCCTCTGGTGTTCTACGCTGAGACAGAAGGGCGCCTACTCCCGTCTCAGACGCGTCCACCTCGAGGACAAAGGGCAACCCAGGGTTGGGATGCGACAGAATCGGAGCCGACACAAAAGCGGACTTTAGGGCCTCAAAAGCTCGGATGGCCTCGAGCGGCCAGACCTGGGAATTACTGCCCTTCCTGGTCAGATCCGTGAGAGGCTTGGCCAGCATGGAAAAGTCCCTGATGAACTTCCGATAATAATTGGCGAAGCCCAAAAAGCGCTGCAGGGAACGAAGACCACTGGGCTGGGGCCACTGTAAGACAGCCGAAACCTTCTCAGGATCCATGGAGAACCCCTCAGCGGAAATGATGTAACCTAAGAAGGTTACCTGGGATCGGTGAAATTCGCATTTCTCAAGCTTACCGAACAGCTTGTTCTCTCGTAACCGTTGCAACACTGGTCTGACATCCAGAATGTGGGCCTCCATGGATTCAGAATATACCAAGATGTCATCCAAATAGACCACCACACACTGCTGCAACAGGTCACGGAAAACATCGTTGATGAATTCCTGAAAGACTGCGGGCGCATTGCACAACCCAAAGGGCATAACCAAGGATTCATAATGACCGGTCCTGGTGTTAAACGCGGTCTTCCACTCATCGCCCGCCTTGATCCTTACCAGGTTATATGCCGCCCTCAGGTCGAGTTTGGTAAAGACCGTGGCCCCTTTAAGGCGATCGAACAGCTCGGAAATCAAGGGTATCGGGTAAGCGTTCTTGATCGTGATGCGATTGAGACCCCTGTAATCGATGCAAGGCCTCAACTCACCGCCCTTCTTTTTCACAAAGAAAAATCCAGCCCCTGCCGGGGACGAGGATTTGCGAATGTGTCCGCGTGAAAGCGCCTCCCTCACGTACTCCTCCATGGCCTCATTCTCCGCTACCGACAGTGGATAGACTTTGCCACGAGGAGGAACGGCACCAGGTTGTAACTCTATGGCACAATCGTATGGGCGGTGCGGAGGTAGGGCAACCGCGCGCACCTTATCGAATACATCCCGGTACTCCTCGTATTCAGGAGGCAACAGAGAGTCCGAGGAAGTACACAGCAACTTGACAGACCCATGGATGCAACTAGCCCCACACTGCGGTGACCACGAGAGGATCTCGGCCGATCTCCAATCGAAAGTCGGATTATGCTTCTGGAGCCAGGGGTAGCCCAAGACCACCGAGTAGTGTGGAGACGAAATAACCTGGAGGCAGACCGACTCTCTGTGAACGGCACCAATGGCTATCCCCACTGGAAGGGTCTCATGAGTCACGTGTGACGACAGAAGGGGTCTGCCGTCTATCGCCTCAAGAGCCAGTGGGGAACCTCGAGCCTGCAGAGGAATGGAATTGGCGGCAGCGAACACACTATCAATGAACAAACCACCAGCACCAGAGTCCACCAACGCCTGGGTCGTCACCGAGCCCCCGACCCAGGAGAGGACAACAGTGATCAGTGGTTTGTCAACACGGGAAACCGGGGACGAGGAGACTCCACCCAAGATCTGCCCCCGACAGGATCTCAGGTGCGAGCGTTTCCCGGACGGTTCGGACATGCCAACCGAAAATGCCCACCGAGACCACAGTACATGCATCGACCCTCGCGTCTCCGGAGTACACTCTCCCCCTCGGACAGGCGAGCAAACCCCAGCTGCATGGGTTCACCCCCAGACAAGTCATCCCCAGGAGGCGTGGGAGGAGAGGGAGGCACGGGTGGGACAGCAAACGTAGGCGCCAATCTGTTAGAAGACCTCCGCAGGCTCTCCTTAAAGGAAGATCTCTCCCTGAGTCTGGTGTCAATCAAAATCAGGAAAGAAATAAGAGACTCGAGCTCCACTGGTAGGTCCTTAGCTGCAACCTCATCCTTCAAGGCATCCGAGAGACCATGAGAGAAAGCAGCGACCAGAGCCTCATTATTCCAGCCCACCTCTGCTGCCAGGGTACGAAACTCAATGGCGTATTCAGCTACGGATCGTGAACCCTGTCTGATGGACATAAGGAGCTTCGCAGCAGAGGCAGCACGAGCCGGCACATCGAATACCTTCCGAAGAGAAGCAACAAAACCGGAAAACTCGGCAACCACCGGATTGTTGTTCTCCCATAAAGGGCTGGCCCAGGCCAAGGCCTTGTCCGAGAGCAGCGAGATCAAGAAGCCCACCTTTGATCTCTCAGTAGGAAAGGCATGTGGCAGCAACTCGAAATAAATGCCCACCTGGTTAAGGAAACCTCGGCACTGAGTTGGCTCTCCCCCAAAGCGCTGTGGAAGAGGGGCAGAACCGGTCATACCCCGAAACACCGCAGGCGCAACAACAGGTGTCGGGGTAGACTCTGGCGCAACAACCGGAGCGGCAGTAGGAGCGACAACCGACCCAACGGCAACGGGAGCGAAATGAGCCGTGCGTTCAAGCAGGGTTTGCAACGCCACAGCGAACCGACCCAACAGGTGATCCTGCTGATCAAGTCTGGCAACCAGCATGGGTAGCGAGGATGGCCCTGTACCGTCAGAACTCATGGCTTGGTCCTAATGTCACGGAACCATGAACCAGACGTACAACAAGAGATAAGTGAAAATAAGAAGGCTTTATTGAAAATAAAGCTGTAAAGCAAAAAGTCCAAACGAATGGTGAAACCGAAGCAGAGTCTTTGAGAGGCCAGAGATCAGGAACCAGAAGGGTAGTCAGGCGAAGCCAGGATCAGGAACCAGCAGGGTAGTCAGACGAAGCCAGGATCAGGAACCAGCAGGGTAGTCAGACGAAGCCAGGATCAGGAACCAGAAGCAGCAGCAGTCTTAGAAGCATGTGAACACAGGAGGACCAAGCAAGGAACTGAAGCCACAGACCTCCTATATATGAGCTAGGCATCCAGCTCCTCCCAGTGGGAAGGAGGAGCCGCAGGGTGGAAGGCTACAAGAAACCCAGAAACCAAGATGGCCGCCAGCACATGTCAAACGAAGGAGAACAGCAAGAAGGTAAGACCATGACAATAAGGCTCCATTCAGACGTCCGTATGCGTTTTGCGGATCTGATCCATCTATCAGTGGATCCGTAAAAATCATGCGGACGTCTGAATGGAGCTTTACAGGGGGGTGATCAATGACAGGGGGGTAATCAATGACAGGGGGGTAATCAATGACAGGGGGGTCTATATGGGTTGATCAGGGGCGATCAGGGGCTAATAAGGGTTTAATAAGTGACAGGGGGGGTGTAGTGTAGTGTGGTGCTTGGTGCTACATATTGCTGAGCTATCTGTGTCCTCTGGTGGTCGATCCAAACAAAAGGGACCACCAGAGGACCAGGTAGCAGGTATATTAGACGCTGTTATCAAAACAGCGTCTAATATACCTGTTAGGGGTTAAAAAAATCACATCTCCAGCCTGCCAGCGAACGATCGCCGCTGGCAGGCTGGAGATCCACTCGCTTACCTTCCGATCCTGTGAACGCACGCGCCTTCACAGGAAATCTCGCGAGAGGACGCACCGGCGCGTCCACCCAGAAGAGCAGGGCCGCCGCAAAGACGCAATCCTGCGTACGGCGGTCCCGAGGAGGTTAAAATGGGATCTCCAGAGCAGCCTATCCCCTTAACTTAACAGTGAGTTTCATAGCACACCACTCCCTCGACAGTGACCTATTCCGGGGACCGTCCCCTTAACAGTGACCTATACAGAACCCCATCCCTTAACACTGACCTCCATAGGGGATCATCCCCTTATCTGTGACCTCCACTGTTCCCTGCTCCCTTAACAGAGACCTCCACAGCACCTGTCCCCTTAACAGTAACATCCCAGTGAACACCACTTTAACATTGACCTCAACAGTGCCTGCCCCTTTAACAGAGAGCTCCACAGCATCTGCCCCTTTAATAGTGGCCCCTGCCCCCTTAACAGTGACCTCCACAGCAGCTGCCCCTTTAATAGTGGCCCCTGACCTCCTAACAGTGACCTCCACAGCGCCCTGCCACTTTAAGGCTATGGCTACACAACGACATGTGTCGGCTTTGCATGGGTATATTTCATCTATTTCATTTTATGTTTCCGTGTGCTGTAAAAAATATATCAACAGTTTCCCCCATAACAATGACCTCTACAGTACCCGTCTCTTTAACAATGACCTCCACAGTGCTCACCCCTTTACCATTGACCTCCACAGTGTCCGCCCCTTTAGCAATGACCGCCCCTTTAGCATTGACCACCCCTTTAACAGTGCCTGCCCCTTTAACAGTGATCTCCACAGTGCCCCCCCTTTAACAGTGACCCCCACTTTAGCATTGACCACCCCTTTTACAGTGAGCTTCATAGTGGCCGCCCCTTTAACAGTGACCGCCCCCTTTAACAGTGACTTTCACAGTGACCGCCCCCTTTAACAGTGACTTTCACAGTGACTGCACCTTTAACATTGACTTTTACAGTGACCGCCCCCTTGACAGTGACCGCCCCTTTAACAGTGACTTTCACAGTGACTGCCCCTTTAACAGTGACTTTCACAGTGACTGCCCCATTAACAGTGACTTTCACAGTGACTGCCCCATTAACAGTGACTTTCACAGTGACTGCCCCTTTAACAGTGACTTTCACAGTTACCTCCCCTTTAACAGTGACTTTCACAGTGACCGTCCCTTTACCACTGACCGCCCCTTTAACAGTGACTTTCACAGTGACTGCCCCTTTAACAGTCACTTTCACAGTGACCGCACCTTTTACAGTGACTTTCACAGTGACCGCCCCTTTAACAGTAACCGCCCCTTTAACAGTGACCTACACAGTTCCCGCCCCTTTAACAGTGACTTTCACAGTGACTGCCCCTTTAACAGTAACCGCCCCTTTAACAGTGACTTTCACAGTGCCCGCCCATTTAATAACAGCGACCTCCAAAGTGCCCACCCATTTAATAACAGTGACTTCCACAGTGCCTGCCCCTTTAATAACAGTGACCTCCACTGTGCCCGCCCCTTTAAAAACAGTGACCTCCAGAGTGCCTACCCCTTTAAGCAGTAAAGAAAAATGGCTGGGTTGTTATGAAAACCTGGCGTGGTTTCCATAAGATTCGCCAGGTTTTCTTTGAAGAAGTTCTGCAAGTGTGAGCTGAGAGAATCTACATTCTGTTTTTTAGCTAACAGACTCTTATTTAACCTCCAGGTCCCAGGTGTTTTCTGATGTGGGCCAAACTGAAGTTTAATTCGAAGGGGCGCATGGTCTGAAAGAAGCATAGGTTCATATTTAATATTCTTAACACTACCAATATCTCTTTGTCCCATAAGTATATAGTCAATTCTTGAGTAGGATTGATGTACTTTTGAAAAATATGAATAATCTCTGGCTGTCGGGTGTGCCGCTCTCCAGACATCTACAAGTAGCTATTGCTGAAATAATTTTTTAATCTTTTTAAGTCTGCGGAATGGTACACTCGATTTGCCAAGGGAGGTATCCACACCGGGCTCTAATGCGATATCAAAGTCTCCTCCTACAATCAGGGTTCCTTCCAAAAATGGCTCTAATTTATTAAAAACTAGTTTAAAAAAGGAGGGTTGTTTATCATTTGGGGCATATACACTGCTCAAAAAAATAAAGGGAACACAAAAATAACGCATCCTAGATCTGAATTAATTAAATATTCTTCTGAAATACTTTGTTCTTTACATAGTTGAATGTGCTGACAACAAAATCACACAAAAATAAAAAAATGGAAATCAAATTTTTAACCCATGGATGTCTGGATTTGGAGTCACACTCAAAATTAAAGTGGAAAAACACACTACAGGCTGATCCAACTTTGATGTAATGTCCTTAAAACAAGTCAAAATGAGGCTCAGTAGTGTGTGTGGCCTCCACGTGCCTGTATGACCTCCCTACAATGCCTGTGCATGCTCCTGATGAGGTGGCGGACGGTCTCCTGAGGGATCTCCTCCCAGACCTGGACTAAAGTATCTGCCAACTCCTGGACAGTCTGTGGTGCAACGTGACGTTGGTGGATAGAGCGAGACATGATGTCCCAGATGTGCTCAATTGGATTCAGGTCTGGGGAACAGGCGGGCCAGTCCATAGCATCAATGCCTTCATCTTGCAGGAACTGCTGACACACTCCAGCCACATGAGGTCTAGCATTGTCTTGCATTAGGAGGAACCCAGGGCCAACCGCACCAGCATATGGTCTCACAAGGGGTCTGAGGATCTCATCTCGGTACCTAATGGCAGTCAGGCTACCTCTGGCGAGCACATGGAGGGCTGTGCGGCCCTCCAAAGAAATGCCACCCCACACCATTACTGACCCAATGCCAAACCGGTCATGCTGGAGGATGTTGCAGGCAGCAGAACATTCTCCACAGCGTCTCCAGACTCTGTCACATCTGTCACATGTGCTCAGTGTGAACCTGCTTTCATCTGTGAAGAGCACAGGGCGCCAGTGGCGAATTTGCCAATCTTGGTGTTCTCTGGCAAATGCCAAACGTCCTGCACGGTGTTGGGCTGTAAGCACAACCCCCACCTGTGGACATCGGGCCCTCATATCACCCTCATGGAGTCTGTTTCTGAAGGTTTGAGCAGACACATGCACATTTGTGGCCTCCTGGAGGTCATTTTACAGGGCTCTGGCATTGCTCCTCCTGTTCCTCCTTGCACAAAGGCGGAGGTAGCGGTCCTGCTGCTGGGTTGTTGCCCTCCTACGGCCTCCTCCACGTCTCCTGATGTACTGGCCTGTCTCCTGGTAGCGCCTCCATGCTCTGGACACTACGCTGACAGACACAGCAAACCTTCTTGCCACAGCTCGCATTGATGTGCCATCCTGGATAAGCTGCACTACCTGAGCCACTTGTGTGGGTTGTAGACTCAGTCTCATGCTACCACTAGAGTGAAAGCACCGCCAGCATTCAAAAGTGACCAAAACAACAGCCAGGAAGCATAGGAACTGAGAAGAGTCTGTGGTCACCACCTGCAGAACCACTCCTTTATTGGGGGTGTCTTGCTAATTGCCTATAATTTCCACCTGTTGTCTATCCCATTTGCACAACAACATGTGAAATTGATTGTCACTCAGTGTTGCTTCCTAAGTGGACAGTTTGATTTCACAGAAGTGTGATTGACTTGGAGTTACATTGTGTTGTTTAAGTGTTCCCTTTATTTTTTTGAGCAGTGTATATTGACAACAGTGAACCATCTGGGTCTACCAGAGTCTATTTTTGATTAAATCTTATATGTTTACTTAATATTATAGATGCCCCTTTCCTTTTTTGGGAGGGTGTACAAGCATTGTACCATTGCGTATAGAATAGATTTTTATTTATTGCGTATAGGATTTCTTGAAGTGCGTCTCCTGCAAAAAAAGGACATCTATCTTTTCCTTTTGAAATAGTTTTAAGATGTGACTTCTTTTGGATGGTATATTCAAACTGTTTACATTATAAGTAGGGTTGAGCGAACCCGAACTATAAAGTTTTTGGACCCCGAACCCGAACATTTCAGTAAAAGTTCGGGTTCAGTGTTTGGCAAGCAGCCAATCAATGGTTCGGTGTTCGGCAGAGCAGCCAATCAACAAGTGTTTAACTGTGTGACCTTAGAAGCCATCACAGCCATGCCTCTATATAAGCTGGAGTCATGTAGCACTGCACGTCACTCTGCTGTGCTTAGTGTTTGGAGAGGATGCTGCTGTGAGGGAGAGAATAGGACAGAATCTGTTATTAGAACTCCAATTGAACTCAGCGATCTACATAGATTTAGTTGTGTGGGTGCAGTGCACAATCTTTTTACCCTGCCCTGAGCCCAGTGACAGAGAAAAATAACTTTTATCCATCTGTTAGTTAAGTGGGCGGCGGCGGCCATTGTATGCAAGCTCAGTGCACCAGCACTGCATCTGAGCTTTTGTGACATTCAAATCCAAGCTTGAAATACTGCAATAATAATCTGGTTTTAAAACACAATTTTACAGCCCTTGCTGCATCTGCACGTGTTAAAATCAAGCGTTATATACAGCTTTCATATTCTGTTAGTAAAAAAACACCCTTTTTTGGGAAAATACTTAATATTGCAGCCCTTGCTGCATGTGATTGTTAAAAACAAGTTTTAAAAACTTCAATAATTTTCTGGCAATAACCTTTATTTTGGGCCTCTGCAGCATTAGTCAGTGTGTAATTTAGGCTAGAAATACAGCTATAATTTTCTGGGTTTCAACCCCTTAGGGATCGGGCTCATTTTCACCTTAAGGACCAGGCCATTTTTTGCAAATCTGACCAGTGTCGCTTTATGTGGTGATAACTTTGAAACGCTTTGACTTATCCAGGCCATTCTGAGATAGTTTTTTCGTCACATATTGTACTTCATGACACTTCATGACATGATAAGGCTTAGAAGTTTAGAAGCAAATCTTGAAATTTTTCAGAAATTTTCAAAAACCTACTTTTTAAGGACCAGTTCAGGTCTGAAGTCACTTTGTGAGCCTTACATAATAGAAACCACCCCATATGTGGTCATAAACTGCTGTACGGGCACACGGCAGGGTGCAGAAGGAAAGGAATGCCATACGGTTTTTGGAAGCCAGATTTTGCTGGACTGGTTTTTTGACACCATGTCCCATTTGAAGCCCCCCTGATGCACCCTTAGAGTAGAAACTCCAAAAAAGTGCCCCCATTTTAGAAACTACGGGATAGGGTGGCAGTTTTGTTGGTACTAGTTAAGAGTACATATGATTTTTAGTTGCTCTATATTACACTTTTTTATGAGGCAAGGTAACAAGAAATAGCAGTTTTGGCACATAATTTTTTTTGTTATTTACAACATTCCTCTGACAGGTTATATCATGTGGTATTTTTATATAGCAGGTTTTCACGGACGCGGTGATACCTAATATGTATACATTTTTTTTATTTATGTAAGTTTTACACAATGATTTCATAAAAAAAAAAAAAAAATCATGTTTTAGTGTTTCCATAGTCTGAGAGCCATAGTTTTTACAGTTTTTGGGAGATTATCTTGGGTAGGGTATGATTTTTGCGGAATGAGATGACGGTTTCATTGGCACTATTTTGGGGTGCGTATGACTTTTTGATCTATTGCTATTATACTTTTTGTGATGTAAAGTGAAAAAAATGGCTTTTTTTACACAGTTTTTATTTTTAAAAAAATTTACGGTGTTCACCTAAGGGGTTAGGTCATGTGATATTTTTATATAGCAGGTTATTATGGACGCGGCGATACCTAATATGTATACTTTTTTTTTTTATTTATGTAAGTTTTACACATAAGTGATGCGTGAAAATCACAGCTCATGTGCACAGCCCCATAGAAATTAATGGGTCCAGATTCAGTGTGGGTGCAATGCGTTCACCTCCCGCATTGCACCCGAGTGGAAATCTCGCCCGTGTGAACTCAGCCTTAGTGTCTCCATAGTCTGAGAGCTATAGTTTTTTCAGTTTTTGGGCGACTATCTTAGCTTAGGGTCTCATTTTTTGCGGGATGAGATGACTGTTTGATTGGAACTTTTTTGGGGTACATATGACTTTTTGATCGCTTGCTATTACACTTTTTGTGATGTAAGGTGACCAAAAATGGCTTTTTTACAACTTTTTTTTTTTTTTTACAGTGTTCACCTTAGGGGTTAGGTCATGTGATATCATCTGAATTGACCTGTGGTTTGCGACGATCGCCGACACGGGACCCCCCCGCGCATTGACCCCGGGTGCCTGCTCAATTAATTGACCAGGCACCGAGTTCCGATCACAGCTCGCCGCGCGGCGGTGATCGGAAATACATAGGACGTACAGGTACACCCTGTGTCCTTAAGTATCAGGACATCAGGGCGTACCTGTACGCCCTATGTCCTAAACAGGTTAATAAAACACACTTTTTGTGCAAAATACACAATTTTACAGCCCTTGCTGCATCTGCAAGTGTGAAATTCATGCGTTATATACTGCTGTCATATTCTGTTATTAAAAAAACCACCCATTTTGGACCAAAAACTTAATTTTGCAGCCTTTGCTGCATATGTTATTGTGAGATACACCCTTTAGATTCTGTGGTTCTATTCTGCTATTAATAAAACAACCAATTTGGGCAAAAAACGTAAATTGCGGCCTAGTCTGGATCTGTACGTGTGAGATACACACTTTACATACTGTGGTTCTATTCTGTTATTTGAAAAACAGCCATTTTAGGCATAAATCTTTAATTGCAGCCTAGTCTGGATCTGTAGGTGTGAGATACATCCTTTAGATACTGTGGTTCTATTCTGCTATTAGCAAAACACTCATTTTGGGCAAAAATCTTTAATTGCGGCCTAGTCTGCATCTGTATGTGTGAGATACACCCTTTACATACTGTCGTTCTATTCTGCTATTAATAAAACACCTATTTACGGCAAGATCCTAAATTTGAGAAATATGAGGAGAGAGTCAGACATACATTTATTTACAATTGGTCACTAGGACCATAGGTGTCCCTAGATTAACACGTGTTACTAAATATAAAATTTAACATTTATTTAGTGTCCATAAAATAACTAGAACTCTATGGTTAAAAATATCAGCTTTGCCTGCTTAACATGTATAGATAATTACAATAGGTCTGATTATTGTGTAAATTCACTAGAGGGCACTCTTCACTAGTAACGGTTAGACTCTCTATCTTTATCTTGTAGCATCATCTGTGCTTGAATAATGCGCTCCGTTATTTTCACAGAGCGCTAACTGCTAACAGTAATGTCCTTGTGGATTACATACTTGTGCTAATATATCTACCAGACCCCTATCATGGCTAGGCATACGCTGGCTAAAACACACTAGTAACACTTGCTGCCCCCTGACATGTTTTGCCAAGCACTTGGCATCTTCAGGGGTTTGGGCAGTGAAGTGTGTGTTGGGGGCGGGGCCAAGCTTATAAAACGTCCCTATGCATTTCACAGTTCTAATAGCCAATGTATGTCTCTGTTACTGTGAGACAGGATATCTGACCAATCGTTGTGTGTCTACCACTTCTCATCCAATGGTAGCTCCTCCTAGTAACTCATTAACCAATGGGCGTTCATCTGCGCTGATAGTGTTGCGCTAATACTTAGTGCCGATTGCTGATATTATTAGCTTTTGCGCATGTCTGGGCACTTAGTTGCTGGTTTCCTATCTGTCATATATGTGCGCACGCCTCTACTCTTCATGACGTATCGGCTGTGCGACTCCCGCATATTGCGCATGCCGTCCGACTTATTTTTTTCTTCCCGATCATGGTATGTACTGCGTCTGCTCAGAGTGACAGAGCAGGCGTCCCAGACCTTCACAGCGCATGTGCTTGGACTCAACTTTATAGCTGATGTCCTCTGATTTCTGCCAAACATATCTGAACACTTCGATTTGTTTTAATTATTTAG
The DNA here is from genome assembly GCF_905171765.1 of Bufo bufo. Classification (NCBI taxonomy): domain Eukaryota; kingdom Metazoa; phylum Chordata; class Amphibia; order Anura; family Bufonidae; genus Bufo; species Bufo bufo. The sequence continues at coordinate 282,741,111 of NC_053393.1, read as the reverse complement.
ACTAGTAAGAGGCAGTAAGTGAGATAATGACAGCCTGAACATTAAGAGAATATAGAGCAATGGTATATATGCCCTTCTATGATCCAAATATATATGTCTTTTCATAAAGATAATAATAATATTCTGCCATAAGTGCATGAGTGCATTTTATAGACGGATGGACTATGCAGAGAAGCATCATCTTACTATAGTATAGGAGAATTAAAGAGGCATTCTCCTAGAGTGCCCTCTAGTGGATTTACACAATAATCAGACCTATTGTAATTATCTATACATGTTAAGCAGGCAAAGCTGATATTTTTAACCATAGAGTTCTAGTTATTTTATGGACACGAAATAAATGTTAAATTTTATATTTAGTAACACGTGTTAATCTAGGGACACCTATGGTCCTAGTGACCAATTGTAAATAAATGTATGTAAAAGTCCCAACATGTGTTAGGGAGCTATATATAAAGTGAGATAGTTCAATTGATGGGGGAAAACCCCAATAAATGACTCCCCAGTAAAAGGAATCTCAAATAACAGTGCAGAGGACCAGCTAAGAGGGAGTATGGCCAGCTTTCTGTCTAATCAACCTACCACATCGGCTTTCCTAGCAGAGGCAAGCAGAGTTTTTTCCACACAAAATCTACCTGTCAATGCTTTAGACATTAACTTTGCATTTAAGGAGCTAAATAAAACATACAAGCAGTATATAAGATCAATCTGGGAAATAACCAGTTTGGAGACTTACCTACAGCAGAACATCGTATATAGGGGTATTAGGATCAACATCAGACCGAACTCCCATCAGGACGATCCAGAGTTCCTGAAAGGCTGGGAAGATCTGCTGACTGACTGCTCTCTGCGTATGCAGACATACCTGTTAGAGTATGAAAAACAGTCACTGAGTAAAATAGCAATACAGCTAGAAAAGGAGATTAATGATATACAAACATTCCGGTCCCAAACAGAATTTACAAATCTAGAGACCAAACTTCAAAAAAATATTGAATATCTGCAAAGCGAAGTTAAAGAAAGAAAGCATCGGAAGTATAACAGGGACAAAAAGGATTTTGATACAGGGCAGATATACATCAAAAATAGCCAAACCAACTATCGCAGCAATTACAACCGCAGCGAATATACTGACATATCAGAGTCAGACGTATCTGAACCTGAGAGTTATACCTCCGCATATAAAATTGGTTACAGACCCAGATACAAACGGAGAGGAAACAATAGATCCAACTCTAAGCAGGCCTACAATAGAGGGCATCAGCAGGATACCTCAAGATGTCCCAATCTAGCATTAACAAATGCAAGTGGAGCGATGGGAGGAGGAGGAGAATCAGTTGTAGCACAATCATAATCTTGTTCATCATTACCTCAACAAACAGCAAGTGGCCCAGTAGGAACCATCACCCAACCAGGGAATACGACCCAAACATTTATGCCCTATTTTTTAGTGCCTGGGATACAGCTCAGGGGCAGAGACAAATGGGGCTATCGTCAGGGGACATAGCGGCTGTATCATCTAATGAAATGCAAATTATCAACCTCACTGACCTGACACTAACATCAAAACATGAGGCCATGCTAAGTAAAGGCCTATCGTTCACACCATTACACTATTTCGATTGCTTTAGTTGGGTTAAGAACGTAAATCTATTTGCGAGGAAGTTGGCTCTATACAAAGAACATAAAAACTTGGAAAGAGATCCAACAAAACAAAGTGCCAAAGAAATACAAGCGATACAAATCTTAGAAGATCTACAGAGGGAGCATCAAGGAGAAATAGTACCACCTAGGGCACCTCATAGCACATTAACCCCACAATCAAGATTTACTCCATCATTTACGAAATATGGGAAAATAGAGTCGTTTGTGGACCTGGTCACAAAGGATCTTCAAAAAATAAAAACCAGTAAGACCTTCCTGGGATCTAATTTAACCCTAGAAGAGAGAGAAGCTTTAGATAGTTTGATTAAAAATGAGAATCTAGAGATCAAACCCTCTGATAAAGGAGGAAACATAGTGCTCCTTGATAAAGAGTACTATGTAGGCATGGTTATGACCCTCCTGAACGTTACTAACACATATTGAATATTGAGAGAAAACCCCACAGAGAAATTTAAACAAGATCTGAAAATCATTCTAGATGAAGCAAAAGAGAGGGATCTCATCACTAAAGAAGAAATGAAAGTTCTCTATAACCCTCACCCAACTATAGCTACCTTTTATGCGATCCCTAAGGTACACAAAAAAAACGAGATCCTATCCCAGGAAGGCCAATAGTGTCAGGTAACCAAAGCCTATGTGAGGGGATCAGCAGCTATGTGGACCAGATGATATCCCCATTTGTATCCAGTCTATCCTCTTACCTTAAAGATACCAAGGACACGCTGACCAAGCTCCAGGGCATCTAGGTCAATAAGACCACACTTATAGCGAGTCTGGATGTAGAGGCTCTCTATACCAGCATCAGACACAATCTTGGCCTAGAAGCAATTAGACACTATTTGAATAAGAAGGGCATACAATTTCAAGAGCACAATGAATTTATTTTATCACTATTGCACTTTTTGTTGACTCACAATTATTTTACTTTTAATGGAAAGTATTATTTACAGATCACTGGGACAGCTATGGGAACCATCTGTGCACCTAGCTGTCACGGCTGTAAGTGAGCAACTAGAGCATACACAGAAAATAGAGCCACTGACCGGACCCAAACTAGGGAGGATAAAGGGTGACCCCTGTCAGACCCTCAAAGCTTTCCCTATGCTGCTAAGCACATACCCGGATCCTAATGGTGGAACGAGGCATGCCCGCGTACCTAGACTGATGACCACTGTAACCCCTACAATAGAGGAAGGGGCACGGCCACCGGTGCCCTGCTCAGTATATGGAGGGAACCGTGGTCGCCTCGGATCCGGTCAGAAAACAAACAGATACACTACAATGTCTGCACACTTAGCTGAAGGTGCTGCGGCAGCAGAGAAGACGGATCCGAAGACAGGTGGCAATATCCGGAGTACTTGCTGCAGCAGAACAAAGGTCCAGTGAAAAGATAGCATACAAGTGAAGATACTCAAGCAAGAGCTACAACTCAAATGAGAAATATAATCCACACTCTACAAAAGGAGGAGGGGTGATTTAAAGACAGAGAAATCAAACATAGGAGGAACAGCTGGAAGGAAGGAAACAGAAAGTAATGACCTCATCCCAGGGGCGGAGAAACAGAGCAGTGAGAACTCCTCCAAGCTCTGGTAGTGACATCATCACAGGGGTGGAGAAACAGAGCTGTGAGAACGTCTCAAAGCTCTGGTAGTGACAGTACCCTCCCCTCTACGGGTGGACTCCAGACACCCAGGACCCACCTTCTCAGGATGAGCCCTATGAAATGCCCTGATGAGGCGAGTGGCTTTAATGTCCGACACCGGAACCCACATCCTCTCCTCTGGACCATAACCCTTCCAATGAACGAGGTGCCAGGGCTGGACATATGGTTTTAAGAGAGATCTGTGAAATACATTATGTATCTTCCAAACCCGTGGAAGATCAAGACGGAAGGCAACAGGATTGATGACTGACAAGATTTTTTAAGGCCCAATAAACTTGGGACCCAATTTCCAGGAGGGAACTTTCAGTTTAATATTTCTTGTAGACAACCACACCAGATCACCCACATTCAGGTCCGGACCAGGCACACGTCTCTTATCAGCCACACGCTTATACTTCTCACTCATCTTTCTAAGATTACTCTGAATCTTTTGCCAAATGGTAGACAAAGACGAGGAAAATCTCTCCTCCTCAGGTAAACCAGAAGGAGCCCCTCCCGAGAATGTCCCAAACTGCGGATGGAACCCATATGCACCAAAGAATGGTGACTTATCAGAAGATTCCTGACGACGGTTGTTCAGAGCAAACTCAGCAAGAGGGAGAAATGAACACCAATCCTTCTGATTCTCTGCCACAAAACAGCGCAAATATGTCTCCAGATTCTGATTGAGGCGCTCAGTCTGACCATTCGACTGCGGGTGAAAAGCAGAAGAGAAGGACAGCCGAACCCCCAGGCGAGAACAGAAAGCCTTCCAGAATCTGGACACAAACTGCGTGCCTCTATCGGAAACAATATCAGAGGGAATGCCATGCAACTTAACAATATGGTCAACAAAAGCTTGCGCCAACGTTTTAGCATTGGGTAAACCAGGGAAAGGTACGAAATGAGCCATCTTGCTAAAACGGTCCACCACCACCAGGATCACCGACTTCCCTGAGGAACGAGGAAGATCCGTGATAAAGTCCATGGACAGGTGTGTCCAAGGACGGGAAGGTATGGGTAACGGGAGAACGGAACCTGAAGGCCGTGAACGAGGGACCTTAGCGCGAGCGCACGTCTCACAAGCAGCCACAAAACCCTCCACCGACTTACGAAGAGCCGGCCACCAAAATCTCCGAGCAATGAGATCTACCGTGGCTCTACTCCCGGGGTGACCAGCAAGAACAGTATCATGATGCTCCTTGAAGAGTTTGTGACGTAGCTCAGGAGGCACAAACAACTTCCCAGAAGGACAACGGGCAGGTGCCTCAGTCTGGGCAGCCTGGACCTCGGCCTCCAAATCAGAATATAGAGCAGAAACAACTACCCCCTCCGCCAAAATGGGACCCGGGTCCTCGGAGTTTCCTCCTCCCGGAAAACAGCGATAGAGAGCATCAGCCTTCACATTTTTGATCCCAGGGCGGAATGTAACGACAAAATTGAATCTGGAGAAGAACAGAGACCATCTGGCCTGTCTCGGATTCATACGCCTGGCCGACTCCAAGTATGCCAGATTCTTATGGTCGGTAAAAACAGTGATAGGGTGCCTGGCCCCCTCCAACCAATGGCGCCATTCCTCGAAAGCCAACTTGATGGCCAACAACTCCCTATCTCCCACATCATAGTTTTTCTCTGCCGGGGAGAGTTTTTTAGAGAAAAAGGCACAGGGTCGCCATTTGGCAGGAGAAGGGCCCTGGGACAAAACCGCACCCACACCCACCTCGGAAGCATCCACCTCAACAATAAAAGGTAAGGAAACATCGGGATGCACCAAGACGGGAGCAGACGCAAAACTCTCTTTAATCTTAGAAAAGGCTGCAAGCGCCTCCTCCGACCAAGAGGAAAAATCCGCCCCCTTTTTTGTCATGTCAGTAAGGGGTTTGACAACAGAGGAATAATTCAAAATGAACTTTCTTTAATAGTTCGCAAAACCCAGAAAGCGCATCAATGCCTTTTGATTCTCGGGAAGCTCCCACTCAAGTACAGCACGGACCTTCTCCGGATCCATGCGAAAACCAGAAGCAGAGAGGAGAAAACCCAGAAATTGAATCTCTGATACCATAAAAAGACATTTCTCCAGCTTGGCGTACAATTTATTTTCCCGCAGAATCTGCAGAACCTGAAAAAGATGATCCTGATGGGTCTGAACATCAGGGGAAAAAATCAAAATATCATCAAGATACACCAATACAAATTTCCCCATTAAATGGTAGAAAATACTGTTAACAAAATGCTGAAAGACGGCCGGAGCATTCATCAGGCCGAAAGGCATAACGAGATTCTCGAAATGCCCGTTAGGGGTATTAAAGGCCGTTTTCCATTCATCCCCCTCTCTGACCCTGACCAGGTTGTACGCGCCTCTCAAATCCAATTTGGAAAAAACCTTGGCCCCAACAATTTGGTTGAAGAGGTCCGGGATCAGAGGAAGGGGATAGGGATCGCGAATCGTGATACGGTTCAGCTCCCTAAAATCTAGGCAAGGTCTCAGAGAGCCATCTTTTTTTTTAACAAAAAAAAACCCAGCGGCAACAGGTGATTTTGAGGGACGAATATGCCCCTTATCGAGACTCTCGGAGATATAGGTTCGCATTGCGATTCTTTCCGGTTGTGAGAGATTGTAGAGGCGTGCTTTTGGCAGCTTGGCGCCGGGAATGAGGTTAATGGGACAGTCAAACTCCCGGTGAGGAGGTAGCTCCTGAACACCGCTCTCGGAAAACACGTCCGAGAAATCAGAGAGAAATGATGGCACAGTTTTAGTAGACACCTCTGCAAAAGTCGCTGTGAGACAATTCTCTCTACAAAAGTCACTCCACTCATTTATTTGCCTTCCTTGCCAATCAATAGTGGGGTTATGTCTAGTGAGCCAGGGTAACCCCAAAACTAGAGGAGAAGGCAATCCGTTAAGGACAAAACAAGATATATCCTCCACATGAGTGTCACCCACAGCCAACCGGATATTGTGAACAATGCCCTTCAGAGATCTCTGTGAGAGTGGAGCAGAGTCAATAGCAAAAACAGGTATATCCTTTTCTAATGTACAAACCTGAAAACCATGCATGGCTACAAATTGAGTGTCAATAAGATTGACGGCAGCTCCACTATCGACAAAAATCTCACAAGAAATGCCTTTGCTCTCTAGCGCCACCCTGGCAGACAGGAGAAAACGGGAACTGCAGGTCAGAGGAAAAGCATCAATTCCTACATCAACTTTGCCCAAAGTAGCAGATGAAGCAGAGTTTGATGATTTACCTTTTGAGGTTTTTCTCTTATTATCGCTCTTAGTACAGTTCAAGAATCTCCTAGACGGACAAACATTTGCCAAATGACCTATGCCTCCACAACAAAAACACACCATACTCTGAGGACTAAATCCTCTTTTATCAGGGGCAAGTCGACCTAGCTGCATGGGCTCCTCCTCAGAGGGGACCGAGACAGGATGAGGCCCTTGCACACTGAATGAGTCCGCACCACTGCCCCTAGACTGACAATGGCTGGACAGAGAGGTTTCGTTTCTTTCTCTTAGACGCCTGTCAAGGCGTACCGCCAATGACATGGCAGACTCTAAGGACGTTGGTCTCTCATGGAAAGCAAACGCATCTTTCAATCTCTCTGAGAGACCATGACAGAACTGACTCCGGAGTGCAGCATCATTCCAACCTGAATCAGCTGCCCATCTCCGAAATTCAGAACAATAAAACTCCGCAGACAGTTTGTTCTGGCATAAAAAACGTAAGTTAGATTCGGCCAGCGCAACACGATCCGGGTCATCATATATCTGCCCCAGGGCCACAAAAAATCTTTCCATGGATCGAAGGGAGGGATCCCCTGATGGCAGCGAAAATGCCCAAGTCTGAGCATTACCCCTGAGCAGGGAGATGGCAATCCTCACCCTCTGCTCTTCATTACCAGAGGAATGGGGACACAAGCAAAAATGGAGTTTGCATGCCTCTCTGAAGCGAACAAAATTCTCACTGCCCCCGGAGAACGTTTCCGGAAGTGAGACCTTTGGCTCGCAACAGACTCCATGGGCCGGAGCAGAGCCCAATGCTTGAAGCTGAGTCATAGATTGACGGAGATCCGCTACCTCCAAAGAAAGACCCTGCATGCGGTCAACCAGGCCAGAAAGCGGATCCATGTCAAAAGAGACGGTTTTGGTGGATTATAATGTCACGCCTGTAAGTGAGCAACTAGAGCATACACAGAAAATAGAGCCACTGACCGGACCCAAACTAGGGAGGATAAAGGGTGACCCCTGTCAGACCCTCAAAGCTTTCCCTATGCTGCTAAGCACATACCCGGATCCTAATGGTGGAACGAGGCATGCCCGCGTACCTAGACTGATGACCACTGTAACCCCTACAATAGTGGAAGGGGCACGGCCACCGGTGCCCCGCTCAGTATATGGAGGGAACCGTGGTCGCCTCGGATCCGGTCAGAAAACAAACAGATACACTACAATGTCTGCACACTTAGCTGAAGGTGCTGCGGCAGCAGAGAAGAAGGATCCAAAGACAGGTGGCAATATCCAGAGTACTTGCTGCAGCAGAACAAAGGTCCAGTGAAAAGATAGCATACAAGTGAAGATACTCAAGCAAGAGCTACAACTCAAATGAGAAATATAATCCACACTCTACAAAAGGAGGAGGGGTGATTTAAAGACAGAGAAATCAAACATAGGAGGAACAGCTGGAAGGAAGGAAACAGAAAGTAATGACCTCATCCCAGGGGCGGAGAAACAGAGCAGTGAGAACTCCTCCAAGTTCTGGCAGTGACATGATCACAGGGGTGGAGAAACAGAGCTGTGAGAACGTCTCAAAGCTCTGGTAGTGACACTAGCTTTGCAAATTTATTTTTAGGGTGGTGGGAAGAACAGGTAGTTTTCACTGAGGAAAACCAACATTTCACGGATCACATACTTTATTGGGGTCGTTTCATAGACGACATTTTAATTTTGTGGGATGGCACGAGAACACAATTTCTTGAGTTTGTGAATGAACTCAGTGATAATGCACTAGGCCTGAAATTTACTGCTGAAATAGATCAGAGAACTATCAACTTCCTAGACCTCACGATAGCCATGGAGGAAGATGGCAGCATTAAAACTACTATCTATAGGAAGCCCACTTCTACAAACAACCTTCTACACTGGAAAAGCCATCATCCAACCAGCCTTAAAAAAGAAATCCCAATTGGACAATACCTGCGGGCCAAACGTAATTGCTCGACAATTGAAGGATTTGAAGCAGAGTGTGGGCTCCTATATGAAAAGTTCTTAGCAAGAGGATACCCGAAAAAGACATTGCATTATGCATATAACCGAGCTAAAAAAAGCAGCAGAATGAGCTTACTCCTGGGCAACAGACAATGTAGAACACAAAATGAGAAAGTAATACGCTGTATAGGCGTGTATGATGGGCAACATGAAAAGATACGTAAGATCTTGACACGTCATTGGCATATACTGCTCTCAGATGATGAATTGAGAGAAATCATCACCCCTAGACCGTCCATCACATATAGAAGGGGGCAGAACATAAAAGAAAAATTAGTGCATAGTCACATTATTCAGGACAAAAAACAAGAAAAACCCACCTGGCTTCGAACGACTGGGTCATATCCATGTGGGGATTGTAGTTTCTGCAGGATGATGTCACCAAAAAAGGAATTCTTGAATCCTAGTGACAATAAAAAATATCGGATTAAAGAGTATATCAATTGTAAATCTATGGGAGTAGTATATGCCATTCAATGTGACTGTCCAAAGATCTATGTGGGTAAAACCACGCAAGAACTTAGAAGGCGTATTTCCAAACACCTTAGCATTATAAATACCACTGGGGATACACCCCTCTCAAGACATACGCATCATATACACAATGGGGACGTCCAGAATTTGAAAGTATGGGGCATACAAAAACTCAAACTGGGCCCAAGGATGGGCAACCTGGACCGGAGGTTACAACAGGAAGAAACCCGATGGATATATCGCTTATGGAGCCTAGCCCCATACGGACTAAACGAGGGGTTCACCTATGCCTCGTTCCTATGAGAGAGATTCCAGAAATATGACTAAACTATTAGTAATGTATAAGAAATTAATAGAACTTGGTGAAGTCGTTTTATAAAATTGGGCAGCAAAGCCAGCTAAAAAAACAGCAATATAGCAACAATATTAAAAAACAGCTATGTCAAATAGGTGATATATCTGTGGAAGATCAATTTCCCAAAATAAATAAGCACGAAAAGTAAAAAGAAAAATAATAATAGAATATAAAGTATTAAAATCAATCATAGGTGCTCATAGAAATAAGAACCCCTATACCACAACAGACATCACAGAAGGTGTAATTAAACACCAATAATTTCATAGTTCACAATAATCACAAATAAAATAATTAAAAGTATATTAATAGGAATTATGTCTGATTTTTTATTATAATAGATAAGGGATTTAAGGGATCACAAACAATACATTAAATAAATAACAAAAAAATATATATAAAAAAAAAAAGAAAAAAAGAAAAACATTTAAAAAATTAAAATAAAAATTTAAAAAAATATATATATAAAAAAAAATAACAAAAATAAATAAATAATGATAACCAAAACAAATAATAAATAACAAGAAATAATAAACAAATAACAAAAATAATAATAAAAAAGTTAAATAATAATTAAAAATAATAACAAATAAATATGTTATACATAAAAATTAGATATATAAACACACTTTAAAATATTTCACTTATACACAATAAATAATAAACACTCACCTGGTGGATTGTTGAGGAATAGATGTAAATTAGGGCATCATCAGGGCACCTAAAATGCACAAATGATAGAGTATGATTAATATAGAGTAGTGTTGAGCGAACAGTTCGAGCATAGTTCGGGTCAGTACCGAATTTTGGGGTGTTCGTGACACGGACCCGAACCCGAACTTTTTCGTAAAAGTTCGGGTTCGTCGTTCGGCATGTATTTTGGCGCATTTTGAAAGGCTGCAAAGCAGCCAATCAACATGCATCATACTACTTGCCCTAAGATGCCATCGCAGCCATGCCTACTATTGGCAAGGCTGTGATTGGCCAAGTGCAGCATGTGACTCAGCCTCTTTATAAGCTTGTGCGCACGTCGGGACGTGCTCACTCCCGATGTGAATATAACAGGGATAGACGCAGCTGATGCTAGGGCGAGAATAGGCAGGGATAATTGAATAACTGGAAGCAAATTTCTCTCCTCCACCTGTGATTCATCTGAACAACTGCAGCTGAGCTGCTTTTTTGATAGGGATTGGGTATTTTTAGAGTGGCCAGAGTGATTTTTCCATCCACATGTACCTGGGCTGACCGCCGGCCGCCATTTTGCGACTTGTAGTGCTGCAGCAGAAGCTGCCACAGTGTGCATTCCAAAGCTCCAAACAAGTCAGACATCTACACCTGGGATTCAGACCAATAGCGATTTAGCAGCACAGTCCAAGGCTATTTTTTTTAAAGGTTGTGCAGACCATTTTGTGGCACATGTTACTGGGCTGATAGGCGGCGGCCATCTTGGGACTAGTGCTGCAGCACAATCTCTCCCAACGTCCATTAATCACTTGTAATAGTGGTCTGTGCCATAGAAATCCTACATCAGGGACTTGGGTGTGCTTGTGTCACCCCTACTAATACCAGTCCACCTGTAATCCATACAGTGAAAAGCCATAAAGTATTCCAGTGAGGGAATTTTTTTTTTATTTAAAAAAGGCCAAGTTAGTTTATCTGGCGTTCAATATACTAGATACAGTTAGGCCTGCGTTTCATACATCTGGAATTAGCAAACTAATGTGCTGGGGTTGGGAAAACATATATGTACCCATACTAGAATCTGTCAAAGAAAGCGGTACTCACATATAACAGTCATTCCATCTGTAATCCATACAGTCAAAAGACTGAAAGTATTCCAGTGAGGGAATTTTTTTTATTTAAAAAAGGCCAAGTTAGTTTATCTGGCGTTCAATATACTAGATACAGTTAGGCCTGCGTTTCATACATCTGGAATTAGCAAACTAATGTGCTGGGGTTGGGAAAACATATATGTACCCATACTAGAATCTGTCAAAGAAAGCGGTACTCACATATAACAGTCATTCCATCTGTAATCCATACAGTCAAAAGACTGAAAGTATTCCAGTGAGGGAATTTTTTTTATTTAAAAAAGGCCAAGTTAGTTTATCTGGCGTTCAATATACTAGATACAGTTAGGCCTGCGTTTCATACATCTGGAATTAGCAAACTAATGTGCTGGGGTTGGGAAAACATATATGTACCCATACTAGAATCTGTCAAAGAAAGCGGTACTCACATATAACAGTCATTCCATCTGTAATCCATACAGTCAAAAGACTGAAAGTATTCCAGTGAGGGAATTTTTTTTATTTAAAAAAGGCCAAGTTAGTTTATCTGGCGTTCAATATACTAGATACAGTTAGGCCTGCGTTTCATACATCTGGAATTAGCAAACTAATGTGCTGGGGTTGGGAAAACATATATGTACCCATACTAGAATCTGTCAAAGAAAGCGGTACTCACATATAACAGTCATTCCATCTGTAATCCATACAGTCAAAAGACTGAAAGTATTCCAGTGAGGGAATTTTTTTTTTATTTAAAAAAGGCCAAGTTAGTTTATCTGGCGTTCAATATACTAGATACAGTTAGGCCTGCGTTTCATACATCTGGAATTAGCAAACTAATGTGCTGGGGTTGGGAAAACATATATGTACCCATACTAGAATCTGTCAAAGAAAGCGGTACTCACATATAACAGTCATTCCATCTGTAATCCATACAGTCAAAAGACTGAAAGTATTCCAGTGAGGGGATTTTTTTTATTTAAAAAAGGCCAAGTTAGTTTATCTGGCGTTCAATATACTAGATACAGTTAGGCCTGCGTTTCATACATCTGGAATTAGCAAACTAATGTGCTGGGGTTGGGAAAACATATATGTACCCATACTAGAATCTGTCAAAGAAAGCGGTACTCACATATAACAGTCATTCCATCTGTAATCCATACAGTCAAAAGACTGAAAGTATTCCAGTGAGGGGATTTTTTTTATTTAAAAAAGGCCAAGTTAGTTTATCTGGCGTTCAATATACTAGATACAGTTAGGCCTGCGTTTCATACATCTGGAATTAGCAAACTAATGTGCTGGGGTTGGGAAAACATATATGTACCCATACTAGAATCTGTCAAAGAAAGCGGTACTCACATATAACAGTCATTCCATCTGTAATCCATACAGTCAAAAGACTGAAAGTATTCCAGTGAGGGGATTTTTTTTATTTAAAAAAGGCCAAGTTAGTTTATCTGGCGTTCAATATACTAGATACAGTTAGGCCTGCGTTTCATACATCTGGAATTAGCAAACTAATGTGCTGGGGTTGGGAAAACATATATGTACCCATACTAGAATCTGTCAAAGAAAGCGGTACTCACATATAACAGTCATTCCATCTGTAATCCATACAGTCAAAAGACTGAAAGTATTCCAGTGAGGGAATTTTTTTTATTTAAAAAAGGCCAAGTTAGTTTATCTGGCGTTCAATATACTAGATACAGTTAGGCCTGCGTTTCATACATCTGGAATTAGCAAACTAATGTGCTGGGGTTGGGAAAACATATATGTACCCATACTAGAATCTGTCAAAGAAAGCGGTACTCACATATAACAGTCATTCCATCTGTAATCCATACAGTCAAAAGACTGAAAGTATTCCAGTGAGGGAATTTTTTTTTTATTTAAAAAAGGCCAAGTTAGTTTATCTGGCGTTCAATATACTAGATACAGTTAGGCCTGCGTTTCATACATCTGGAATTAGCAAACTAATGTGCTGGGGTTGGGAAAACATATATGTACCCATACTAGAATCTGTCAAAGAAAGCGGTACTCACATATAACAGTCATTCCATCTGTAATCCATACAGTCAAAAGACTGAAAGTATTCCAGTGAGGGGATTTTTTTTATTTAAAAAAGGCCAAGTTAGTTTATCTGGCGTTCAATATACTAGATACAGTTAGGCCTGCGTTTCATACATCTGGAATTAGCAAACTAATGTGCTGGGGTTGGGAAAACATATATGTACCCATACTAGAATCTGTCAAAGAAAGCGGTACTCACATATAACAGTCATTCCATCTGTAATCCATACAGTCAAAAGACTGAAAGTATTCCAGTGAGGGGATTTTTTTTATTTAAAAAAGGCCAAGTTAGTTTATCTGGCGTTCAATATACTAGATACAGTTAGGCCTGCGTTTCATACATCTGGAATTAGCAAACTAATGTGCTGGGGTTGGGAAAACATATATGTACCCATACTAGAATCTGTCAAAGAAAGCGGTACTCACATATAACAGTCATTCCATCTGTAATCCATACAGTCAAAAGACTGAAAGTATTCCAGTGAGGGAATTTTTTTTTTATTTAAAAAAGGCCAAGTTAGTTTATCTGGCGTTCAATATACTAGATACAGTTAGGCCTGCGTTTCATACATCTGGAATTAGCAAACTAATGTGCTGGGGTTGGGAAAACATATATGTACCCATACTAGAATCTGTCAAAGAAAGCGGTACTCACATATAACAGTCATTCCATCTGTAATCCATACAGTCAAAAGACTGAAAGTATTCCAGTGAGGGGATTTTGCTTATAAAAAATAATATATTTCATTGTGGTGCGAGTTGAATCGCAGCAATGAAGAAAAATACTATTAAGGGACGAGGACGCGGTCGTGGTGGTGTCCGTGGAGCCTCTGTTGCTGGTAGAGGACGTGGCCGTTCGGCCCCAGGCGCACACAGTAGGGAACGAACTCCCTCAACTAGCCGGCAGAATGTACCGCAATATCTCGTGGGGCCCAATGCCGCTCTTAGGATGGTGAGGCCTGAGCAGGTACAGGCATTAATCGATTGGGTGGCCTACAGTGCTTCCAGCACGTTCACCACATGGTCTTCCACCCAGTCTTCTGCGGAAAGCGCACAGGTGGCACCTGAAAACCAAGCCCATCAGTCTGTCACATCACCCCCAAGCATATCAGGGAAACGGTCTGAGCCACAAGTTATGCAGCAGTCTCTTCTTCTGTTTGAAGACTCTGCTTCCAGGGTTTCCCAGGGGCGTCCACCTAGCCCTTCCCCAGTGGAGGAAGACATACCATGCACTGACGCACAACCACTTATGTCTCCAGATGAAGAGGACATGGGAATACCACCACAGCAGAGTCACCGACTCTCTGATGATGACGAAACACAGGTGCCCACTGCCGCGTCTTTTTGCAGTGTGCAGACTGAACAGGAGGAGGTCAGGGAGGGAGACTGGGTGGAAGACGATGCAGAGGACGATGAGGTCTTAGACCCCACATGGACTGAAGGTCGTGGCATTGACTTTCACAGTTCAGAGGAAGAGGTAGTGGTGAGACCGAGACAACAGCGAAGCCAAAGAGGGAGCAGGGGGCCAAAGCAGACGAGCCGCCGCCCCCAGAGTTCGCCTGCTACTGGACATCGTCAACAGGGACCCAGCCCCACAAAGGCAGCTTCAAAGAGTTCCCTGGCATGGCACTTCTTTAAACAATGTCCTACCGACAAGACCCGAGTGACTTGCACGCTCTGCCTCAGAGCCTGAGGCGAGGCATTAACGTTCTGAACCTCAGCACAACCTGCATGACCAGGCATCTACATGCAAAGCATGAACTGCAGTGGGGTACACACCTTAAAAACCAGGCACTCGCTGAGGCTCCCCCTGCTCCCTCTACCGCTGCTGCCTCGGCTTCCGCCTCGAGAGGAATGTTGCCACCTGCCGAGCAGCAAACAGAGGATGTGCCACCGACACCACCACCACCGCCACCGTCAACTAGCGTCTCCACTATATCACACAGCAGCGTTCAGCTCTCAATATCTCAAACCTTAGAGAGGAAGCGCAAATTCCCCCCGAGTCACCCTCGAGCCCTTGGCCTGAACGCCAGCATTTCTAAACTGCTGGCCTTTGAAATGCTGTCCTTCCGGCTGGTGGACACAGACAGCTTCAAACAGCTGATGGCCATGGCTGTCCCGCAGTATGTGGTTCCCAGCCGCCACTACTTCTCCAAGACAGCCGTGCCTTCCCTGCACATGCAAGTGTCCGATAAAATCAAGTGTGCACTGCGCAACGCCATTTGTGGCAAGGTCCACCTAACCACAGATACGTGGACCAGTAAGCACGGCCAGGGACGCTATATCTCACTAACTGCACACTGGATGAATGTAGTGGCGGCTGGGCCCCCGGCGGACAGTTCCTTGGCGCACGTCCTTCCGCCCCCTAGGATCGCAGGGCATCATTCTCTGCCTCCTGTAGCCTCCTCCTCCTACTCGGCTTCCTCCTCCACTGCTTCCACCAGCTCATCCGGTCAGCCACACACCTTCACCACCAACTTCAGCACAGCCCGGGGTAAACGTCAGCAGGCCATTCTGAAACTCATATGTTTGGGGGACAGGCCCCACAGCGCAAAGGAGTTGTGGCGGGGTATTGAACAACAGACCGACGAGTGGTTTCTGCCGGTGGGCCTGAAGCCAGGCCTGGTGGTATGCGATAATGGGCGAAATCTCGTGGCAGCTCTGGGACTAGCCGGTTTGACGCACATCCCTTGCCTGGCGCATGTGCTGAACTTGGTGGTGCAGAGGTTCATTCACCACTACCCCAACATGTCAGAGCTGCTGCATAAAGTGCGGGCCGTCTGTGCGCGCTTCCGCCGTTCACATCCTGCCGCTGCTCGCCTGTCTGCGCTACAGCGGAACTTCGGCCTTCCCGCTCACCGCCTCATATGCGACGTGCCCACCCGGTGGAACTCCACCTTGCACATGCTGGAGAGACTGTGCGAGCAGCAGCAGGCCATAGTGGAGTTTCAGCTGCAGCACGCTCGCGTCAGTCGTACTGCCGAACAGCACCACTTCACCACCAATGATTGGGCCTCCATGCGAGACCTGTGTGCCCTGCTGCGCTGTTTCGAGTACTCCACCAACATGGCCAGTGGCGATGACACTGTTATCAGCGTTACAATACCACTTCTATGTCTCCTTAAGAAAACACTTAGGGCAATGATGTTAGAGGAGGTGGCCCAGGTGGAGGAGGAGGAGGAGGATGAGGGCTCGTTTCTAACACTTTCGGGCCAGTCTGTTCGAAGTGGCTCAGAGGGAGGTTTGTTTAAGCAGCAGAGGACAGGTTCACAAGTCGCCAGCCAAGGCACTGTACTGGAGGACGAGGAGGATGAGGAGGAGGAGGTGGAGGGGGACGAGGATGACGCAAGTTCACAGCGGGGTGGCAGCCCAGGCCCATCACTGGTGCGTGGCTGGGGGGATACGGTGGACGATGACGATACGCCTCCCACAGAGGACAGCTTGTCCTTACCCATGGGTAGCCTGGCCCACATGAGCGAATATATGCTCCAATGCCTGCGCAACGACAGCAGAGTTGCCCACGTTTTAACGTGTGCAGACTACTGGGTGGCCACCCTGCTGGATCCCCGGTATAAAGACAATGTGCCCACTTTAATTCCTGAACTGGAGCGCGACCGTAAGATGCGCGAGTACAAGCACACGCTGATAGAGGCGCTCTTGAGAGCATTCCCACATGTCACAGGGGAACAGGTGGAAGGTGAAGGCAGAGGAGTGGCAAGAGGTCGCCAACGCAGCTGTGTCACGGCCAGCTCATCTGAGGGCAGGGTTAGCATGGCAGAAATGTGGAAAAGTTTTGTCTCCACGCCACAGCTATCTGCACCGACACCTGATACGGAACGTGTTAGCAGGAGGCAGCATTTCACTAACATGGTTGAACAGTATGTCTGCACACCCCTCCACATCCTGACGGATGGTTCGGCCCCATTCAACTACTGGGTTTCGAAATTGTCCACGTGGCCAGAGTTAGCATGTTATGCCTTGGAGGTGCTTTCCTGCCCGGCGGCCAGCGTTTTATCTGAACGCGTATTCAGCACGGCAGGGGGCGTCATTACTGACAAGCGCAGCCGCCTGTCCACAGCCAACGTGGACAAGCTGACCTTCATAAAGATGAACCAGGCATGGATCCCACAGGACCTGTCCCTCCCTTGTGCAGAGTAGTCCTTATTAACTGCCTAAAACATGTCTTGTTGTGCTACGGGCCACTTCTTTATTTGATACAAATTTTATGAAACCCACAGTTGAATGAAACTCTTCTCTGTCTGGGCGCCGGGGCCTAACCAGATGAAAGTGGCCGGTTAAACTAACGGGTGACATGAAGCCATAACCTCTGCCATGCTACCTCTGTCTTCTGTCTGGGTGCTGAGGCCTAAGTCAAATAAAGCGGTCTTCTGCTGTGCTGGGGGATATGAAGCTAATCTCTGACCTCTCTCCTCTGTCTGGGTCCAAAGGCCTAAATCACTGAAAGAGGCCTTCTCCTGTGGTGTGTGATATGATGCCAGAATATGTGCTGTGGGGCCTCTCTCCTCTTCCTGGGTGCAGGGGTCAAATAAACTAAATTGTGGCCTACTCCTGTGGTGGTTGATATGATGCCTGATTCTCTGATGTGGAACCTCTCTCCTCTGTTTGGGTGAAGGGGTCAAAGTAACTAAATGGTGGCTTCTCCTGTGGTGGCTGATATGATGCCAGAATATGTGCTGTGGTGCCTCTCTCCTCTTCCTGGGTGCAGGGGTCAAAGTAACTAAATGGTGGCTTCTCCTGTGGTGGCTGATATGATGCCAGAATATGTGCTGTGGGGCCTCTCTCCTCTTCCTGGGTGCAGGGGTCAAAGTAACTCAATGGTGGCTTCTCCTGTGGTGGCTGATATGATGCCAGAATATGTGCTGTGGTGCCTCTCTCCTCTGTCTGGGTCCAAAGGCCTAAATCACTGAAAGAGGCCTTCTCCTGTGGTGTGTGATATGATGCCTGAATATGTGCTGTGGTGCCTCTCTCCTCTTCCTGGGTGCGGGGGTCAAAGTAACTCAATGGTGGCTTCTCCTGTGGTGGCTGATATAATGCCAGAATATGTGCTGTGGTGCCTCTCTCCTCTTCCTGGGTGCGGGGGTCAAAGTAACTCAATGGTGGCTTCTCCTGTGGTGGCTGATATGATGCCAGAATATGTGCTGTGGTGCCTCTCTCCTCTTCCTGGGTGCAGGGGTCAAAGTAACTCAATGGTGGCTTCTCCTGTGGTGGTTAGTATGATGCCAGAATATGTGCTGTGGGGCCTCTCTCCTCTTCCTGGGTGCAGGGGTCAAAGTAACTCAATGGTGGCTTCTCCTGTGGTGGCTGATATGATGCCAGAATATGTGCTGTGGTGCCTCTCTCCTCTTCCTGGGTGCGGGGGTCAAAGTAACTCAATGGTGGCTTCTCCTGTGGTGGCTGATATGATGCCAGAATATGTGCTGTGGGGCCTCTCTCCTCTTCCTGGGTGCAGGGGTCAAAGTAACTCAATGGTGGCTTCTCCTGTGGTGGTTAGTATGATGCCAGAATATGTGCTGTGGGGCCTCTCTCCTCTTCCTGGGTGCAGGGGTCAAAGTAACTCAATGGTGGCTTCTCCTGTGGTGGCTGATATGATGCCAGAATATGTGCTGTGGTGCCTCTCTCCTCTTCCTGGGTGCGGGGGTCAAAGTAACTCAATGGTGGCTTCTCCTGTGGTGGCTGATATGATGCCAGAATATGTGCTGTGGGGCCTCTCTCCTCTTCCTGGGTGCAGGGGTCAAAGTAACTCAATGGTGGCTTCTCCTGTGCTGATTGATATAAAGCTGATGGTTGTGCAATCTGACATGGTTGCCAGGGTCTGATTCAATGGGGGCCTACTCCTGTGGTGGGTGATCTAAATGCCTGATTCTCTGCTGTGAAACCTCTCTCCTCCGTCTGGGTGTAGGGGTCAAAGTCTTTCAAAGTCGCCTTCTCCTGTGCTGATTGATATGAAGCTGATGGTTGTGCCATCTGACATGGTTGCCGGGGTCCCATTAAATTGTGGCCTACTCCTGTGGTGGTTGATATGATGCCTGATTCTCTGATGTGGAACCTCTCTCCTCTGTTTGGGTGAAGGGGTCAAAGTAACTAAATGGTGGCTTCTCCTGTGGTGGCTGATATGATGCCAGAATATGTGCTGTGGGGCCTCTCTCCTCTTCCTGGGTGCAGGGGTCAAAGTAACTCAATGGTGGCTTCTCCTGTGGTGGCTGATATGATGCCAGAATATGTGCTGTGGTGCCTCTCTCCTCTTCCTGGGTGCGGGGGTCAAGGTAACTCAATGGTGGCTTCTCCTGTGGTGGCTGATATGATGCCAGAATATGTGCTGTGGGGCCTCTCTCCTCTTCCTGGGTGCAGGGGTCAAAGTAACTCAATGGTGGCTTCTCCTGTGGTGGTTAGTATGATGCCAGAATATGTGCTGTGGGGCCTCTCTCCTCTTCCTGGGTGCAGGGGTCAAAGTAACTCAATGGTGGCTTCTCCTGTGGTGGCTGATATGATGCCAGAATATGTGCTGTGGTGCCTCTCTCCTCTTCCTGGGTGCGGGGGTCAAAGTAACTCAATGGTGGCTTCTCCTGTGGTGGCTGATATGATGCCAGAATATGTGCTGTGGTGCCTCTCTCCTCTTCCTGGGTGCGGGGGTCAAAGTAACTCAATGGTGGCTTCTCCTGTGGTGGCTGATATGATGCCAGAATATGTGCTGTGGTGCCTCTCTCCTCTTCCTGGGTGCGGGGGTCAAAGTAACTCAATGGTGGCTTCTCCTGTGGTGGCTGATATGATGCCAGAATATGTGCTGTGGTGCCTCTCTCCTCTTCCTGGGTGCAGGGGTCAAAGTAACTAAATGGTGGCTTCTCCTGTGGTGGTTGATATGATGCCTGATTCTCTGCTGTGAAAGCTCTCTCCTCCATCTGGGTGTAGGGGTCAAAGTCTTTCAAAGTCGCCTTCTCCTGTGCTGATTGATATAAAGCTGATGGTTGTGCCATCTGACATGGTTGCCAGGGTCTGATTCAATGGGGGCCTACTCCTGTGGTGGGTGATCTAAATGCCTGATTCTCTGCTGTGAAACCTCTCTCCTCCGTCTGGGTGTAGGGGTCAAAGTCTTTCAAAGTCGCCTTCTCCTGTGCTGATTGATATGAAGCTGATGGTTGTGCCATCTGACATGGTTGCCGGGGTCCCATTAAATTGGGGCCTACTCCTGTGGTGGGTGATCTAAATGCCTGATTCTCTGCTTTGAAACCTCTCTCCTCCGTCCGGGTGTAGGGGTCAAAGTCTGTCAAAGTCGCCTTCTCCTGTGCTGATTGATATAAAGCTTATGCTTGTGCCATCTGACATGGTTGCCGGGGTCTGATTCAATGGTGGCCTACTCCTGTGGTGGGTGATCTAAATGCCTGATTCTCTGCTGTGTAACCTCTCTCCTCCGTCTGGGTGTAGGGGTCAAAGTAACTAAATGGTGGCCTACTCCTGTGGTGGGTGATATGATGCCTGGTTCTCTGCTGTGGGACCTCTCTCCTTTGTCTGGGTGCTGTGGTCAAAATAATAGTAAGTGACCTTCTCCATTGGTGGGTGACTTGAAGCCTGATTCTGTGTATGGGACCTCACTCCAATTAATATTGTTTAATTTTTATTTATTTTATGTTAACTCATCATTTCCCTATCTACATTTGTTTGCAGGGGATTTAACTACATTTTGCTGCCTTTTGCAGCCCTCTAGCCCTTTCCGGGTGTGTTTTACAGCCTTTTTAGTGCCCAAAAGTTCGGGTCCCCATTGACTTCTATGGGGTTCGGGTTCGGGATGAAGTTCGGGTCGAGTTCGGATCCCGAACCCGAACATTTTTCGAAAGTTCGGCCGAACTCGTCGAACCTGAACATCCAGGTGTTCGCTCAACTCTAATATAGAGTAGATAGGATTAAATAAAAAGGAGAAAAACAGAGGAGAAAGATGGATAATAATAGAAATATACCACTCATTATAACTGAGATAATAAATAGGGCGATATACTAGGTAAGTTCAATTATTTAGACTAGTAAGAGGCAGTAAGTGAGATAATGACAGCCTGAACATTAAGAGAATATAGAGCAATGGTATATATGCCCTTCTATGATCCAAATATATATGTCTTTTCATAAAGATAATAATAATATTCTGCCATAAGTGCATGAGTGCATTTTATAGACGGATGGACTATGCAGAGAAGCATCATCTTACTAAAGTATAGGAGAATCAAAGAGGCATTAAAACAAATCGAAGTGTTCAGATATGTCTGGCAGAAATCAGAGGACATCAGCTATAAAGTTGAGTCCAAGCACATGCGCTGTGAAGGTCTGGGACGCCTGCTCTGTCACTCTGAGCAGACGCAGTACATACCATGATCGGGAAGAAAAAAATAAGTCGGACGGCATGCGCAATATGCGGGAGTCGCACAGCCGATACGTCATGAAGAGTAGAGGCGTGCGCACATATATGACAGATAGGAAACCAGCAACTAAGTGCCCAGACATGCGCAAAAGCTAATAATATTAGCAATCGGCACTAAGTATTAGCGCAACACTATCAGCGCAGATGAACACCCATTGGTTAATGAGTTACTAGGAGGAGCTACCATTGGATGAGAAGTGGTAGACACACAACGATTGGTCAGATATCCTGTCTCACAGTAACAGAGACATACATTGGCTATTAGAACTGTGAAATGCATAGGGACGTTTTATAAGCTTGGCCCCGCCCCCAACACACACTTCACTGCCCAAACCCCTGAAGATGCCAAGTGCTTGGCAAAACATGTCAGGGGGCAGCAAGTGTTACTAGTGTGTTTTAGCCAGCGTATGCCTAGCCATGATAGGGGTCTGGTAGATATATTAGCACAAGTATGTAATCCACAAGGACATTACTGTTAGCAGTTAGCGCTCTGTGAAAATAACGGAGCGCATTATTCAAGCACAGATGATGCTACAAGATAAAGTAACGGTTAGTTACTAGTGAAGAGTGCCCTCTAGTGAATTTACACAATAATCAGACCTATTGTAATTATCTATACATGTTAAGCAGGCAAAGCTGATATTTTTAACCATAGAGTTCTAGTTATTTTATGGACACGAAATAAATGTTAAATTTTATATTTAGTAACACGTGTTAATCTAGGGACACCTAAGATCCTAGTGACCAATTGTAAATAAATGTATGTAAAAGTCCCAACACGTGTTAGGGAGCTATATATAAAGTGAAATAAGGGACATGGCCCAGGTTGTGGTGCTGCTGGTGGAGCTCCTGTTGCAGGGAGAGGACGTGGTCGATCTGTGCCAGCTACACGCACAAGTGAAACCCCTTCCTCAGGTGCGAGTAGGCGACAGAACCTGCAGCAGAATTTAGTCAGGCCTAATGCAGCTCTACAAATGGTGAGGCCAGATCAAGAACAGGCGATAGTAGATTGGGTTGCTGACAGTACCTCCAGTTCCTTCACATTGTCTCCCACCCAGTCTCCGAGTTGGCACCTTCAGCCGATGTCCATCAGTCTTTCACCTCACTCCCTTGCAAATCAGCCAAGCAGTCTGAGCCCCAAGTCATGCAGCAGTCTCTTCTGCTTTTTGATGACTCTGTTAGCAGGGTTTCCCAGGTCCATCCACCTCGCCCTGCGCCAGAAGTGGAAGAGATTGAGTGCACCGATGCCCAACCACTTAAGTTTCAAGATGAGAACATGGGAGGACCATCGCAGCATGTCTCAGATGATGACGAAACACAGGTGCCAACTGCTGGGGCTTTCGAAAGTGTGCAGACTGACAAGGAGGGCAGGGGTGAAGACTAGGTTAAAGATGATGTGGAGGACGATGAGGTCCTCGACCCCACATGGAATCAAGGTCATGCGAGTGACCTGTGTAGTTCGGGGGAAGAGGCGGTTGTCGCACAGAGCCACCAGCACAGCAGAAGAGGGTGCAAAAGTGGAGCGGCCGTCCCCTAGGCAGTACCCCTGCTACTGCCCACCGCAGCAAGGGACCGAGCACACCAAAGCCAGCTCCAAGGAGTTCCCTGGCGTGGCAGTTCTTCAGACGATGCCCTGACGACAAGACACGAGTGGTTTGCACGCTGTGCAATCAGAGCCTGAAGCGAGGCATAAACGTTCTCAACCTGAGCACAACCCGCATGACCAGGCATCTAAGTGCAAAGCACGAGCTGTAGTGGAGTAGACACCTCAAAAACCAAAAAAGGTTAGCTGGCTCCTCCTGCTTCCTCTTCTGCTGCAGTCTCGGCCTCTTCATCCACCTCTGGAGTGACATTGCCACCTGCCAGCAACACCACCACCTGGGTCACAAAGCATCTCCACAATGTCCCACGGAAGCGTTCAGCTCTCCATCTCCCAAACACTGGAGCAGAAGAGGAAGTACCCCCCTACCCACCCGCGATCCGTGGCCCTGAATGCCAGCATTTCAAAATTACTGGCCTTTTAAATGCTGTCATTCCGTCTGGTGGAGAGGGAGAGTTTTAAAGGCCTTATGGCGGTGGCTGTCCCACAGTACATCGTGCCCAGCCGCCACTACTTTTCCAGGCGTGCCATCCCTTCCCTGCACGACCAAATGGGGGACAAAATCAGGTGTGCACTGCGCAACGCCATCTGTGGCAAGGTGCACCTCACTACGGATACGTGGACCAGTAAGCATGGTCAGGGACGTTATATCTCCATAACGGCACACTGAGTAAATGCAGTGGCGGCTGGGCCTGAGGCGGATAGCAGTTTAGCCTATGTCCTTCCACCACGAGGATTGCAGGGCGCTTTAGTTTGCCTCCTGTTGCTTCCTCCTCCTACTCCGCTTCCTCATCCTCTACCGCCTCCTCATCTGGTCAGCGTAACACCTTCACTACCAACTTCAGCACAGCCAGGGGTAAAAGACAACAGGCAGTTTTAAAACTTATCTGTTTGGGGGACAAACCCCACACCGTGCAGGAGCAGTGGACGGGCTTTGAACAACAGACCAATCAGTGGTTGGTGCCAGTGAGCCTCAATCCCGGCCTGGTGGTGTGCGATAATGGGCGAAATCTCGTAGCAGCTCTGGGACTAGCCAGTCTGACTCACATCCCTTGCCTGGCGCATGTGCTGAATTTGGTGGTGCAGAGATTCCTTAAAAATTACCCCGATATGTCAGAGCTGCTGCAAAAAGTGCGGGCCGTCTGTGTGCGCTTTCAGCGTTCTCATCCTGCTGCTGCTCGCCTGTCAGTGCTGCAGCGTAACTTTGGCCTTCCTGCTCACCGCCTTTTATGCGACGTACCCACAAGGTGGAACTCCACCTTGCACATGCTGCCCAGACTGTGCGAGCAGCAGCAGGCGATAGTGGAGTTTCAGCTGTAGCACGCACGGGTGAGTCACTCTGCGGAACAGCACCACTTCACCACCATTGACTGGGCCTCCATGCGAGACCTGTGTTCCTTGTTGCGCTGTTTCGAGTACTCCACCAACATGGCCAGTGCTCATAATGCCGTTCCTTCGTTACTATCCTGCTTCTATGCATTCTTGAAAAAACGCTGCTGGCGATGATGGAAGAGGATGTGGCACAGGAGGAGGAAGAGGGATCATTTCGTAGGGTTTCCGGCCAGTCATTGACAAGTGGCTCCGAGGGTGGATTCCTGCACCCACAAACGCCAGGTACACAATTGTCCAGCCAGGGCACAGTTCTGGAGGATGACTATGAGGAGGAGGAGATGGAGGAGGAGGAGGAACCTTGTTCAAAGCAGGGTGGCACCCAGACCAGCTCATGGCCATCACTGGTGCGTGGCTGGGGGGATATAAAGGACACAGACGATACACCTCCCACAGAGGACAGCTTTTTGTTGCCTCTGGGCAGCCTGGCACACATGAGCGATTACGTCTCCTCAATGACCGCCGAGTTGCCCACATTCTAACTTGTGCTGATTACTGGGTGGCCACGCTGCTGGATCCCCGTTACAAGGACAACGTACCGTCCTTAATTCCAACACTGGTGTGTGATTGTAAAATGCGCGAGTACAAGCGCACGCTGGTAGACGCGCTGCTGGTGGCATTCCCACATCACAGTGGGGGCACAGTGGAAGCACAAGACGAAGGCAGAGGAGGAGGAAGAGGTCGCCAACGCAGCTGGGGCACCGCCAGCACCTCAGAAGGCAGGGTTAGCATGGCCAAAATGTGGAAAAGCTTTGTCAGCATGCCACAACCAGCACCACCAGCTGATGGAACGTCTTAGCAGGAGGCAGCATTTCACTAACATGGTGGAGCAGTATGTGTGCACACGCCTACACGTACTGAATGACGGGTCTGCCCCCTTCAACTTCTGGGTCTCAAAATTGGGCACATGGCCTGAGCTTGCCCTTTACACCTTGGAGGTGCTGGCCTGCCCTGCAGCCAGTGTATTATCTGAACGTGTGTTTAACACGGCAGGGGCGTTATTACAGACAAGCGCAGCCGCCTGTCCACAGCCAATGTGGACAAGCTCACTTTCATTAAAATGAACCAGGCATGGATCACACAGGACTTGTCCATACCTTGTGCAGATTAGACATGTATACCGGCCTTAACCAGCCATTGTTATACTACACCGCAATTGTACATTCTTGTATTTGGGATATTTCACACTCTTTTGGAGTGTACCCTAATAAAAATAATAATAATTAAAACCAAAAACCAGTGTTGGCTACCTCGTCCTCCTCCACCGCTGCTTCCACCTACACCGCTATGTCCACCGCCTCCTCAAACTCTTACTCCATATGGACCTCCACCTCATAAAATAAAATAAAAAATGTATTTGTACGTATTTTAATTTTATGTAATTTCACTAATTTCTCTGTTACATTTTCGAGTGAAATTCACAATTTCTTGGGTGTGATATACCACTGCTATACCTAGTAGACAGATAAAAAAAAATTCACTAATTTGTCTGTTGCATTTTCGGGTGAAATTCACCAATTTTTGGGGTTGATATACCACTGCTATACCTAGTAGACAGGTAAAAAAAATCACTAATTTGTCTGTTACATTTTCGGGTGACATTTTACAATTTTTGACGTGAATAAACCCCATGCTCTGCATAGGTGACAGGGACCAAAATTTTTACAAATAATCTGTTCCATTGGTGGGTGACATTAACCCATTTCTGACGATGAAAAACCCCTACTCTGCATAGGTGACAGGGACTTAAATTTCTAAAATTCGTCTTTAATTGGCCCTTTCCTTCGATCCTTCTGCTTTTTTAACTTTTCCCATATTTCCGGCGCGATCAAAATTAAATGTCATCCATTTATCTCCCTTGGATGTGGTTTCTCTTTCTCACGCTCCCTCTCCGGGGTCAAAGCCTGATTCGTCGATAACCGTGATCAACATGGTAGGCTCAGAAAAGAACATCGAAAGTTGATAGAGAAGATATCCAAATGGATGGTGGACGTCACAGGGGCACCTCTGCATAGGTGACAGGAACATAAATTTAAAAAAAATCGTCTGTTACATTGTCAGATGACTTTTTACACATTTTGCCGGATAGAAACCCCTGCTCTGCATAGGTAATAGGGAATTAAATTTCAGAAATTCTTCTTTAATTGATGCGCGCCACCTCCTTTCATTCAATGCTTAAACTTTAACAAGTTGTCCCACATTTACGCTTCAATAGTTTGTCCCACATTTACGCTCTATCATATTTAATTTAAAACAATTAACCTCCCTTGGATGTGGTCTCTCTTTCTCACGCTCCCTCTCCGGCGTGGAACACTGATTCGCCGATAACTGTGATCAACATGGTAGGCTCAGAAAAGAACATCGAAAGTTGATAGATAAGATATCCAAATGGATGGTGGATGTCACAGGGACGTGCGATCAGGCAGAAGTTATCTAGAGTCAACAAAGTGGCAGCAGGGCCTCTCCTGTCTAACGTTTCCTAATCCAAAATACTGCAGTGACGTTTCCTGAAATTTATCATTCAAATAACAGGGCATCTGAAGAGTCCTGTATTGTTATTTATCGTCACTACCTCTCCGGGTCGGGAGTGGGTAATTTCCGCACGCTCCCTCCTTTCCTTCAATTCTTCTGTTTTAATAGCTTCTCCCATATTTCCGCTCGATCACAATTACATTTCATCCATTGATCTCCCTTGAATGTGGTTTCTCTTTCTCACGCTCCCTCTCTGGGCTGGAATCCTGATTCGCCGCTAACCGTGATCAACATGGTAGGCGCAGAAAAGAACATCGAAAGTTGATAGAGTAGATATCCAATTGGATCGTGATCATCACGGGGAAGTGCGACATGGTGGGGCAGTATGTTTGCACATGCCTACACGAACTGACTGATGGTTCTGCCCACTGCAACTTCTGGGTCTCCAAATTGGGCACATGGCCTGAGCTTTCCCTTTACGCCTTGGAGGTGCTAGCCTGCCCTGCAGCCAGTGTATTGTCTGAACATGTGTTTAGCACGACTGTAGGGGGTTATCATAGGTTATATTGTTTTGGGGTGTACCCTAATTTAAAAAAATAATAATAATTTAAAACCGAAAAGCAGTGTAGGCTACCTCCTCCTCATCCACCGCCGCTTCCACCTACACCGCCACATCCACCGCCTCCTCAACCTCCTACTCCATATGGACTTCGTCCTCCTAGATCAAGATTATTATTTTTTATTTTTACGTATTTTATGTTATTTAAAGTAATTTCCCTATCCACTTTTGTTTGCAGAGCACTTGCCATGCTCTCAACCACATTTTGCTGCCATTTGCGCCCTCTAGCCCTTTCCATGACATTTTTACAGACATTTTAGTGCTGAAAAGTTAGGGTCCCCATTGACTTCAATGGGGTTCGGGTTCAGGGTCAAGTTCGGGTCCCGAACTCGAAGTTTTTTGTGAAGTTCGGCCGAACTCGTACATCCAGGTTTCCGCTCAACTCTAATTATAAGTAACACATGAAAGATCCGCCATGACATATATGATAAGTGTGTAATACTTTCAGATCTCTCTGACTGGTGTAATTTTGAACAAAATTAAATAATAAAAGACAAAATATATGTTTAGAGAAGGCTCACCTCTTAGACAAAAATTGGAGTGGGTGCACCCACAGGGAAGATTACACCCAATCTTCAAAAGGTAGTAAATGAATAAAAAAAATAGTAGGGCACACCTGCATTCAAATTCACATGGGAGATTTGTGTGGGCAATAAAATTTGTTTTATTCAACCAATATTTATATTATAACTCATAAAACATTATTAAACATATAATGGCATGCTATATAATACTTCTAAAATGATAAGATCAATATATAAAATACACACTAAGGTATAAAGTCATATATACAGTCCTAGAAAAGAAGTCTCAGAAGGATTATTCCTCTCCTTATGGACAACTTGAAGCGCTTCAGTATCCGAGTTAACTCCGAAACGCGTCTGGTGAAGGATAACCCCATGAAACTAAGCATATAACTCGGATACTGAAGCGCTTCAAGTTGTCCATAAGGAGAGGGATCGGTATCGAAAATTTGGCAGGAGAAAACTAAAAATCAACAGCCGTAGTGAAAACTGACCTGCAGCTTGATTAAGCACCTGTGCAGGAACTACAACATATAAAAGCACTAAGACGACACTCCTGCAAGTGATGACCGAAGATCCCTGATTCCCTTGGAAGCCTCACCACTGCCTGCAAGCGCATCACACGTGGGACGCCACGCTAATCGCAACACAGCCGGCACAACTCCAGAGAACTGTGAGTACAAACCAGTGCCGAACTGGTGTATATACAGACAGTGGGATTTTAGCCAAAGAAATACGAGCGACTATATCATAAGGCCTTATCTGATTATACTGAAGCTATCCTGTGAACTTTGCCTTGAAAAATCCGAATATTACGGACTATACCAAATAGCTTGGCAATTAGATTCGCTGGATAATTATTGCAATACGGACATACAGAGCTATATGAAGGAATAATCCTTCTGAGACTTCTTTTCTAGGACTGTATATATGACTTTATACCTTAGTGTGTATTTTATATATTGATCTTATCATTTTAGAAGTATTATATAGCATGCCATTATATGTTTAATAATGTTTTATGAGTTATAATATAAATATTGGTTGAATAAAACAAATTTTATTGCCCACACAAACCATGTAAATTTGAATGCAGGTGTGCCCTACTATTTTTTTTATAAATAATAAAAGAACCAAAGAATTTTTCAGTACACCTCAGTGATTGAGTATGGTACTGAAGAGAGGAAGAAATGAAAAGTGTCTGGTCTACCGAGAAGGCCTCAAAAACTGGTCTTCTCTGTAAGGCAGAGTTTAGGGTATTCAAATACACACCACTTATGGGGGTGATAAGTGCTGAATTGCCAAACAAAAAGGCGTCTATTAGTTATATAACAGTGAACAAAAACAGTAAACACTTGTTTATAACAGTGAATTAGCAACTTAGGTCTTTCTAGGCAAGTTTCATTGCCAGGATAGGTGAGTGATCTTAGTTCTTGCGTTAGAAGCCACGACCACTGACCTAATCAGATACTAACACTAAAACATCACAGTGGCGTCATACGCCCTATTGTGTTATAACATAATTTAGACAAGATATGTAACAAAGGATATAGGGATGTTATCAGCCCGGAATGAAGCCTCTCATGTTCTTCCTGGGAGCTCTTGGTTGTGAGAGGTCTTGAGTGTCGTTCCTTCTTTGTTTGGGAGTAGTAATTATTTCCCATTTGTCAGCTGTTGGTAGCTCTGGAACTGCATCAGGTAGGTCTCCCTCAGTCCAATCTGGTACTTCGGTCATTCCCAAGCTGAACATAGGCCGGATCGAATAGAGTTCACCTGGGGTCCTAATAGTGAAGGGCCTGTTGTTATGAGTCACCAGAATTCCAGAAGGATATAACCATCTGTATTTAATATTGTTTTCTCTAAGAGCTTTAGTAAAGGGCACAAGCTGTCTTCTTTTTTTCTAATGTGTATCTTGAAATGTCTTGGAAAATTTTGATTTCTCCTTCATCGTAGTCTATTCTTTTGGCGAGACGTGCTTTCTTCAATATTTCCTCTTTTAGATGAAAACTTAGGATATAGTAAAGAATGTCCCTAGGTGCGTCTTTTGGAGCATTTTTGGGGCGGAAAAATCAATGCACCCTTTCTAATCCTAAGTCCTGGGTACCTTCTTTGCCCAGGAGCTCTGAGAAGATTTGAGTTAGAACTTCAGGAATATTCTTGTCTTCTACCTGTTCTGTGAGGCCTCTTATCCTGAGGTTGTTCCGCCTCAATCTATTATCCAGGTCGTCTATGTGTAGGCGCATTTCAAAAAGTTCTTTCTGTTGTGTCTTGACCTTACTTTCAAGGTAGGAAGCGTGTTGGATGGTTTCTTAAGAAGCTTCCTCTAGAGTGTGGACTCTTGAGAATATTTGTTTGACATCTGATTTAATTTCAGCAAGTTCAGATTTTATAGTGTTTATCAGTTCTTGGAACATGTCCCTCATAGTTGCAGAGGTGGGCAGAGTTTTGATGTAATTTCTAAGGTCATCTTGTTCTTCTTGTTCCTGAGTATAATCCTCTTCCTCACTTTCAGAGCCTAAGCCCATAGCTTGAGGTGGGGGAAATTTGTTTTTGGACTTCCTGACTCCACTTAGGTGTTCAGAACTTGCAGATACAGCTTTTGAAGATTTGTTGCTATCAAAAGTATTTTTTGGTGTCTTGGAAGGTCTGTTTTCTTCTGTTAAACCTCTTGGTTTTCCCATGCGTCATATAATGTGTATAATGGAGAATAGATGGTTTTAGATTAAAGTCAGGCACTTAAAAGCTTGCTATATACGTTATAGAAGACAGCTCTTTTAAATCATATTCTCATTTGCCCATGAGAGGCTAGTTAGTTTGGTTAGGTCAGTAGTAACACATTATATTTGTGTCTCACATTTGACAGTGACTTATAGCTGCAGGGGTATGGTATTTCTAAACTTCTCAAACAGGTACCCCTGGAGCCTGAAGGTTGGTGCTGTGTTGCTCCTTATGTGCCCGATCTGACAGTCACCGCACCCCTTCTTCTGGCAGCTTCAAATCCAGGACCCGGCTTCTCGCAGCTATACGCCCTCTTTATTGGAGCACACCACGGCTATCTCCGCGGGTCCTAAGGGGTTACTGAGCGATCTTCTGCCACCGCCAGTGACAGTGAATGTCTCCTGATGTCTGTAGGCCCCGCAGCTACAGCGTTGCAGCCCTTCCCCAGTCGGCTGAAGCACCTGACTGGCACTTTATTCTCCGGTCCAGGTGCGATACCGGTCCCGCTATAGACGGCGCTGGCCCTTACTTGAAAATTGCTGATATGCAGGCGCCTTATTGTTAGCGCTGTCAGCCAGAGCCCGATGGTGCCAGGAAATCTTCCCCGGCTGTCTGTAGAGCTTACCGGCAGCACTGCAGCTGCTTCTCTCTGGCCGGATCTGAACTTTAGTCCCCGGCTTCACCACAGTTCAGGCCCCGATATATGTAGCTCCAGTCCTGTGTGGGAGCACTTTAGTGACAGCAGCACTTGCTGTAGATGACAGTGGCCAGGAATCAATAAAAATTGACTTTTAAAAGGTTTAAAGCCACTATAACAGCAGGAGCTCAAAAGCTGTGCGTCCTCTCAGCTCAGCGGCTGGCTCCGCCCCCCAGCCGTCTTTTTTCTAAAGTGAATAACCCTAACTTTGATAAACTTTCAGGGTACTGTAGTTCCTTTATTCCAGTTATTACTTTAGTTGCCCTCCTCTGAACCATCTCCAGCTCTGCTTTGTCTGCCTTGTTCACAGGAGACCAGAACTGTACATAGTACTCCAGGGGCATTGCTAGGTTAAAACATTCGGGGCCTGGGCCTCTGATATTTTGCTACATGAAGAGAGGTAAGTGAAGGGGTAGATTACTAAGTGTGAGAGGCAGAGCAATGTTGGGAGTTGTAGTTATTTAACTGGAACTGTATGTTAGGGCTGAAGTTATTTACGTGGGATGGTGGGGTGGAGTGATGTTATTTACATGGGACTGAATATTGAGAGGTGATGTTATTTACATGGGACTGTATGTTGAAGGTGGCTGGGAGGGAGTGATGCTATTTACGTGGGACTGTATTTTGGAGAGGGCTGTAGATAGAGAGGGATGTTATTTACATGGGACTGTATATTGGAAGTGAAAGGGCCCCTGGTTTGTCTGTGGGTGAACCTCCGGCCGGGCAACCACTAAAGACCAATACACGTTGATAGGTTTAAAATGGTTGTAACTTTATTTTGACATCGCACACAATTTATAGATGCAAACCACAAGATTATCATATACCTCCCCTAAGCTTAATCCAATCAGGTAACGAATTTATTAGTCTCACCTCTATACAACCTTAGTAAAAAAGTCATGATAAATTCCAAGAAACAAGGTACATATGTGATGCATTTATAATTCTTGGAATTAAGATATCTAACCATAATCTTTGTTGACTTTAGCTTTGTTCAGATATTTCGCGGAATTATCTTCGTTTATTTTGTACCAACATATACCTGATAAAAAATGTCCTTTACTTATCTAAACCAAAGGTGAACGTCAAGATACAAAAATGCTTATATACATAACCCGTATCAATGTAAAATCTATCTGTTTGCTAAAGCCTGCATATCTCTTTCTAGCCATGCGGTTTTAAGCTACCGACCTCTATTTCCTCTTAGCTCGTGTTGCTAGACCTCATTTCCTGTTTAGCTTGTGTTACTAGACCTTGCTGTCATAAGAGTATAAAATATTTCCTTTAAAGAAGAACTCTGCATATTTAATACAAGCATATAAGGCTGAATTATTACATATATATGTGAACGTGTGTGGATATAGACATAATTTCCTTACAATCCCCTCTTTGATCATATGGAATTCCCATTCCATGTGATCACTCCTTATACCACACACCAATTCTCGGTATCTTTCTCAGGGTACTTCCCTTTTTAAGGGTGACATATTCACCTGAATCTTCTGGTGGTTTCTTACGCTTTATCAATTGAGAGGTTTTTCCCACTCCCCATATTGTGAACTTTATTAGACAATATATAAGGAGTAGAAATACCAAAGTCATTAAAATAACAATGCCTGCTTTCCTGAAAAAGTTGAAAATTCCGGAAAAGATACCTCCTGTCCAATCTCCTATCAAGTCAAAAGGGTTCCATGACCCAGGCATATTATGTAATTCCCCTTGTAATCTCTCCCTTTCCTCTTGATGACTGTTGATTATTTCATAGTAATCTGGTACCTCAATGTCCCTTGTCTCTTTGGTGAAGTTAGAGAAATAAATGCAACAGATTTGTTTGTTTTCTGTTTGATCACACAGTCCCGTGACTGCCATCATTAGTCTCTCCTGTCTCTGCCTAATCACTTCCTGTTCCATCCTTATTTTTCTCATTTCCTCATTTATCATCCCCAGGTCTTTTGTGGTGATATTAACCCATCTCTCGACTAATTCCTGGAAGGCATCTACTCTTACTAGGGCCATTGCAGTTCCTGTTGGACCTAAGATGCTCATGTAAAACTTTTCCCATGTGCTCGTCAGTGCCCTCTTTTTCCTGTGTGTGTTATGGAACATGAGCACCCCATGGGCTGGTCCCATCCGTACTTCTTTTCCTGATTGAGCACTCATGTATGGGAAGAGTTGGACCATAGTGCACCAACCTTTTGAACTAGTATCTTTAGGAAAAGGGATTGTAGTATGGCACCATAACCCACAACACACTATCCAGCCCTTTGGTAGACGAGGTGCTGGAATAT
Source organism: Bufo bufo (assembly GCF_905171765.1). Taxonomy (NCBI): domain Eukaryota; kingdom Metazoa; phylum Chordata; class Amphibia; order Anura; family Bufonidae; genus Bufo; species Bufo bufo. The sequence goes on along the minus strand of NC_053393.1, from coordinate 282,707,111 downwards.
CACTGAAGGTATTTTGCCCACTCCTTAGCCCCATTAAACACATCCATTGAACTATGTTAATAGGGTCAGTACTTCCATACTTAATGTCCGTTTTGTTTATTTGCTTCAACCAAGAAGTTAATGGGCCTTGATTGACCTGGGGCTTATAGGATGGACATTCTGTAAGATTGTACTGAAACATTCTTTCTATTCTTTCATCGGCAATGGCGACTGTATTGAGCCCTTTTATGTCTACTGTTTGATTTGTAATATAGCTTTCTATGTCCAACAGTGTGAAGTTAACGTCTGTATTTGCACAGAATTTAGCATTAGCAAAATATTTCACATCCCTAGAATAATAATGACCATTTAAAAAACAAAAGTTTGGAGACTCGGAATACCCTTGTATTAAGAATGGTTTGTTAGTTGTTGTGATTTGTACTGTCTCTAGATCTGTTATGTCGATCAGGGAAGGAAGGCGCACAGGTTTTGCTAGCATTGGATAAATGTGCTCCCCTGAATGCATGTGTGAACAAACCCAACAGTTTCCTTTTCCCTCTGACTGTTGTTTACCAAATTCATGCATTAGCAGGAAATGATGTGGCACATTACTTGGGTCTGGCCAGTTTAATGATTCTACGTTATCTTTTGGGAAAGATGGTGTGTCTATTTTATCTATTTTGAAGGTTGTCTCGGAGAGGAGACTTCTCTTCTGAGTTCCTTGTCCATTTAATTCCTGTATTTTCCTCCTAGTGGCTTTGTCACTTGGATTGGGTGATAGACATAGGGAGCTATTCTTTGGGGACGCCCTGGTAATTAGGATTATAGCGTCTAGTTTACATACCCCTTCTTTCTTCTGCTCATGCCAACCTATAACTCTATCTAACATTGATTGTGACAATTTATTTCCTCTTTTAGTACAACAGGTGATTTTCTCTTTTTTGTAATTGGGCCTATTAAATATAGATATAGATCTTTTTGTTCTCTCATGTAAGGTTTCATTCACTTGTATCGGTGTGTGTGTCATAACTACTTTCACAGTTGTCACTACTAGACTATAGAGAATTGCGAGGGTACATATAATTGCCAAACAGTTCAACAGGGGTAATGGACACTTAATAATCCCGATCCTGCGACTTGTTTTTGCTTCAGTGTCTATATCAACAGTATGAGTTTCTTTTTCCTCTGTTTCTTCAAGAAAAGATGTTGTAGAACAAGGAGACTGGGGTGGCCTGGGGAGTTCTCTTTTAGGAGGTTTTTCCTTGACAACCCTGCTCCTGTCACCCCATGTCAGTACCCTTCGGAAGAAGAAAGGGTTTATCCATTGTCTCCCACCATCTGACAGTTTCATTCTCTGAATCATCTGCTTACTAAATAGTTCAGGAAAGTTTTGATCTTTCAAGTCATCAGTTTCTAGTTCATTGGTATACTCCCTGAACATAAATTCTTCCTCATACAAGTCCAGCATAGTCTTTGGATCCTTTGGACTAAGTGGTTTTGGATAGCCTTTTAGCCATCGCTCATATCTACTTTGCAGGCTCGGGGGTATGATCAAAGCCATTTCTTTTGTAGGCATCTTGTCCGGAAGACTCATGTTTGTCCGGGGAATTTCTTGAGGACTCCTTCTGGCGTCTTCTTGAGCCGGCTGGCGTGTATCCACTGTGGACTCTGGTCAGTAAGGACAGCCGTTCGAGCCACTCTTAGAACCTCAAATGGACCTTGGTAAATTGGACCAGTCTTGTGGCGGGCAGCTAGTTGTTTCACCAGAACTTTGTCTCCCGGCAAGAATGGATGAGTTGGGTCTGTGGAAAGAGGAGGAAAGGTGACAGCAACCTTATCATAATTTTCCGAGAGTATACCTACCAAGTGTTTCACGTACTGTTCCTGCAAGGCAAAAATGTTACTGTCAGTATCCGATTCTTCACGGGTATTAGGGGGTCGACCGAATAACACTTCATAAGGCGACAACCCTGTTTGTTTATTTGGTGTCGTTCTTATTTGGTAGAGAATGGTGGGTAGAAATTTCAGCCAATCTTTCAATGTTCCTGAAGTAGCCTTTTTTAACCTATCCTTAATGGTTCTGTTCATTCTTTCCACTACTCCAGCGCTTTGGGGATGGTAGACTATGTTGAGTTTCCACTGGAAACCCAAAATCTTTGTCAGTTCTTGTATTAGTTTGGATTGGAAAGCAGGTCCCTGATCTGAATGAATTACCCGAGGGAGTCCATACAGCGAAATCCATTGATTTATCAATGCCCTAGCTGTCACACCAGCTGTTTCTCCTGAAGTAGGTATGGCTACACACCATCCAGAGAACCTACAGACTATGACAAGCAGATATCTTATATTCCCGGGTTGCTTTGGCATGTGTGTGTAATCTATCTGCAAATCTTGCAGAGGGCCTGTAGGTGGTGGTAGATTCCCATGTCTTCCGTGTGCTTTTCCTTGAACATTATTCTGTGCACAAGCCATGCATGAGTCGACCAGATCGTCTATCAATCTCTGCAATTGGTGTGTGTACAGAACAGTGACTTGTAATGTTCTGAGATGTACTGTTTTCCTAAATGTCCAGGACCATGAAGATAAGATATTAGGAGCGGTGCTGATGCAGTAGGAACCCCCAATATCCGATCTTTTGTCCACATACCTGTACCTGTCGTCTGCAGTCCCTGAGATTTCCAGTACTTGATGTCCTCACTGGTGGACTGTTTCTGAAGTTGATATACTACTGACTCCCAGTTTTCACTTTCAAAGTCTGTCATGAATAATAACTTACTTTCCTTCTCGTGTCTCTCTTGGCTGCCATTTTGCTGCTCTGTCTGCTAGGTTGTTTCCCATAGCTTGATAATCTCCTTTTGCAGAGTGTCCTTTCACTTTTATCACACTTATGGCTTCTGGTAATTGAATTGCATGTAGCAAGTGATCTATGTATTTCTGATTTGCTACCTTCTTCCCGTCTGCTGAGATATACCCCCTATTTTTCCATATTAATGCATAATCATGCACTGTTCCAAATGCATAGCTACTATCAGTATAAATATTCACTTTGTGTCCTGCGAATATTTCACAGGCTCTTGTGAGCGCTACCAACTCAGCTTGTTGTGCTGAAGTTGTGACAATTGGTTCAGCTTCTATCACTTGATTTGGGAGCATGACTACTGCGTAACCTGTTTGGTATGTCCTGTCATCTGGTCTTGTGCATGATCCATCCACAAAAACATCTATACTGCCAGTCTGTGGTGTGTCCTTTAAATCCTCCCTAGGTGTTGTGCATGACAAGATTATTTCATCACATCTGTGTTCAGGTATTGGGTCTACTTGTTCGTCAGAACCTTCACGCTTAAGTCTCAAAAGTGTATGCAACAATCTTATCACTGGTGAGGTGTCTGGACATGTCTTTATCAACAGGTTTGCCGTACTGAGTAATATGGTCTCATATCCGGACAGTCTCTGAGCTGTCATGTGTTGTGTGGTCATGTTTTGAAGGAGGGACAAGACTGTATGAGTGGTGAAAAGTTCCATTGTATTTCCATGGACTATCTTGGTAGCATCCTTTACTGACATAGCCGCGGCTGCTAATGCTTGGAGACAGTGAGGCATTCCAAGAACCACAGGAGGTAATTTTTTCGATAAGTATGAAACTGGCCTGTTTCTCCCCCCATGTGTCTGTGTCAAAACCGCTGCATAGGTTTCTCCAGATACCACGCAGTATAATTGGAATGGCTTTCCATAATCTGCCAGGGCCAAGGCTGGGGCTTGGGTCAGGGACCGAATCAATCTCTCAAAGGCTTCTACTCTATCCTCTGTCCACTCCACTACCTTTGGTGCTTCTGTGAGTGTAGTTTTTCTTAGGATTGAATCCCAATGGGAGCAATCGGGAATCCACTGCCTACAATACACTATTGACCCTAGAAAGGACAGCATTGTAGCTTTGTCCCTCGGCCTGCTTAGGGAGGTCACTGCCTTGACTCTAGCGGGTGAGATCTTTCTCTCTCCTGCCTCTATTATGCACCCCAGATACTCTACCTGGGTACTTGCATATTGGATTTTCTTCTTCGAGGCCAGGTGTCCTTTGCTTGCCAAGTGGTCTAATAAACTCCCTGAATCTATTTCGCAGGCTTCTAACTCCGAATTGGAGAGTAAAAGGTCGTCTGTGTACTGTATTAAGGTGGATCCCCTCTTTGGTTCCCAATCTTCCAATGTAGCCTTTAATACAATAGAAAAGGCTGCTGGGCTATCCCCAAAACCTTGAGGGAGACGGGTCCAAGTCACCTGACCATTATCAGCCCACTGAAAAGCAAAAAGATTTTGTGCATCCCAAGCCACTGGTATGGAAAAGAACGCATTACTGAGGTCAACTACAGTGTAATATCTGGATCCCGCAGGAATGGCCCCAAACACAGCTGTAAGATCTGCCACCAAGGGGGGAAGTGGGATAATTGCCTTGTTTACCTTCCTTAGATCCTGTACCAGCCGCCATGTGCCATTAGCCTTTTTTACGGGATTTATCGGGGAATTCCAGGGACTGACAATTTTCCTAAGAATTCCCATCTGCAAGTATTTTTCAATTTGTGGCTTTATACCCTCTAACTTTTCCTCACTCAATGGGTATTGTTTTTGAAAGGTTGGCATGACCCCCTCCTTCAAACAGGGCCGGTAGGGCTCACAGTTAATCCTCCCTGCTGAGTCTTTACATTTTGCCCAAATTGGATGATTTTCCAGGGACATTGGTATGCTTAAAAAGAACCCATTCATGTCACGTCTCTTTGGGTTTGTCAGGTCACATTTCATTGAGGTTGCTGTCAGTCTGCCCTTTTTGTCAAAGACTAATGGAATCTGTAATGCTGCCATTAAATCCCTTCCTAATAGGCAAACGGGGCACTCTAGTAGGACTGCAAAAGACATGTGCGTCACTAGTTCCCCCGTAAGAGTACAAACCGGGAGCGGTGCTGTCACCTTATGTATCACTGTCGTCCCATTTATACCCATAGAACTTCCTTCGGTGCATTTATCATTAATGAAGTCTATTTTGTTTACACTTGAAGTCGTTGCTCCGGTGTCAAGCAATAACTTAACTTTAATACCATCAATTTGCAGTAGTACTTGTGGTAAGACTTGCCAATCAGTTGGAACAAAATGCATAATGAAGGATGGGACTTGTTCTGGGCACCCCTAGTAGTAATTGTTCCCCCGTGGGGACGGGTACTGTTCATGCTCAGACCACCTCTGTAAGTCTGATTGCAAATTGGGTTGTCTACTCCCCCCCATCCTGTGCTGGCCAGTGTATGTTAATACGATCTCCCTGGGGTTGTCTTCTTGTCATATCTTGCTGTCTTTCCTGTTGTCTGGGCCCCCCTCGGTAGTCAGAGGCGCCTCTCCCTCTGTATTCTCTCCTATCTTCATCTCTCACCTTTGGACATTCTCGCCTCCAGTGACCTAGACTCCCACAAATGAAACAGCCCTGTCTCTGATTTCTTTCTACTCTTCCCAGGTAATCTGCCTGGCCCCTACTTCTCGGACCTCTTCTATTATTCCTTCCCCGGGGGAAACTTGACATCATCATGTAATTGCTTTCCCCACCTGACAATATAGACTCCTGTTGTATGTCCTGCTGCACTAACAATGGAAATACTCCTCCCTTTTGATTGAAAACACCAGAAGCCGAGCGTTTTGCTATGTCATCCATAAATTCTGTCACTGTTTGAGTAAGCCATTCGTTATTGACTAATTTTATTAGCTGTGTCGTCTTAGGGTCCCCATTTGTCATACATGTAGTCTTGAACAATTCAGGTGAATTCATTCCTGTACTACTGTAGAGATCCAACAGTCTCTTACAGAAACTATAAAAATCCTCTTTCGGCTCTTGTTTTGTATTTAGCATTGTGTGTAAACCTGAATCCCCTTTGTATCTTTTCATCCATTCTACTCCTATCTTATCCCAAAACTTCTTCCAAACCTTGCGGCTATCTCTGTCTCCTGCATCCCTAACTTCTTTTTCTGATGCCTTCATTACCTTTTCTGGATCAATTTGAGAGCCAGTGTCTGGGTCTATGGCTGAGAGTATTATCTGAATATCCTCCAAAGTTAAATGGCTCCCTGCGGTATATTTCTGCAGAAACATAGCTGCTGCTCTAGGGTCCTTTTTTGGATTGGGGCACATATCTTTCAGTTCCTTCATTAATCCTAAAGGAAGAGGGATATGGACTTCAGTGCTACCCACAGTAATCATGGGAAGCCGCAGTTGTGTGCCTTCCCTATCCCCTTCCTCAGGTATTAGAGTGAGTTTGGAAAATTCATCTGTTAGGGGTTGGACTATTCCAGGTATTCTAGGACTGGAGGTTGCCAGGGGAATTCCATGTTCTAAACTGTCCGCTTCTATCTGTGTTTCAATTCCTGTTATCCTCCTATCGTACTCTTCCTGAGCCCTGGTTTCCCAGTCCTTCTTCACCCTCCAGTACTCCTGTCTTAGTTTTCCTATCTCGGTCAGCAGCTGTTTTTTTTTGTTAGTTGCAGCTCTGGTTCTGCCACACTCTCCTCCCAAAATGCCCTTTAATTCATCTATCTGTTCCTCACTAGGAAGGTCTGTATCATCTGGGTCCTCGTGATCATATATGACGGGAAAGACATCCTGAAGGGGAAGTTGTTTAATGTAGACTATGTCTGTCCTTAGTTTATCCCTCAGTTGAATCAGCTCATGTACATACATGTCCATGCTTTCTCTATATTCAATTCTTTTTTCCTTAGCCTGTTTGACTTGTGGAGTTACATCTGCTTGTTCCATAAGTGCTGCTGCCACTATAACTGCAGTACTCAAAAGGGAATCTCTATCCCCCAAATCTGGGTACAGTCCGGTTCTCTTTTGTTTCTCACCAGAAAATAATAATAATTCCGGTGCGGTTGCTTGTTCTGGACAGGGGACCTTATCATAAGGGACTTGTAGCATGCTTTCTGTAGAGACAGCTGGGAGTATTGCCTTTTGTGGTTCTAATACCGTCACATCATATGCCGGTGGCTTTTCTGGCAAGGCGGGCAGAATTTCTGACCATGGGACTTCTTCCTTTTTACTAATTGTCTCCCTATTTTGTTTTAAGTATATGTGATGGGTTGGTGGAAATCTCTTTCTGTATTCTTTTAATGCCTTCTCCCATTTTTTAAAACATGTTTTCATATATTCTTCATCCCAGGCACCAGCGGGATAGTTATATTTTGGGTGCAGCCCCACCATTTTTTTTGACCTCCTCCCAATCACCTTCATTGCGAGGACCGACATCGCTGATCTGCGTAATACGCAGTTGCTGACTGCGGTCACAGATATTTACCCAAAATGGATCAGTTACACTAATCCCACAGGTGCCTGATACAAAATGTAGCGGTGTGGGTCTGGTCTCTGGCTCACCATCCAGATCCTTTCCCACGCCGTTACCCATAATGTATAATGAAATCGACAATGAACTCTATACATATATTTTCAAGCAGCAAACAATGAAGCGGAAATAGCAGCAAATAGCAGGAAGTAATTGTGTTAGTATTGTTATGTTGAGAATCAATTAAGTCAGCACAATCAGATTTTCCACTAGCACAATATTCTTATAACACGTGTAAAAATATCTTATATGGGCAACACCATTTACGAACTTAATAGACTGCAGTATTCAATGTCACTTTCCAAGTTTTAACTGTACAGTTATGTTTAATAAACAATTCACTCCACAGACAATCCTAGTGAGTTAGAAACCAACATCTGCATTTAGATGTATGCGTTTCCCTCACCCTTTTTTTTCCATATGTATTCCTTTTCCTTATACATATATTCCGGGTACCTTGTTTCACATATTTCCAGAGTTATCCTTTAACTCAATCACATAAATCCAGAGTTATCCTTTAACTCAATAAACCGTCAAATGAGAGACTAATCCCATTTGAAAAATCCCTGCCAACGTTCGAAGAGACTAGTTCTGCATTCGAAAAATTCCCTGCCATCAATATGATGTATGTTCCTGGAACAACATCCCCTGCCAACCACTGTGCCTATAGGAGACGCCGCTCCTATCAGGATACGCAGAACACTGAGTGCTGCCTCGTGTCTGTCCCACAGTCCTATGAACACTAAACTAACCTGTCACTAACCTGCCATCCAGTATACATCAGACATTCACCGTATCCAGGAGAGAAACATTCCAACCAACATAAATAGTGGCAGAAATTATTTACTCACCTGGATAGTCAGTGAACCATCCTCTGCTACCAATTGAAAGGGCCCCTGGTTTGTCTGTGGGTGTCTGTAGAGCTTACCGGCAGCACTGCAGCTGCTTCTCTCTGGCCGGCTGTCGCTCTGGATCTGAACTTTAGTCCCCGGCTTCACCACAGTTCAGGCCCCGATATATGTAGCTCCGGTCCTGTGTGGGAGCACTTTAGTTACAGCAGCACTTGCTGTAGATGACAGTGGCCAGGAATCAATAAAAATTGACTTTTAAAAGGTTTAAAGCCACTATAACAGCAGGAGCTCAAAAGCTGTGCGTCCTCTCAGCTCAGCGGCTGGCTCCGCCCCCCCAGCCGTCTTTTTTCTAAAGTGAATAACCCTAACTTTGATAAACTTTCAGGGTACTGTAGTTCCTTTATTCCAGTTATTACTTTAGTTGCCCTCCTCTGAACCATCTCCAGCTCTGCTTTGTCTGCCTTGTTCACAGGAGACCAGAACTGTACATAGTACTCCAGGGGCATTGCTAGGTTAAAACATTCGGGGCCTGGGCCTCTGATATTTTGCTACATGAAGAGAGGTAAGTGAAGGGGTAGATTACTAAGTGTGAGAGGCAGAGCAATGTTGGGAGTTGTAGTTATTTAACTGGAACTGTATGTTAGGGCTGAAGTTATTTACGTGGGATGGTGGGGTGGAGTGATGTTATTTACATGGGACTGAATATTGAGAGGTGATGTTATTTACATGGGACTGTATGTTGAAGGTGGCTGGGAGGGAGTGATGCTATTTACGTGGGACTGTATTTTGGAGAGGGCTGTAGATAGAGAGGGATGTTATTTACATGGGACTGTATATTGGAAGTGAAAGGGCCCCTGGTTTGTCTGTGGGTGAACCTCCGGCCGGGCAACCACTAAAGACCAATACACGTTGATAGGTTTAAAATGGTTGTAACTTTATTTTGACATCGCACACAATTTATAGATGCAAACCACAAGATTATCATATACCTCCCCTAAGCTTAATCCAATCAGGTAACGAATTTATTAGTCTCACCTCTATACAACCTTAGTAAAAAAGTCATGATAAATTCCAAGAAACAAGGTACATATGTGATGCATTTATAATTCTTGGAATTAAGATATCTAACCATAATCTTTGTTGACTTTAGCTTTGTTCAGATATTTCGCGGAATTATCTTCGTTTATTTTGTACCAACATATACCTGATAAAAAATGTCCTTTACTTATCTAAACCAAAGGTGAACGTCAAGATACAAAAATGCTTATATACATAACCCGTATCAATGTAAAATCTATCTGTTTGCTAAAGCCTGCATATCTCTTTCTAGCCATGCGGTTTTAAGCTACCGACCTCTATTTCCTCTTAGCTCGTGTTGCTAGACCTCATTTCCTGTTTAGCTTGTGTTACTAGACCTTGCTGTCATAAGAGTATAAAATATTTCCTTTAAAGAAGAACTCTGCATATTTAATACAAGCATATAAGGCTGAATTATTACATATATATGTGAACGTGTGTGGATATAGACATAATTTCCTTACAGGAAGGGGCTGGACAGATGGTGTGATGGTATTTACATGGGACTCTATGGCAGAGGAGGGAAATAATATTAACATGAGACTGTATGGTGGAGGGGCTGAGGAATTATAATTTCTGAGGACAGTAAACGAGGGAATATAACTACAGGGGGCACTGTAGGGGCATTATAAATACTGGGGGCGAGCATTATCAGAGTAGGGGCAATATAAATACTGGGGGCACTGTGTGCGCATTATAACAGTAGGGGTTAAATAAATACTGGGGCACTTTAGGGTGAGCATTATAACAGTAGGGGGTATTATAAATACTAGTGGCACTGTGGGGACTTTTTAAATCCAGGGGACATTAAACATTTTTATTACTACTGGGGTGAACTTTGAAGTGCCTTTTGTGCTGTGGCATTAGAAGAATTTTGATATCTCTAACTTTTAGTCTAACCAGACTGTCTATTACTCTGTAATTCCTCTAGCGCCGTTCTATGGAAACAGTAGGTTTAAAGAGCACACCAAATGCTTCAAATAACTTCTTTATTAACTTAATCTTTTCTTCATATATAACACTGCCGCATCCGCAGCAGATAGTCCATGTACAAAACACGTGTTGAGGACTTCCGGTTCCGGCGCCAGCATGAACGGACGCGCTGAGTGAAAGCTCCGCACCGAGCATCTCTGAAATCCCTCTACTCCCTAACATACCATGCTTAATCACCCTTAAAACTTGGGCAAATCGTGTCTACACAACACAACTGGATCCTATGGACTGGTTTGTCATGAATATGGGGAGCAGAACGAGGCAAAAAGGACAGCAGAAGACGGCGAAATCCATACCAACAGCGCTCAACATGGCGGATCCCGCCTCACAACAGGATCACGAGGTGGTTCCCTCTATATCGTCCGAGGAAGCTTCCATGAGCAGAGATCATGCCAGCTGATCTCTGCTCATGGAAGCTTCCTCGGGCGATATATCGTGTCTACACAACACAACTGGATCCTATGGACTGGTTTGTCATGAATATGGGGAGCAGAACGAGGCAAAAAGGACAGCCGAAGACGGCGAAATCCATACCAACAGCGCTCAACATGGCGGATCCCACCTCACAACAGGATCACGAGGTGGTTCCCTCTATATCGTCCGAGGAAGCTTCCATGAGCAGAGATCATGCCAGCTGATCTCTGCTCATGGAAGCTTCCTCGGGCGATATATCGTGTCTACACAACACAACTGGATCCTATGGACTGGTTTGTCATGAATATGGGGAGCAGAACGAGGCAAAAAGGACAGCCGAAGACGGCGAAATCCATACCAACAGCGCTCAACATGGCGGATCCCGCCTCACAACAGGATCACGAGGTGGTTCCCTCTATATCGCCCGAGGAAGCTTCCATGAGCAGAGATCATGCCAGCGAAGAGCTGCAAATTAACTATAAGAAACTTGCACTCGAGGTAGCGGCTAGGATCCTACCAGACCTACAGGAATCCCTTTCATCCACAGTCTCGGAGGCCCTGGCGCACATTCGCCGAGATCTAGTAGAACACGGCCACCGCCTAGAGTCAGTTCTCTTCAAGATAACTACAACTACCTGAAAGAATTTCCAAAACTCCTTAAAGAGAACAAAAGAATGGGCGCAAAGATAGAAGATCTTGAAAACCGCTCCCGACGGAATAACCTCAGGTTAGTTGGGATTCCTGAATCTATAGCCCCGCATGAATTATTCCACATTTGTGAACAAGAGCTTCCAAGAGCGCTAAATCTACCCGCTACTTGCAAAGCTGAAAGAGCCCACAGGGTGGGCCTGCCTCAGACCTCTGACCAGCGAGGCCAACAGGCGTCAAAATTACAAGCGCTAGCGCATAGACCAAGACAAGTAATAGTGCGCTACCTGGACTTTGCCGAAAAGGTATCCATTCTACGGGCTTACAAAAGTCGCAAGACATCGCTAGAAATCCGGGGCCATCAAGTTCTTCTATTCGAAGACTTCTCAGCAGAGGTTGCAAGGAAAAGGCGAGAGTTCTCATCCATCTGCTCCAAGTTGCATCGGTCGCAGACGAAATTTGCGCTACTATACCCTGCGATCCTGCGGATCTATGACTCCGACGGCTCATTTGAGACTTTTACCGACTTCCAAGAGGCGAAAAAGGCTCTCCAAGATGAATCCCTGCGTTCCAACAACCATATGCCGCGCGAAAACAGGCGCCAATATTACTCTCCGCAGAGGGACAATCCGCCACAGCTCCAGGATTCCAGCTTGGACTTAGATCCGAAAGAGCAACGGAAAAGAACAAGAATACAGGCGGACCCGTGATAAGTTTTCTTTGGGTTTCTTGGTTGCTTTTAGTATGCTTAACCCTGTCAGGGAATGTTTGATCTTACAGGTTCATGACGCAGAGAAACAGAAAAAAATAAGAGCACTATTTCTTAGTATAAGCCTTTAGATGCTTCCCAGTATCACTTCATAGGAGCGTATCTAGTAGAAGGTTTTGAACCTTACTTATATATCTCCTGACACTGCGCCCATGTTGGAAAAGCAGAAGCCATGCTGGGAAGAAGTGAGGTCTGAAATGTATGGTTGTAAGTTTTGTTCATGTTTAGAATGGGTTGGGAAGTTAAAAGGGAATAGGGATTTTGGGAATCTTTATCTCATCTCAGATACAATATAGTGGGCAGACTTCAATTATTATTAGCATTATTATTGCGGTCAAACAGATATCTAGCTTTAGAAGTAGAAATGACAAGAATAGTCACATGGAATGTTAAGGGTCTAAAATCCCCTCACAAAAGGTTAATGGTTCTTAGACACCTTAAACGGTTAAAAACCGACATAGCTCTATTACAGGAAACCCATATTTCCAGGGAAGACTTTTTTCGTATGCAACGTCTGTGGGTGGGTCAAGTGTTAGGTTCACCATCTAATGGTTCTAAGGGGGGGGGGGGGTCATGATACTAATTCACAAAAAGCTATCACATGCCATCACATCAAACTTGGAAGACCAAGAAGGTAGACTTAGTCACATTCAACTGGATTTGAAAACTGAGAAACTGAGTATATACAATGTATACGCCCCACATAGCAGCAATTCAGTATTTTGGGGGAATTTAAAAAGGTATATTTTGAATAACACGGCTGCAGATAAAATAGTGGCAGGAGACATGAATGCAGTAATGGTTCATGAGGAAGACCGTCGCAATACAATAGGGAAAAAGATAGTACCTAGACAGAGGGATACAGCCCTAGCCAACTTATCGTCCGACACTGGCCTACTTGATGGATGGAGACATCTCAACCCAGAGGGGAGGGAATATACACATTTTTCAGCGGTACATAATTCCTGGTCACGCCTTGATTATTTCTTGTTAACAGATACAGTCCTTCAAAAAACAATACAGGTCGAAATTGGGGATATGGTAATATCAGACCACTCCCCTGTAATTTTGGAACTAGCAGATAAAATACCCAGAGGGTCAGACTTATTGTGGAGATTCCTATCTGACATGGATTCTAATGAAGAATTCGCGGAAATGTTGGCTCATTGGTGGGGAGAGTATAGGAACACAAATTTGGAATCCGGTGATACAAAATTAATCTGGAGAGCAGGTAAAGCGGTGATAAGAGGGAAGATCATAGCCTACATAAAAGGAATGAAGAATAAAGCGCAACAGAGATTGAATAACCTTACGACCAACCTTAAAAACACGTACACTGCTTTCCAATCTTACCCTTCTAGTACAAATAAAAAAAAATGCCTTGACACTAAATCGGAATATGACAGATGGCTTAGGGTAAAAGAGGAACTAACAGGTAGAAGGAGGGAAGCACGTTTATTCAAGTTTGGGAATAAGTCAGGTAAACTCTTAGCCTCCCTAGAAAAAGGCTTGAAAGCTATAATTCCTACACTAAAAATCAGTTGGGAAAGCTATGTCATTATCCAAAAGAAATATTAGACATTCTTAGAGATTACTACGAAAATCTATATGCAATTCCCAAAGAAGGATTTCAATCCGGGAGATCCTGGTTAGAAAAGCTAAATCTACCTCAAATCTCATCAGAAGATCTAATGCTTCTAAACAAACCTATTTCGGAAGCAGAAGTCCAGAAAGTCATAGGCCAATCGAGTAAAAACAAAGCCCCAGGCCCAGAGGGTTTGACAAATGAGTTTTACAAAATACTAGCCCCAAAAATTGTGAAAGTTCTCACATCCCTATATAATCAGATGCTCCAAGGCCAAAATATACCACCTGATATGAATACGGCATTCATCAAAGTACTCCCAAAACAGGGCAAGGACTGTTGTGCATTTTCATAAGTGTACAATGTATCTGATGATATATTCAATATGGATGATCATTGCCTTTAACAACATGTGATCAGCATGAACCTGAAAAAAACCCAAGATGGGTTCATGGCAAGTTCAATGTGTTAAAAGTAAATATATAGAGAGCATTATACTTCGTATTATTGTTTAGAGACATGGATTTATCTACACTGGTTTCTCTAAACTTGTCTGTCTGTGGAACAATGGGTGTTTCATGGCTAAACCATGATCTGATAAGAGACATCCATAAAACACATCTGGTGTGGAACAGATATCTATTCATATATTCACATATATATACACACACACATATATATATATATATATATATATATTCCTGTGTGCATTTATTTAGCGTTTGAACTTGTTAATGATTCATATATACTATGTGATATTGATGTATTATAACCAAATATTAATGTATATTTTATAATGTGTGTATCTCACTGAGTAGGATATATAATTTTGTAGGATGGGGAAAGCGTTTAGGTTGAATTTTCCTAAAATCTGATTCAGAGGAGCTGATGTTATTTCAAACATCATTACTCAATAATTAAGACAGTCAGGGTACACAAACCAGGAGAAAGCTTTCTAAGGACCATTATACTCTTATCTGCTCCATAAATTCAGGGATTAGGGAAACTTCTAATACCGCCAGTCAGTCTGAGCAAAATGTCAGAAAGAGTCCCTCCTAATTGATTTAAGGTGGGAAAGGTCAAAGTTTAAGTGGGGTAATAAAGCAATATATATGTGTTAATTCTTAAAATATTTAAAATTGTTATATGATACAACAGTGCCATCAAGTGGTAGATGGGCAGAAGTTTCTAAGGAATGTCAATTAAATGACATCATCCCCATGTTTAACATACGTCACACCCACCTTATCTAATTGGAAATCCCTAATCCAAGAGGGGATGGGCATAGATAAGGATTGAAATATCTGATCCAGTTTTGGATCACAAAGGGGATCACTTCACAAAGATTCATTCATCAGCATCACTTCACACGTCAGGAACTAACCACAGGACGGGACATATCTAAATCTTGGAAAGCTGGGTCCATTCTAAAAGCTCTTTATCCCAAAGCCAGGGGTAATGTATAATCTATTTCATTTGCAGTAATTATAAATCGCTCCAATTGGCATATAGTTGAGACCCCATTATTAGAGGGTCAATAGTGTTAAAACAATAATTTTATGGGAAATTTTAATGAACGTGCACATCATTAGAATTCCTGTAATATTGCTATCAGAGTGGGATCTCTGATCGGATTTTATTATCCGTAGTTAGGCCAACGGGCGTATTTATAAGGTGTCTCTTACTGCCATATTCTTTGATTGAGCATAAGGAATTTTCCACAGATTCATTTCTATTGTTTTTGTTGTTGTTGTTACATTATAATATTTTGATAACCAGTATACTAAATCTGTAATAATTTGATAAAAGAAAAGAGTAGTATTGTATTGTATTTGGTGTACTAAATTAAGTGAGCCCGGCGTAAATGGTGGAGCACCATCTTGTGATCAATTTTGATATTAACCTTATATTCATTTGTATGCCATTTTTTTTTACTGCATGTATTTATAATAAATTATATTTTATATAATTAATTGCACCCTGTTTCATTAGCTGCACAAATTAACTTTAGATCTCATCAATAAAAGAACTGGCGTTTATATGTCCGCCAATTACATTTTTTTTATTTTTCATATTTCATAAAAAAAATGAAATCATAATTTTTATGATTTCATATCTTATATGAAATAAATACTCGACAGGACTCTACCTTAGCTTCTTCATACCGCCCCATCACTCTTATCGACAATGATCTTAAGTATATATCCAAAATAATGGCTGATAGGATGGCCACGTTTTTGCCCAAGATTATAACGCCTCATCAGGTTGGCTTTATACAGGGGAGATCGGCTGTGTATAATATCAGAAAAGTATTGGCTGTTCTAGACAATGTAAAGCTTTTCCCTCACCTTCACCCATCCTCAGCTCTATTGGCCATTGATGCAGAAAAAGCATTTGACAATGTAAGCTGGGGATGGCTAAATGAAGTACTGGACGCCATGGGTTTTTCAGGCCAATTCAGGACATATATCTTTTCACTATATCATACCCCAATGGCAAGAATATCTATTCCAGGTTTCCTGTCATGTCCCTTCTCCCTTCAAAAGGTTACCAGACAGGGGTGTCCACTATCACCTCTACTATTCAACCTTGCTTTAGAACCACTCTCGAGGGCTATAACCCTGAATAAAAATATAGAGGGCATAACAATAGGTATACATACAGTTAAACATACCCTGTTCGCAGATGATATATTGATGCTTTTAGCCAATCCTCATAGGGATCTCCCAAATGTGTTTACTCTCTTGAGGCAATTTGCCAACTATTCAGGATTCAAAGTGAACATGTCGAAATGCGACCTGCTGGACCTCACCCCATCGCAAATTGCTCATCGAGGAAGTTCATTGGAGGATTTGGTCACAGTTGAATCCAATCATATCAGATACTAAGGAATTAAAATAGGCAAGACTCCAGAATCCCTATACTTATTGAACTATCCCCCGATAATTAAAAAAGTGACCTCCGAACTCAACTCCTGGGCAAAATTGCCTATCTCATTCCTAGGCAGATGCCACCTATTAAAGATGATGAGTATAGGCAAACTCCTATACTCCATGCAAACACTCCCTATCCTGCTAAAACATTCTGACATCCAAACACTCGAGAAAGCATTTAGAACCTTCATTTGGCAATCTAAGTGTAGCAGAATGTCCTTGACAACTTTAACTAGACAAAGAAATAGAAGTGGCGTCGGCTTTCCAGATAACAGGAAATACAACCTAGCTAGTCTTATGATATATTGTCTAGATTGAATAAAACCTCTTATTACTCAGTGCTATCACTAGAAGAAGAGATGGCTAAACCATGGACTCTTGACACCCTACTCCATACTAAATATGCCTTGTTACCTAACACAATAAAACATAGTATACTACTGAGGGACACAATCGCAACATGGAAAACGGTCAGAAAAATATACAATCTTCCATTTTTGATATCTAAAAAGATGTCACTATGGAAACACCCTGAATTTAAAGCTACTGCAGTGAATAAACAATTCGCTATCTGGGCAGATAAAAGAGTGAGAGAAGTCAGACACCTATGGCTACACTCGGAAAAGAGAGATATTATCACTTCCAAGAACTCCAAATACAATATGGGATACCCTCCGGTATCCTGGCTTTCCTGCGTCCTAGGGCAATGAATATGGTTGGGGAGTTTAACGTAAACTCCTTTGACATATTTTTGGATACCAACAATATTAGGAAAAATTTATCTACAATATATGGATCCATGAAGGACTTTTTAAGTCTTGGCTTAGGGACTTCCCGAATTTGCTAATTCTTGAGCAGTTACTAGATGGGTGGACGTTGATAAGAAGGGTGGTGAGTAGCGAAGTCTGGAGGGAGACATACTTCAAATTTATTCACAGAGCCATATATGGCTTTTATAAACCAAGAGGTCCCCCAACAGTTTTACTAGATAACAGGATCACTAATTGCCCGAAATGCCAATTGCCTAACTCAGATGTCACACATGGTATATGGTCATGCCCTAGTGTACAAACTTTTTGGCAATCACTGATCTTAATGGTCAACCAGAAAGGCATCTCTAAGATCTCAGATGACCCAGAATTGTTAACATTCCATGTAGTGAGGAATCCAAGTATCACAAAAATTACGACAGCGACTCATGTGCTACTTTTAGCGACCAAAAGATGTCTCTTGAGTCATTGGCTCAAACCAGATTGCCCTCCAATAAGGGAGGTCATTCAGCAGACGACCAAATGTTTAACATTGGAACGCATAGAAGCAGAGCACTGTAAATCCTCATCTACTACCCCATTCTTTAATAAATAGAAGAAATATATGACAATTTTCTTCTCAAATGAAGAAATACTCATAACTATCAAACCATTCACGAATATAAAATGGTTTCTCAGCCTAGGGCTATCTGAACCAGTAGATCCCTGGTACAAACTATACAAAGATCAGGAAAAAGAAAGACAAGAGACATGAGTACAAAGTAAAGTCCATGTTTATTGACAGAATATGCAACAATGTCCGTAAACATTTTTGAAATGCTTGCTATATATCTGAGATGGGTGGGAGGCTGGAGGGGATGGGGTTCGAGGGGAGGGGGGAGTTGTGGAAGGGGGGGTCTTTGAAAAATTGAAAATAAAAAATTGGATGACATGTGAAAACTGATTATCATATATGTTGTATCTCAGAATTGTACAATGTACTTTGCATATCTTTTGACGTGCTGACATCCTATGAATAAAAATTTAGTTTAAAAAAATAAAACACGTGTTGAAAAGATATCACAAAATGGCAGTATGCCTAAGATGGTGGTTCAACTGTTCAATCTTGTCATTCAACATAAAATGATGGATATATTTCTCTCTTGAGTATCTGTACTGTCACTTTAAGTTATTGAAGCACTTTATGATCTCTCTGAGAGGTATATCTAAGATTCGACCAATACTGATCTGTATGCAATTTGTATGGATTGCTATTTGTAGTTTGCAATTGGTGGAACTGCAAGTAAACACATATAACCAGTTCAGTATACAGCTCTAATCACACTATTAACAATAGGAACACATCATAACTGTATTAAATACCTATTTTGGCCTCTTTCCTTTCATAAAACTGAACTCTGGCTGGATCTGTGTGTGTTCAGCTCCGGTCTCTGGTGAAAAATGATTCTAGCAGCTCCTGCTAGGGGAATTCCCAGACAGGCTGTGTGTGGGGCTGGCTGTGATTGGTGAAAACTCTTGCTGTGTGAGAAGCTGGCTTTGATTGGTCGAGACTTCTGCCCAGCAACAACAGATTAACACTATGCTTTCTGTTGTTTGTTGTGTCACTGAGCTTACCTTACATTACAAAATGAATCTTAAATAGTATCTTTTTCTGCTTCTGTGAATACAAAATATAACATTTATATGACGTCCAAAACATGATGTCACAGTAAATAACTCTGCTTTTGTCTTTAACACATAAACATAGGGAACTGTATTTAGGTTATTAGCAGGTTTAGCTGTATACACATATAAGCTATACTAGCAACCTAGGACAGGTCTTAGCTGGCCAGCTACACTCCCACCAAAATGACCTATAATTCTATGTTCTTTTTTTTTTATAGTCTTTATGGCTTTTTTGCATAACATCCCAATAGGGAAAAGAACATTAAGAGACAAAGGACCATATTGGCCATCAATCCAGATACTTCTTTATGCATACATAGGATCACATGAAGGGGAAACCATCCAGACAAAATACATTATCATGCATCGATATATGAGCACCCCTTAATTCTTGGAAGAAAACTTTGGAGTACAGCACAATACCACCCACACGCACACACAATCACTCACCCGGGCACCCCGTTACCCCCCCTTAGGATTCAAATAGTATCCTGGGCGTGTAGCTAAAGGCCCCAAATCTTGTCAAACCTGTCAGGGGTTCCTCTGGCCGCAAATGTTAATTTATACATCTGAAGGTCAGCATTTACAAGTTGTATCCACTTTCCAAGAGTGGGGGTTTTAGGCGGTTTCCAATTTAGAAGAATAATCTTCCTACCATAAAACATCAGCAGACGCAGTAGTTTCCTACCATATTTAGTGGGTACTACTTCGGATACCAACCCTAACAAGCATACAATGGGGGAATGAATTCCCGGGAGTCCCAATTTTCTGGAAATGAAATTACAGATCTCCCCCCAGTATAGTTGCATGACAGGACACATCCATATCATATGATATAGGGTCCCTCTGGGCTCCCCACACCTGGAACACGAAGGGTCTGAAAGGCTACGCATTTGGCACAGGCGTATTGGAGTTAGATACACCCTATGTATCCATTTAATCTGAATAAGCTGATCTCGAGCACTTATTACAGTAGATCTCCATACTGTGCTCAGCTCCTCCAGATGAGACACCTCTAAGTTAGGGATATCAGCACCCCAGCGCTCAAATGAACGCCGGAGCGGTGAATCCTGCATTTTCATTATCGCCTTGTAAAAGGATGAGACTGGCTTAAATGGCTGCATCCGCCGAGCTACAGACTCAAGGGGACCACATTTCAACTGCAAGGATAAGGATTTGAATGGGTCTCACAGGCATGTCTCAACTGGAGGTACCGGTAAAAACTTGTACGGGGCAAGTTGTACTCTCTTTGGAGGCCGTCAAAAGTACGGAAGATACCATTATCAGATAATTGGGTAAGATACTTCAGTCCCTTTTGAGGCCAAAATTCATACTCAGATAAGTAGAAGAGCTCTTTAAGCTGTTTATTCTGCCACAGGGGAATATATGGGGAACAGGACTTCCCGTCTGTAGTCACCGAGTGAGTTTCCACTACCTGATTCCAGGCCACCACCACACTGGCCATAGCTTCCGTGTAATAGTTCACCTTA